>NC_137515.1:13505000-13760000 GCF_041902795.1 Electrophorus electricus
TTATTAAAGTAGGTTGCTGTCTTAAATCTTTACCTCGATTTAAATGACACAACTTGTACCGGGTCCAAGGACCTGGCTGCATGCTTAGCTGGTGAGTACCGCGCAAGATTGTAATGAGAGCGTCCGCCGTCTGAGCCCCGGACCGTGGTGAGAATACAAATATACCGCTGCCGGTGCAGGTGGCATTAAAAAGAAATGCGGTGAGCAAGACCGACATCAGCCACCCTGATCTGCCCTCCCTGTGTCCCTCACTGCCAAGCTGCAGGATCCCCATCAAGTACTGCAACTGTACTGTGCGGACTGCATTAAGACCACCCTGGGTGGTTGCAGTTGGAGAACGCCCAGGAGACTCTGCAGCTTCTGTTTCTCCAACTCCGATTACTGCTGCTCTGTAATGCTCAACGGACGCACCAAGAAGCTTTTCCCAGAGGCCTGCCTTAATTAAGGATGGGTGCCAAACTGTCACCTGTTTTGGTTGGTTTTAATAGGATCATAGATATATATTTCAGAAGAGCACCTTGCACTTTGCTCGCATTTGTCCTAGAGCATTAGTTCCCTTGTTTGCCTTGGGATTTTATTGATACCTGTGGTTTTATATCATTTCGATGCTGTTCACTAGGTGGTTTGACATTGGCTGCCTGATTCTGGATGACCCTGGCAATGGAGTGCACATTGAGACTTTCACACAGGCCACTCCCGTTGCTCTAGAACATGTACAGCAGGTAAGGAGCATTGCTCATGCCACCGACGTTCCTCTTCAGGAACCTTCAATTACACGACATGTCGCCTGGACGTCGCTTGATGCAGCGTGTGTGAAATTGCGTGGTCAGTAGTGCAAGACGCGTGTGATGCTGAGTGCCGATGTCTGCCACATCTCTGTCCCTGGCAGCCAGAGCTCTGCCTTAGTCATTGGCATCGAATCATTTGTTTGAAGTACCATGTAGCCTTGTTTCGTGCACCATGTTTAAAAATCTGTTTTCCAAACCATCCGGTAACTCGGCAGTTAAAAAGCACTTCATCATGTTAAGCTCTCCAATCTGCTTGATAGGAGAGGTGCTGAGTTTTGAAGGATTAAATGGAGCAGCCTCCTGAAATTACTTTTTTCATTAGCAATGACTGTGAAACGCTTTTGTAAAAAGTAGTGGATGCCAAAAACTTTCGGCCAGCATTTTTTTTGTGTAATTTGTCATGTTATTATAAACACAGGGACAAACGCTGGGGCAAGCAAGTAAAATGTATTATTAGTTATTACGTTATTAGTTAATCGACAAGCACTAGGTTGACTGCAATTACAATTGGGTACTTTGGTTTTAAAATAGAAATTATAAACGGATGTTTGAAGTTTTAACAAGTATGTGCAGGCATGAATTTTAGGGTTAAAAAAACCTGGTAACAACTAAGGCCTGACTAATATCTAATGTTTTGCCTATAGAGTGACGTGACTGCATTGATGGAATGAAGTAGCAGTAATATTTGGCTCGTTGTCATTGTTTTTGTATCGTTTCTTGTAGTTACATTTTCTGATGCAGTAGTTGAGCCAGTGTAGCCCTCCGTATCCACAGTATGTTCTTGGGAGTTTTCTGCACCAAGAATTTAAATGTCTCTGATGGCTCTGTGCGGCTTTCTTCCCGCAGCTAGTCCTGTAACCATGATGTCCTCTATCTGTTCCCCAATCCCACAGGCACAAGCCCTCACCCCTCCAGATTACAGTCTGCGCTGGTCCGGCCTGCTCATAACTGTGGGCGAGGTGCTGGAGAGGAGCGTGCCCAACATTAGCCGCACAGACTGGCACCAGGCTTTCACTGGCATGTCCCGCAGGCAGATGATCTACAGTGCCGCCAAGGCTCTGGCTGGCACATACAAACTGCAGCTGCCCCCCAGGACAGTGTGAGCTGGCCTAAATGTCCGCGCTCTCCCTCAAAGTGGGCTCAACACACCTCAGACTGGCACTACCATCAGCCAGTAGGAACCTGTTCCCACGACCCTCCTGCGGAGGACATGCTAAATGTCTGTTTCCAGTACGTGTTTTAAATAGTTCATTGACGGGAGGACAGAAAATGTAAAATAAATTTGCAGTGTCTCAAGGTAGAAATTCAGTTGTTGCAGCATTGGACATTGAAGAGAACAGCAGTTAAAGCTGAAATTCTGAGCAGGTTTGGTCCTCTGTTAATGCACATGTATAAAAGCAAGTTGTCAACATTCTAATAGTATACTAGTACTTATAAATGTGTTGGTGAGACCTAGAAAAGTGTCTAATGCATTTAGAGGTTACCACAAGTGGGCTATATTGAGTAAGTGTATATCAACATTTTGGAAAAGTAGAACAGTGTATTTCAACATTTGGACCATGGCAATACATACTAACTGGTATGTATTGTCTTAAAATGACAATGATACCCCCATACTAACTGCAAATGTTTATACAAACTGTTTATTATTATATACTAGTGCACTATGCCCTAAGGTGGGAATTTTGTTACTTATTAGTAAAAATTCATAAGGGCTGAGGATATTTTAAAAAAAGAAAAAAAAAAAGTGAAACACTTGCTAGATTAGTTTTATGATGGTTCTAAAATTCACATAATGATTTCATCTTATGAAATCACTGAAATCATTTATGTGCTATGGAGGAGTCTACTTACAGCCTTTTGCACTGTGTAAGCCTTTGTTAGTACAGACTATTGATCGTCAAGTAGGAAAAATATTCAGCAGTGAAATGATGGACTGAACACGATATGAAATGTAGTAGTGATTAGCAGAGTCTTCCTAAAGCTTAAAGGGAAAAATTACAACAAAATATTTTTCTCTTTTTCTCCTGTTTTTATTATTATTATTTTTTTTAATTTTTAGTTTTTTTTAAGGGGTGTTGATTGATGAGGCCAAGCACTGGTTGGAATGAAAGTCCATTGGAGACATTCAATAGTTTTTCACTTGCTGTAATACAGACAAATTGCTTTTATACATAAGCATGAATGTAGGGCCAATCTTGCATTCCTTTAATAGTTTCTGAACCCAGTTCATCACTTGAGCCTTGAATAAAATCCTCAGGGAGAGAACACAAAGAAACACTTAAGAAAGAATTGACATTTAACATTTTAAAAGGTTTGTATTGATTTAGTCATACAGTCTGGTCCCTTAAACCTGGCTGCTTGATTTTGTTTAATTTTAGAATTTGTTTTAGTTCTTTTTGGAGGGCTTTCTGAGATGTGCAGTGTAAATATGTGGTATTCTGTTACCAAAGAACATGTATACAGCTTCAGTGCCAGTGCTTTTGGAGAGAGAAATACAATTTACATTTATTTTAAATAAGACCTGGGAACTTAGACCCGTGTTGCCACTCCACAAACCAATGTTATGGTTAGATTTGCTGAATACATTTTTGAGAAATATAATGAATGCTTTATTCAAGCTTTGAGAGTTAAAGGTGTAGATGTTGGACATTTAAAACAAAATGGGCTGAACTGATCTTTAGATACCTTTGAAACTATTTGATGTATGTATGGTAATCTAATCTTTGGTGTCTTTGTCAAATGTCATGTTGGTGTGCTTTGTTCCTAAACAACATCTATCTCAGCCAAAGACAGTGCCAAATTTATTAAAGATTACATATGAACAAGTTTGCTGAAGCTGCCTCTGTGCAGAACAATGGGCAATGCATTAACACTTTTTAAAAAAACAAAACAAAGCATTAGTTTACAAAACAAAGTATAGTAGATGGTATTCCAGTATGACCTTTAGGTGTAAAATTCAATTAGCAAAGCAGTATGGAGATTCTTTGCTTATATTGACGATATGAAGCCCCCCTGGTTTCATCATCTTGCCCCTCTCTACCAAGTGAGTGAATTAGACCTGAAGTCTAAAGCCTATCTCAGAGTGATACAGTACCTTGTGAAAATCACAGAGCTGTGCATGACCTTTGGGATAGCAAAATTGTTTGGGATGCGTAGTTCTGTTTCCTACAAAGGCCATAATCACTGTCATATTTTACAATAAGATGATCAGAGAAAAGTGGATGAATCAGAATTGCCTTTAATACATGCTTTGTATTTCAAAAATGGCTGTGGATGCTTATCCTACATGGAACTGTACTAAGGTGCCTTCTGTGAACAGAAGAGTAAAGTCCTTTTTAGAAAACCTGCTTTGTGTGGTTTGTCTTGCTTACTCAAGCAGTAAAATATTGCCTTGCGTCTATCATGTCAGTAAACTAAAATATTCAGTTCATTGTTGTACTTGTGGATGAAAATCAAGAGAAATCTCTAAGGGAGAAGATACCTGAATGGAATGAATACGAGCTTTGGAAATAATCAGTCCACAAATACTATACTGGAACGTACTCTTCTTATGTCAGCTATATGGTTCTCATAAATTGTGAAGTCTACCATTAAAACTTCAGTGCATCTCCTCTTGCTTTCCCTCTAGGGCCTCAACTCAATAACAAGAAGCTCTGAAAGTGGATGGAAGGGATCGATTTCATCTAATGAATTCTACCAGCCCATGCGTTAATCTGATGTATTTCACCTATTAAACTGAGTTGGAAAGTTGGACACTCAAAACACACTTTGGCATTTACCATTACGCTGAAGTCTAGTTACAGGAGGCTTCTTGCAATTAGAAATAAAGTACTATTGGCTATTAAAAAAAAAAACAAAAGTAGTATGTACAAAAGTAGCAAAGTACAGAGGACAAAATGATAGGCTGAAAATGATGTTAACAGTTTGGCAGGTTATAGTGAGGAGCAGTGGCCTTCACCACAAATATGTAGTTTATGTCTGGGCACAGTCCTGCACCTGTTTAAAATGCATTACATACCTACAGCTCATTCTGAAGTTTGCCAAACCTACCAGCATGGCCTAGACCTGATAATTGCTTTCAGAGTGGAAAGGAATCTTCTCTTCCACGTTGTGATGTTTAGGGCTGTCACTTGCACAGGAAATATGTTTTTAGGCTCATTTGAATGGATCAGCGCAGCCATTACACTTTAAGTAATAATGTCTGATAGTTCCTGTGTTCAAACCTTTTCCCAATTCTTCTATACTTTAATTGATCAATACCTTTCCTGATGCCTTTCACTGAGACTTTAATGCATTTGTACCTCAGTTTACAGGAATTCTTTAATCACATAAAAGACTCTTTAAAACTGCAGGAGATAGGATTTTATATTAGACACACAGAGATCATAAACATCCCTCAGAAGCATGTGAGTGACAATTACAATCTGGTTATTTTCCTTAAAACCACTTTTTAAAGATTGCAAGGAATGTAAATGGAAAATAATCTTTCATACCTCAAATGTTTGTGGGATTTAGGTCAGGGCTCTAACTGGGGCACATCAGAATATCCACCTTTTTCTCCCTGGTCCTGCCTGGGAAGTTCTGACCTGAAATTCAATTACAAACTGCAAACCTTTTTCTAGCATCTCTTCGGTATCTTTTTACATACTTAATACTTCAAAGTTGGCTTTAATAAGTATTGAATTCTTTGTGCTGTTATGCAATAAAGATAAATGATCTGTTTTATTGTTTGGGACACATTTATTTTCAAACAGTCACTACTGTCACATACTGAAGTCGGTAGTTCTGTTTTAAATTGTTGAAGGCTGTCAAATAGTTTCTCTGATTAGTAATGTCCTTCATTTTATATGAAGACACACCTAAGATAGACGGCGTAACGACTGCAGTTTGTCTTCGTTTTCCTTTCTTCTTTTGTTTTTAAAGTATCAAATGCCATCAAACTTTTTTTTTCTTTTAAATTATTTGCACCTCCCTATAGCTTTGTCACAGAGGAAAGTCGGGTGTTTTGGAAATTCTTTTTCGAGATTTTTTTTTTTTCTGGTACAACTTTTTCAGTTTCTTTTTAAGTTAATTTTAAATACACTTTCTTTCAAAGCACTTGGACTTCCCATTTGTACTGTATGTGCAGATTAAAATGAAGGGATTTACCAAAGTCAGTACACAGCCCCATGCCACCATCTGAATCTTTTTCTGAGATTTTAACCCGAGAAATGTCAAAGCTAAGTACCGCACTACAGAAAATGAACAGCAGATTGATAAGACTGTCAAAGCTGTCTTTTAAAGACCTACTATTAAGGCACCTTCTATAGCACAGACTTCATGCATTCAAGATGTACAATAAAATGCCAATATTTAAAATCTTATCGTCCTTTATCCAGGCATGTTTTTTTACAGTCTGATTCTGGATGTGACCTTCTGCAATACAGTTAAGCATTTCAGAAGTTTACAGTCCAGCCAGATGTTAAAGGCTTGGAAATTGGAGTTAGTTTACAAAGGATTACAAAGGGCCGTGCAGATATCAAGGCAAACATAAAATTAGACTCTGAAAAGGATGACAGGAATTTGGCACATAAGATGGGAAAGAAAGTCCAGGCGGTGAATTGCTGTGCAGCTGTCCAATACAAGGGCAAAGTACTGCATGTTGGTAAGTCTGCAGAAAAATTAATTGACTATAACATTCTATCTACTGGGCCCGTGTACAGAGCCGTAATGAAGAAGCATGCCAAGAAGACTGCCAGCCCTTACCATCTCTTCTCCAAACTTTCCTCTTAAAGCAAAAAGAACAGTATGATATGGCAGAGTTGATTAGAGGTCAAAAAGAAGCCGATTTGTGAGATTTGAGACCTTGCTTGCATGTCTTGCATGCACGTAAAGGATAAGAATAGAGCCATTATACTTATTATACCTGCCCTGGTTATTATACTTGCCCTGGTTCTGAGTGGCGGTGTCGGACCTGACCTTTTTCTCGCTGGACTGTGGAGGAGAGCTGGCCTTTGCTTGCAGCTCCAGAGGCTTAGCAGCCCATTCTCAGTCATGCACCTTCTCTGCTACAGCAAATGAGACCTCAGGGGCATCATTTCATAGTGCCTTTGTCATGTGTCTGGCTGGCAATTGGAATTGGCATTGTACATGGCTGTCTTGATGTCACAGAAATCCTTCAATCAAATGGTTGACTGAAAGCAAAGTTTGGGCTTCATGTGAAACTTTCACCCTCAAGGAATTTCAGCCTCTTTTGCTAGTGATGAAAAAGTTTCGGTAAATTACAAGAAGTCAGTAATATTTTACTACATGTGTCAGATAAGGGGGAATAGTCTGGATAATATTGTAATTGTCCTATAGCCATTTGGTTCTGTCATCTGATTTCCTTCCATATTTTGCTTCCAGGTTATCCATTCTTGCAGAAACCTTGCATTAGTGTAATTTAAGGAGGTTATATTGAGGTTATATTAAAGGTCAATCTGATCTCAGTTTAGGAGAATATTTCAGAGTGCAATTTAAAGCCAGAAGCCCTTTTATAATGATTTTTCCTTCAAATATGAATTAAGTGTTGATTGCATAAACGTATGCTGTTTTTGAACCAATCGAATGTTGGAGGAATACACAGCATTATTAGACTTTCATAACTGAAGGTCGGTAATGATCAATTAGCTTATGTTTCTTATGTGTCCTGAGCAGTCCAGAAGCCTCTCAATCCCGATGGTTATGCTTCTACACCACAGGCGAACTTGTGTAGATGTGGATGAAATATTAACATCTTGCTTTAGAGGGGCATCACTGACAGGAGATGGGAGGCTCAGAACAGAAGACCTGTGCCTAACATTGCCATGGAAACAAGCTCAGGATACCGGCTGCTTTCACAGACAGCCAATGGCTCTGCTGCAGCTTCTTTAGCCAGTGGTTTCCTCAAACAGAAAAAAAAGAACTCATGGCTCATGGCCATGTTGTGTCCCCATATGACACTTATGCAGCAAATTCTGATTGATTGCTCTTGATGTTCACGCTATATGTTCTATAGATTATTTGCTACAAGTAGATTTATCATGTAGTTTTCCAATTTATAGCACTGTAGCTGGTTGTGATATTAAGAGTAAAAGACATGGCAGCACATTTTGGAAGGAAACTATAAGATGCTCATGTCCTATTGTCACACAGCACTCAGCTCATTGTATTAAAATAAGATGTCAAACTCCTGAGTATGATCACTTATTAGGTACGTAAATTCTTAACTAACAAAGCCAGGAACACTGGTTTGCTACAGTTCAATCTAAGCACATTAAATAAACTATTTACATACCATCTTGCAAGAAGCTTACTGGAACAAAGATCTTGACCAGCAGGCACCCTGTTAGATTACCACTATTACAGTTTGTTTATTGCAACAAACTTACTCTATGCTACTGGGGGTTAGGAAAGCGCATTTAACTTGAAAAATTCATTTTTAATAGTCTGCAAAGTTGATGGGTAAGTTATGCTCTACTGCATTTACATTTCAGCGGCACCACTGGAGGCGTAGTAGGCGGAGATGCCTAGTAGGATACATCTACCTGTACTTCACTGTATTTCACTGATGCCCACTTTCCTATGGATACTTTGTCTGGATGGCTCTGCCCACATGCTTAGTGTTGTTTGTTTTAAATTTTTGTTTTTATGTTGATACATATAGTATATTTTATACAGTGTCTGTCGGGTTTTCATGTATTAATGAAGGGTTTGACTGCTCTGGATGTGAGAAAAGGGTGATATTGCTTGTAATGGAGCATCCAACAGCAGGAGTAACTGTTCACTGTAAGGACAAATCCCCACTGATTGCAGTCCTGAGCAGTATTTGGTGTTCTGGGCACTGAATGCCCTTTCACAGAAATAAGTTATACATGTAATGAAATGTACATGGGGAGAAAATTATTTATTTTTTTCCCTGTTTTTATTGTACAAAATATAATTCACTCCAAAACAAAATTGAACAGAGGAACATTTCTGGGCATCCAGGGGCATCCTGTGTTACCACTCCTGCATCTCAAGTGGTCTGCAGACCCAGGATGAAGTGCTGGTCTGAATAAAAACTGCCAGCTTGCGGATTATATTACTTTGTAAACTTCAAACCTGCAGGGAGGATTTGGAGTCAAGCTTATTTGGCATTTCTTTCTGCTTGCTTCCATAAACCTAAGCTCGAATGTCAGAGACCAAAAGGACCCTGACATCTGGATGGATTCCATGCAGTGAAAGTTGCAGGTGAACGGATTCAAGGCACAGTTTGAGCCAGTCTTACTGAGAGATCCGGCAAGCAGCCCAGGCTTAACCTGCTCTGCACAGCACATGTTGCAACAGCACACTTCGTCTCTGCTGAGTGTAACGAATAAACAAGCTTTAATCTCTCTCCTTGGCCTTACAAGATGCTCCGTGAAAGCAGCGCTCTCTCTCTCTCCCTCTCTCTCTCTCTCTCTCTTTCACCCTTACTCTCACTCACTCGCTCTCACTTTCTCTCTCTCACTCACTCTCACTTTCTCTCTCTTTCCATGTGAATGCTAAACTTGCACAATTATTGAGCTGTAAGAAATTGCTTGCTTGAAGTAACCATCTGGAGTTGCCGGTGAGATAATCAACAAAATAAGACACGGGCTAATGTAATTTCTCGGCAGCCTGGAGGAAAAGGCTTCCAGTAGTGAACTCTAAAGAAGAACTAACATGTTGTAAAGGTGAGCTAGAGCACTGACCTCAGCCAATTTGAGCTGTTTTCCTTTTTTTGTGAGTTAAAATATTACAATAATTTTTCCAAAACTGTTGTTATAAAATGCAAACAAGATGAGAGAAAAAAGATCCCGAATTAACCCTTCTCTGTCTGGAAACAGCTCTCTCTCTCCCTGCCCTTAATACACAACCTTGCAGGTTCCCCAAGAAAAGCAATTTTGTCAAGCCAAGCCTATCAGTCAAGCAGAGAGATGATGGAAGTGAACACCTTTTCTGCCAATATGTTTCTGTCTTATGCACTCCCTGTGGTTGTAATTTAGCTGCTGCCTGCTTTGCCACATTCAGATGGAATGTCAGATCTGTCTGGCACACACCCTGTGACCCTACTGCAGGTGTCCTGGCAGTCTCGCCTTATCAGACAAGCCTTGTGAAGTGCTAGTGGGAAAAGCTAGATCTTGCTCTACTGCCTTCTTCATGTTATTATTTTTTTTTTTTACATTTAATGTTCGTACTGAAAACGAGAGAATGTCTTTCAGTGAAGTATACATACATCTAGAAGTAGAGACAAACCAACAGCTGATATCAAAATTGAGAACCATGTTTTCTAACCACGACAGCTGAATGACATTAATTTGCATGACCAATAACAACAACAACAAAAAATTAATTCTCACCAAGAAGAGGAAGAGTACGTCCTAAGTGTTAGCTAAGGTAATTATCCAGGAAATGGCGAATCTTGTATGGCTTTCAGACACCTCTGCTATATTGTTTTAAGCATTGTTCTCTGAAAGTGAAAACATTAACATTAAGCGGCATCTAAGATTGCTAGTTAAAATAACATGATAAAGTAAGAAGTGCACGATTTGAACCAGACTGAGAAAAAGCATAGGAAAAATAATGTTATAGAGAACTACGTTCTCCGTTTTGTAGCCATGAATGATTTAATATACTACTGGTGCCTCAGGCTATTTCAAAATGCAAGTATTATACAATTATACTCTTTAATATCTAAATTACCTCTGAATGCGAAATACTGTAAAATTGTGAAGAGTCAAAACATTTCTGAATAGTTAATTTCTTGTTCCAGTTATATCTAGATTTTCATTGTCCTTCCATAACCTTTAAAAGCTATTCTATTCATTCTTCACTGAAGGTGTGTGCACAAAATAACAGGTGCAACATACATTACCAATACAAAAGATGTAAAAAGTATAAAATGCATTTCACAGCAGAATAGTTCTCATTCTTGCAGGGAGAAATAAAGCAACATGGCTCAGCCTAGGTAAATGTAATTAAATGCAGGCATTTTATACTTCTCTTCTGAGACCCCATCTAGAGGTAAGATCCTGCCATTTTGTTAGAGTTGCTGCAGTAGTAATAGGGGTTGCTCTTCAGTTAATTTCAACTGTGTGCTCTAACGTGTGTGCGTTAGAGCGCACACTATCTCACTGTCTCTTTCTCTCATGAACGTGAGCAAAGAGAATGAGCCAGTGCTTATCTCGGGCATATATGCAGGACTCTCAAATCCTGCGCAGCGGCACCCGGGAGGAGACAGAAGGTCAGAGCCCATCCATGCAGATAACATCGCTCAGCTGGCAGCAGTAGGCGACGACACAAATCGCAACGCCTGATGCAGTGGGCTCCTGCGGGGTCCAACACACACGGCAGAGCACCCACAGCCCCAGCTGTACACCCCGGTGCCCTTCCCAAGAACCACTGCTGCCCCCTCAGACTGCTGGGCATTACAGATTAGATTGGCAGAAACAGGGTGCGATGACCCACAGAGAAAAAACATTATTCAAAAAATTTGATGATTCACTAATTTTTTTTTGCATATTAAGTGGCTTATGCAGCCAAAGTGCTGGATAGTAGTTTTTAAATGTAATTTGTGAAATTTAATTATAAATTGCATTTTGATCATTCATAATGAATAGCCTGAATGTTGTAATATTAGAAGGGATGCCCATGGCTAAGGTTATGTTTTGAACTTTTAAAAAAATGATCTGTTCAGCCTCATATAAATGGGCACTCTTAGACAATGCCTTTAGTGATCAAAATATAACACCTTCCACTCTTTTTTATTACACTTCTGACAAAATCCAGTGATAGTCTAAACAATATAAACACGCATTGCAATATGAAGAGATTTAGAATGAAAATACTTTGATTGATTTGATGGTATAAATATATATAAAAATATATCTGCCTTTAGAAAACAGCTGAAAAACTGGAAAATAATCAACGTTTTGTGTCATAACTGTTGTATGATCTTTTATTACCCATTAGCTAAGAAATTATCCTTATCACACCTGCATGCTATCTTAACACGACAACAATTATCTTAATTGTTGATCTGACAACCAAAAATGAATTTTGACATTTTCATCCACAGGGAGACAGTATGTTTCATTCAGGAATGCAAATATGTACCTCTGCATTTTCATGGCTCTGAAACACGTCTGAAATAATGGACCCTTTATGCATATTAACTATTCGAATACTTGATCATTTTCCCTGTGTAGGACCCCAATTAATTCAATGCATATCACCTGAATCCTCTGTGGCAGAATGCTATAAATCAGTTTTAATAATTCATTTTTAAAACTTAATATGCATGTCTCACAGAGGCTATCCAGCAGGGAATGGCATGGCATAACACTTTGATGGCTGCTTCTTTATTCTGTGTTGTCAAATTAAAGTGGAAATGAGAGCTTCCCTGTAAAGAAAAGTAATGAGATGTAGTAAGAGGCTTGGAGGAAAAGGGTTCCAGAAGTCTAGAGCCAAGATATTTTGAATGGACAAGAACAAAAATCACTCCCTTAAGCTATGAACTGAGCCAGACCAGGAGTGCCAGTAAATCATGGCTTGTGTAACCTCAGCAAGGCCAACAATTATGGGAAATCCTTTGCAGAGAAAAGTCTGTTATTTAAAGTGACCAGCCTTTGAGTTGATCACTATCTGTGCATTATATGTTCCCAAATACCGTAGATGCTGGACTCACAGGTAATATGCTTAAGTATAAAATAGATGGAGAAAGTGGGTTCCTTTATCAATGATTCACATCATGGCTTGGAAGAAAATGTGGCAAAGCTCCTTGGTGGTTTGTCTTGACATTGCAGAAGATGATTGGGCTGCCTGTCTATTTCGACATGTTTCAAGAGTTCCTAAAAATGAGGAATGTCACTGAGACCTATGCAGCCACATGTGACTCCCACAAAGGAAGGTTACTGTGGTGTTGGACAAACTCAGCAGTGGACTACATCAGGGTCTTAGCATCTTCATTCAGGCAAAATCTCAGATTTTGGCACTTGTTTTTAAATGTACCTGTGCTAAACAACTAAATTCATTCTTGCATGATACAGTTACTTCACAAATTTACCGTGGCATTTGTTTAACCCGTAAACTTACTGTGCAACTCCCAGAAAGTCATTATTTTCAGGACTGACTAGTAGAGTACATACAGTTGCAAGCAGGTTGGTTGTTTATTAAAGGGATAAGCAATATCAAGGTCATTAAACAGGCAGACAGTCAGGTGAACAGCATGCAACAGGTCAGAAGCAAAACAAAATCAAAAGGTCAGTGTCAGTAGCAAATTAGAACACTAGGAAAAGGGCTTAGTGCTCAAGTAATCAGCAAGCGATTTCACAAATTTTTCTATTTAGTCTAGGGTATAAATAGGGAAATAAATGGGCAACATGTGGAATAGGTATGGCTGGTTATCAGTACAGTGAAGCAGAGCACTGGAGGGTGAGTGGAGCCAAGGTAGAGAGAGTGACAATTGTTCAGGTGGTGTTTTCATGATTGCATGGTGTTATACAAAAAGACAGAAATCAGTGTATCTAGATGTTGCTTTATTTGGAAATTAATCCACTGGGCTGGGATGGAAAAACAGACTGACACCATGTCAGAGTTAAGCGAAATGAAGGCTGAATAAAGCTTTATTTCAGCAAAAGCTCTGGCTGACTGATTGGGAGGAGGGAATTTAGCCTAAGCTGTAAGATAGCCTCCAAACTAATATTCATTTAAATGAGTAGAATGCTTGGCTGAGTCAGAGCTTTACAAAAGGGAGATTTCAGAGGCCAGTGGCTGTACCTTTAAAACTCTGAGACCTTAGTGACATTGTGAGGCAGTGGGAGAGAATTCCCCTGGTGTATTAGATGCACAGCAACCTGAATGCAACAAAGAGCTGAGCTTCTTGGAAAAACACAAACAGGTCTGCAGGTGTACCAGACATTTGTAAAAAAAAGTCTATCCACAAATAGCAAGGATTTCTTCAATAAGAAGCTGACAGGCTTGTGCATTTGAAAGGGTTGGAATCTGACATTTCCAGTAGAGATATGCGTTATCACTTGGAGAAATGATGACAATGGAGCAAATCTATTGAAGTAAGGACACAAAAGCACTTATATAAAGTGATGTTACTTGGATTTACTTCTCATCATGTTTAGGGCATCACTGTAGAAAAGAAACAGCTTTATTATGCCTGAGAAGTTATTATGCCTGACTATCAGATCACAGAGGAAAAAATGGAAGTGTGCTTCCACAAACACCTGCTTTGAAAAGCAGATGGTACATAAGGTTAGGAGCCCATGTGTGTGGATTTGCATAAGGGCCAAACTTGGCTTGTCATGTTGGGGCACACAGTCCCCGCCAGATCGTCGAATTTGCAGGAATCAATTTAGCTCTGAAATCAATTTAGCTCCAAGCTCCACCCTGATGACTTTCCACCATCATGCCCTAGCCCCATTGCACACAGGCAACGGAAATGAAATCACCAGCTTCCACCTGCTTTCTCGCACCGCAGTGCCACCGCCGATGGCATTCTTGGGGTGAACCACAGGGGAAAACATAAAGCCTGACTCGCTCTACCTCAAAACACACCCTGCAAGGATCTGCCAGCAGAGGCCTGATCTAGCAGGGGGTGTGGGGTGTTGTGGTGCAGGGAAACATGCTGTTTATGACCCTGGTGCTTTCGATCCCATTCTGCTCTAGAACAGGAGTCATAATAGTACAGAGGCAGACGGCCTGCCACGTGAGCCCTGGCTTGCTGCAAAGTACCAGTGAACTGTCAGCATAGAGCCATTTGGTGTGCTAATTCCTACATTCCTTTCAAATTGTACTTCCTCGGGACTCATTATTAGCTTTATTTATTCCTCCATAATATTGCTGTTTAATTCAACTTCCTGGATAAATAACAGTAGTAGGTAGTAAAGTTGGCTTGAGAGGAAAACTGGATCTCCATAATAAGGGTGACATAAAAAAATTTAAATCGGTTTCCAGCCATTAGTCTTTAAGGTTCAGGATTAACTGCCAGATTAGCTACCCAGACTCCAGCTAAATATAACAGCTCCAAAATGATCTCTTCAATTTAAATTGAAACCACTCAGCATCTTTTCACTTCAGGCACTCTTCTGACACTGGGTTACACTTGTGTAGTTTATTTTCTGTACTGTACTATTTTGAATATACACGACTTAGTTTTAGGTTACACTCTTCAAGCATTTAGGATCCAATGAATCCAATTACTTCTCCGTTGCATTACAAATTTACCTCTGGCAGCCTTATTAGATATAGTAACAAATGGACAGGTCAGCCTAAGGGCCGAATTTCACTCAAGAGCAGTAGGGCTTTACAGTAGCATCGAAACCCCGGTCCCCCGAGTGCAATCCTCATTACACAATTAATGGGGAAATAAATATAATATGCTATTCCAACACGCCGAACAGGCTGACATTTACAGCACTGGCGTATTGCAAAAAGTGTTGCTAAGATCATGCGGATATAAATCGTAAGCCTGTAATTATTCACCTTCGCCCCTTTCACAGCCGGCTATTGCACCGCGGCTAGCCGTGCAGTGGGGACAGTTTCAGAAAAGACCGCGTTGCGCTGGTTTTCAAACGCCGCCACGATTCGTCTATTCATTCAGCAGTCTCACGCACCACCCCGCGCGCGCACACGGTAGGGGCGCGAGGCGCAACTGTGCGCGCCGAGGCTGTGGGTGGCGGTTTTAGAGTGCGCGAGGTGCAGAACGCTAGTTTCTCTCTTTCTGCCGTCTTTGGGAAAAGGGGGACCACGTTTCCTGCCCGTCCGTTTTCCTTCGCCTTCTCCCTGTCTCTCTGTGCCGGAACTGGAGGGGCGAGGAGAAGGTAGAATGGGCGAACCCTTAAGGTTTTCACTGTAACTCTGGAAATGGATCCCACGTTCTCGCGGGGAGACAAAGGTACAACTCAACATTTCTTTCGTAGCCTATAGCGATAGTATTTTTGCCATTCCCTGGATTGCACTGACTGTGTTTTACAGCGAATCGCGTATCAGTGGGGATTCAAATGCATTTTGACAGGTCCGACGGTACTGACTCACACCTGCTATTGCACTTGTTGAGTGAACACAGAAATTATTGTTAGCACAAGGTTAAAGCGGTATGTGCAGCAAAGATGCTTCGAAATAATAATATCCTCAGTCATTCTGTTCATGGAAGTCTGATTACAGTGATCGTTTTCATGTCTCTGCATTGCCTTGGATTCAGTAAAAAAGTATTATGGTAGGTTGCGCACTGGTTCTTTGAGTGTCACTGGGTACATATTATAATGTTTAAGTACGCATTTCTGTTAGTACAGTAATGCACGTACTGCATTAAACAGTTGTATCCTTTTTACCGATTTTATCCTTGATTTGTAGCTATAAACCGTACAAACCGTGTATAGGCTTCCTAGACTAGTGGATTACATCATTTGTTCACTGAAGTTATGTTCTGTGTACCACGAAACAAGCCTGACCTTATGAATTTTGCCACTTGTTTTCCCGCAGTAACATTTCCCTTTTTGGTTCAAGCTTAGTCCACGCGTAATTAATTTTCATTCCGCGGAATGTCTCAGGTGTTAAAATTGTAACCTGCAACTTATGTTGCAAGCTACCTGTGTTAATTTTGGATGCATAATGGTCCTGCCTAGTTTGTTTTATTCATGCTTATTTCCTAGCCATAATTAGGCATGACATCATTTCACGCAAAAAAACCCCCAACTTTCTGGCAGCACTGCAGGTGATTATGTGTTGCATGTACACACAATATACTCAGTCATTATGTGAAGAAGCAGTTTAGCCACTGCACAAGCAGTGCTTGTGTTTCAGTAATCAAAGTCACTTCAGCTGTTGACAAACATTATTTCTGAATGTACTTATGAATGTTTTGTATCAAACCATTAGTGTTAAAATAGTCACACTAGACATTACTTTAACTACAGCCTATACCTTTAAGACCAGGTAGCAGTGTAGATGGTGAATTAAAATAGTGATTTTGCTGAGCACAAATGAGCTATTAAATATTAGATTTCTCCCTGAATTTAATGCATGGTTTATTTATCTACTGCAATGACAGTTCAGTACTACATGCAGTACAATCCACAATGCACATTGCATTCAGATGATAAGTACTGAGAAGTACTTCATTGGACTTCTGATCATCTCCTTAAAATCTGTGATTTGTGAACTGAATGGTTCCTTTTCAGATAATAAGATGAGAAGAAAAGATAAGATAACTGGTAAATTTGTATTATTATATGTCACAATTCATTTTTAGTTAGCTATAAACCAAACTGTCACCATTCAGCACAATGAAAAATGCTTTCCCTCTGTCATTGATTTTGACCTTGAGGTTCAAACTTCAAATGGCTTTCTTTTCTCACTGAAAGGATATTAAAGTCACTCCCAATACAGTGAAGTGTTGATATTCTGACTTGTGGCCAGTAGCAGATTCTTCACTGTCATAATCCCTGTGGCAGTGACTTTTAAAGGGACATAGTGTTCATTTTGTATTCAGTCACATTTCTATAGTTCTGGGCAGGTCACTTTAGGTCATTGGAGTGATAGCTCAAATAGGCAGCTCACTGTTTAATAGTTATAATATATCTTATCAGAACAGCTCTTGAAATTAGGATTTTAGGTTTTGTCCCAGATATATTTTACAAAATTGAAACTTGAACCTGAGCTTCACATAGAATTCCGCACATTTCATAAAAACTAATGTGGTATGCAATGATGGAAAATTAATTTACTTGTCATAATAGGCTGGCATTTATAATTAAAACGATTCTGAAACTGGGTTTACATTTGATGGAGTATCATCACTTTGTCTTTAAGAGGATGGAGGCTTAACTGGAGAAAAGGGTGAGCATTTGGATGTGGAATCTCTAATAACACTAATTGGGTCTTGGCACAAGCAAACTGAAACCAGTGTAAGGAGATCCCCTGACAATTGCCAATATGTGTAAGCTCACTCTAATTTGCATGCACCTGACAGTGCGAGCTACATGAAATAGTGTTCTCTCTCATTACATACAATAATAAAGAATCAGAATTAGGCATACCCCTCACTTCCTGCCCTCCGGTGCACTGACCTGCTGGATAACTCATTAGTCTCCCTCTTTCTCTGCTATCGTCTGTGGCTACCCACACACTGCTGCAAGATCTGCATTCATTTGCCATTTCTGCGAAGGAAACTTTGAGACATTAATATCACATATTCTTTGTGGGTTTCCTATGTACACTAAGTGAATATTGACTTTACTGAATTGCATCTGTTAAATTGATTTTTCTCCATCTTTTTATTTTGGCCTGTAATTAACAACATTATGGAACTCAGATGTTTTTATTTTGAGTTCCATAGGGTTCCAAAATTTAGATTTATTCTTCTTTACCATTGCACTCTATGACGATTATACATGGTACCAAGCACACTTTTGGTGCAGCATTTTGAATATAAAATGGTGCTGCAGCCTACTCTGAATAGCAGCAATTGCAGTTTTTCCCCAACAAGAATTTAAGTTGGTTACTATGAGTCACCGCAAGCCATTGCACCTTATTACTAGACTGTTCTGAGCTAGATACACTAAGCTGATTTTGCTCTGACATGACATTCTGTCAGTGGTTTTGAGAAAAATCTTACTGATGGCTCATACCTATAGTGACGTGGAAGGACAGGCTTACACCAAGCAATGAGCTGCTGTATTCAGAAATATCTGCAATCAAATGCTACTGCTGTTGAGAAGAACATAGTGATCTTCTAAACAAATGAGAAAACAAAACAATAAGGTCAGTTTAGATCAGAATCATGATAATAGTTGATTTTTGCCAGTATCATGCTGTTCTACATTGAATTGGCAGCTGTCCTACATATTGCTTTAAGTTACTGTACTGAAACTGCATGCCATGAAGTAAGTTGTTAACCCTGGTGTCCTTTGCTATCAGAGTGGCATTAGCATGATGCTGGCATCTGCAGCACAGCTCAGTGGGTATGCACTGCAGACTAACATTGTGTGGCCAGGCGGAGATGAGGGAACTGTTCACCGGAGGTTGCACGTGTGCACCCAGGCCAAGCCCAAGCCAAATCAGCCAATGACATACATTAGAAACATTAGAAGCGTTAAAACACCAACAATGGAAGGATGTGCAACTTTTTTTTTTTCATTTATTTTTTGCTTTTTGACAAAGGATTTTGCCCCACATTTCACAAAATGCTTTTTTAAAAATCACATTCTTTTTCTATTATTAATTAATCCCTTCCAGTGGCACAAATCGTTCCACCTAGTTACTGAGGAGGTGGTCATTCGCTGTCATGCTCACGGCTGCAGTCGTCATCTCTATTGCAACATCTGGCACATTTGCAGGAGTGAAATGTCATTTGCAGCATTGTCTTTGATAGTGAATTAGTGGTGTTTAAACCGCGCAGCACAGACAAGAATGGAAAGAATGGGTAGGAATGGAACGGCGCACTTTTGACATCATCATTTGTAGTATGTAGCTAGATCTATACATTGCACAGTGAGGCAAGGCTGTACATTCAGTGCCAGTGTCATATTTAAGTGTGTAATTAAAGATCTGGAAGTGTTTTGCAGCAGATCTCCAGAGTTCTGCAGATGCAGTTCTCACCACTGAATGTCACTTGCAGGGAGCCATTTGCAGGGATGCTTTCGATGGGTGGTGCTCTATAATATTAATTCGGCAGGCGTCAATCATTCACTGTGCAACTTTTAAGCATAGCACAGCATTCTGCAAATTTAACACATTTCGCTGTGCCCTGCCTGACTCTGCTTTTATAATCTGTCTATCACCTAGTTAAAGGCTGAACATGGAACCTTCATCGATCTGTTGTGAGGAGAACTGCGTAGCTGTTTTTAACAAGGTTTTGCGACAAGTTTGCTCTTGGGCATGATGCCAGCTTCCAACTCTATAATGTCCCATATACCTTAAACACCTGGCAACCTATAGAGCTGTTTTGCAGCATATGCCAACAAAAATCCTATAAGCAGACTAGATTCCAGTTTCAGTTTCTTCCTCAGGAAAACCCACAGAATGGTTTTGTATTATTGCAAATTGTATCAGCATTAAATATGCTTATCCTGCTCTATTCATTTTTTTCAGAGTGAATTGACCTGGTCCTGTTTATACTAGTATAAACTAAGGTAATTTGGAATGTGATGTGTTTCTCATGTGACATATGAAAATCACATTGAGGGGAATTTAGACCAGTGTGGTTCTAGGTATTTTGGGTTAATCTTTTAGATCAAAAAGGCAGTAACATTAGAGAAAATTTAATGTAGTGTTAGCCAGTAATTTAATTATTTTTCAGGTCAGAGGTAAGAACTATTATGTTTTAAGATGTGAATATAAGCTAATGATCTTATTAAGAATAACGTATGAGTTATTAATCTGTGATTTTCTCACGGCTTTTTACTGCCTGACAACAAGAATAAGTAAGATGCCGAGAGAAATACAGCGTTACTGGTAGAGAGCAAGAGGAAAATGCATGCAGTCGCACAACCTTCATATAAAAGGACTGCATGCTCTCAAGGCAGTGGCAATAAAATACAAGCTAGAACTGGACTAATGATTTTTAACTGCAGGCCCCTACATCTGGCATGATTTGAAGTATTTAAGGATGCACCAATATTGAATTTCTTGGACCGATAACCCATAATTTGCACCTCTTTGTGGAAAATACCAATCTAATTTTAACTTTATGCATATTATAGAAAGTTCAAACTATAATTTCTATATGACGAGCAGTAGGTGCAAGACGTTAGAATCTAAAAATGGATCAGTAAATAATTTTACACGTCACAGGTAAACCAGACATCACAATTATTGTACACATGCATTGTTCTTAACAAAAGCGGAACAAAAGTAGCATCATTGGGCTACATTTTATTTTCTAAACTTTCTCAAATGTTAAATGCCATTTTATGCCTTAAACTCATGAAGGTGTAAGAAAGCCTATGGCTGGAAAGCCCCCAGAAAAAAAATATATCCTTGTTTTGATAAAGAACTTATACTTATTTTGCATTTCTTAATCAACAATCATTTCTGTATTTTAGCAGTATGATAGTACAGTGATATCTAACTCTAACCTACTGTACTGTCTTGTACGTTCTATGAGAAGATGACAAAGTACTTTTGTAAGTCTGTTCTGGAAAAGAGCATCTGCTAAAAGCCAAAAATGTGAACGTAAATAACTACAGAACTATACAGTCACCAACATCAGATACTTTGCTTAATGAGTAAACAGCAAAGTAAAAACTGCATTAAAGTCTAACCATCTCTGGTTGTTTCTTAAGACTGTATTAATATACAAATGAGGCCTATATTAAACAGAAACATCTATGTTGCATAAATGAACATTTTCAGCTGTAATTATTGGCTGAAATTCCAATATTGAACTGACAACGATAAATAAAATTTTCCTTATTGGCAAATAATATATCATCTGTTGATATATTGTGCATCTCTAGTTGTATTGGTTATAAACAGAGGTAGGTAGGTAGTATGTTGCATTTACTTATGTATCTTTTTGAACAAATTGTACTTTTAAGAGTTTTAAAAGAGGGTACTTTGTACTCTTACTAAAGTACATTTGCGAGGTCAAAATGTACTTTTCCACCATTGTATTCATCTATGTTCTCCTATTACATTTATGAAAAGTAGCCAACAATATATCCTTTTCTCAAGAGCAAAACAATACAGATTAAGGTTTATTATTGATTTTACATATTTCTTTCAACCCTAAATGCAGTTGTTATCGAAGCAACAGTCTAGCTAATCAGTCACCCAGTTTAGCTAGTTTCCTTGGGCATGATTTCTGGAATAATTCCATAAATTGTACTAATCGCAAAGTGATCACTAAATCTAGAGTGATGCTTGTGACACTTAACTATATTATATGCATTATAATAAGATATCTGATATTAAAAACCTCATGTAGATTAAATATGACATATGCTAGCTAAGTAGGACAAAGATCCAGAGCAAAGAAAAATACCAGTTAATTATGTATTTTTGCATACTAATTCAAAATGGCTCTATCACCTGAGAGAAACTGTCCTTAAAACTGATTTGAATTCATTGTAAAAAAAAAAAAAAAAGTCCACATATTTTAGTTTGTGGGACAAAATTGATTAAATTTATTAAATTATTAAATGAGAGTCACTGTAGTAACTTACTACTTTAGTAGTTTTTAACATACTTTCTTACCCAAGTAATAATTTTATTACAAATTATAATTATAATGATTATTTTAAGGTAATAGTACTTTAACTTGAGTATGGTTTTTGGCTACTCTACACACCTCTGGTTTTATGGTTTTATATATATATATATATATATATATATATGTGTGTGTGTGTGTGTGTGTGTGTGTGTGTGTGTGTGTGTAAATACATGAATATAAACACAACATACAGCATAAATGTGTATTTTGTTTCATTGTAATAACTTTCAAAGGTGCTCATCTTACACATGATAAAACTACCTTCAGGCATAATGTGTCAAGCTTTGCAATCAGCAATCCTTTTTATCCTGTATAAACTGTTTTCTTCGGCTTTGATTCTTACAGTAAACTTTAGCAAGTCTGTTTTATCTGTGATTGTATTTAAAGTACAGTGTGAAATTCTGAAGTTGTTCGAAATATTCTCAGCCTGAGCCGGTGTGCTCAGACTCAGGATGCTTTTGCAAATGTCTTGGACTATCTTGGTGTCACAGGCGAAGAACATTGGGGGGGTGGGGCACAATGGGTACCGAGCCCGCCCAGGCCTGAAGCACTCGGTGCACTGTGCCACCCAGAACCAGGGGCATAGAAGATGCCCTGCCTCTCAGGCTCTGGGCTTAGAAACCCCATGCTTCAGTCTAGGATGGTGGCTTCCGTTTTCACTGCTTGGGTCCTCCTTCCACCAACAGAGAAGCACAGGGAACTCCTATGCATTGACGGGGCCCATTATGTCTGTGGAAGCCCCTGAAGAGCAGGGCTCATGGGTCTATTAGCACTCCCCACAAAAATGTTTAAAAAATGAAAATTCAGGGGCAGATCCCCTCCCCTGGAGCCGAGCAAACCTCCATCCTGGGGTCTCAAGTCATTTGGGGCAGCTGTTGCAGGCTTTGGTGTTGGCTGCTCCATTTCCAGTGGTACTTGGGTCTTGTCTCCTGGTTAGAACAGGATGGAATAGGCCTCCTGGCATGTGATGGAAGCTGGGCTGGCATCCCCAGGTGACATCAGGGGACTCGCCTTGCTTTCCAGAAATCCCAGGACGCCCCTTCCTACACAGAGGATACCGGAGGCAGAGCACTCACCCTTAGGCTTCCAGGAACATAGCACGTACGTGCCAGGCCACTGAGTCCACTGAAATGAGCGAGAGAGAGAGAGAACACGCAAACACACAAAAAAAGTGAGAAAACGAAAACAAAATGGAGGCTGGTGCCTCCCAAAATGGTGGGTCATTCTGTCATGAGCAAAGAACGTGCAGAAAACAGGAAGGAAGCAAACAGGAGCCTCCAACTGAAGCATTTAGTAAAAATGAATGAGAACAATAACAGAGACAACACACAATGATCGACAAGTTCAGGAAAACAAAAGCAGGCTTAAATAAGGAACAACATAATAACCCCCTGGTGGTGTGGCTACTAACAGACAACACACACCACCTGAATGAGGCAGGGGCACACGGAACATTAAAAAGTGACAATCAACCTAAGAACATAACCACTGTAAAACAAGCCCACCACCGAATGCAGGTAGCTGTCAGCCGGAGGGAAGCGCTATGACAATAGGACTGTATTTGACAAATGAATCATAATATAATATTATACAATCATATTCTGCCTTGTCCAAGACACTGCAATTGCTCTTTAATTTCTGGTCTTGCCCAGAATCAGCCGCGTTTTTAAAACTGTGTTTTCTCTGTTTTCCATCCTGTAATAGTATGAACAGATCACAAACCTGCACTGACCTGCAAAGTAACAGTGCTTCATGTGACCTGCTTCTCCAGATGTAAACAATCAGCTAATGATGGCAACCATTAATCTAACGCTCATGTTTATGTGTGGTTGAGGCTGGCTGCGAATTCAGCTATGCCACATGAAAGCTCATTCACATTTAACCTCTCAGTAGACCTATTTTTTCAGTGGGCCAATATGTCTAATGTCTAATATAATTATCTAACACGTTCAACTATAAGAACAGTATGGCCAACATATGCAAAATAATTCAACCAGGTGTGGCCTCATCAGATACTGTGTCAAATGCTTGAGGAAAAAACCTATGCTATAATTATTTTATGAGAGACTGCCCATTGCTGAAATGCCCATAATCAAGATATCCAAGAGACGTTGTATTTAAAATCCAGTAGATTAATCAGCACATCAGAAGACAGCTGACCTATAGCAGCTGAGGCGTTTCTTGGCAGTAAGATATGGAAGACTACTCAAAAGCTATGATTCCTTTAGAGACAGATTTCAAGTGTTCCAGATTTCATAGAGTTCACACGTGTGAAAAATGTGGTGCACTGGCTGGTGGTCCAATGAAACTATGCTTGCCTGATTGTCTTATTTCAACTTGAATGGTAGATTAAGGGTCCAAGAACTGAAGGTGTTTGATGCCTATTTTTTGGTTGGATCTTTTCCTGTTTACTATGATTATTATTCTGATTCACCACTAAAACCCTCTACCCAAGCCCACTACTTAGAGGAGTCAAGAGACCCCACCTGGCCTGATGGTTAAAGTACATTTGCCACTTCTGATCTCATGAACATAGATGGAAATTTCTACTGCAATCTAGCATCACTTTTACCTGTGCACATTGATTTCTGAAAAAGTACAAATTTTAACCTAATTTGTTTTAAGGCATCACACCCACTTTACTGAGCTAGTCCTAAGTATCTCAATAGGCTCATTGTACAGTGTACTCATATGTCTGATGTTATATAATTATCTAACATGTTCAACTAGCAGAACAGTATGGCCAACATTAAATAATTTCACCAGGTATGGCCTTATTGATATGAAACATCAACAAGACACAAAAATTATGAATTTAATTAATGTACATTTTTAATTAATAATTCCTGGAATTGATTTTTAAAAATATTTTATATTAATCCTTTATTTCAGCTCAGTTTAACTATATTTGTCCTAATTTGCCCCTTGCAAAACTTACTTTTACAAACCAGTTCCTTCAGTTTACCCAGAATTTTACAGTTCACTAGAATTTTACATCAATAATTAGGAATAGCTTGTGGTCATTTGGAAACAATATGTCTACCACTTATCCTTTTGTCTGAAATTCAGTCAGGGCTTGATTATGATCTTAGTCAGCGTGTTTACTGTTTCATTAGTTAAGCATGTTTATATTAACAAAACCCAAGGAATTCATTTTTCCATTTGAAACTGCAGTAGCAATGTGTTGCACAAGATGCTGTTATATCCTACATCATTGGTTTCATTCTCTTAATGTACTAAAATGCCCACCATCTGAAAAGTGAATTCTGACTTCTGTGAGACCATAAGTCTATCTATCATGCCAAATTACTATCTTTTTTAGAAGTTATGTTCACATTCTTCTGCAGTTATTTGTTGTGCAACACTGAACAGTTGAATCTGTTATTTTCATTCTCATAACCTCAGAAACCATCCCCTCTAACTCAACATATTGAACAAGAAACTGAATATTCTAACAACATGGGTGTGATACCCACATCATGATAAAACAGCAGGCAATTTATTAAAATGTCATTTTATAATCCATCAGTAATAAAAATAGTGTTGTCCTAATGTTTTACTGTTGAAACTCTTGAGGAACAATTCTTGCCTCTATCCAAATGTTACAGGAATTCTTCATATGCACAGGTTCTCCCATGGCTCAGCAGATTGAGCTCAGGATTTCCCTCTTTATCACTTTGAATCCCATATGCTACAGAAAAACTAGAAGTGGAGTTCATGTTCAACATGTTCTTCTCTAAACTCTCCAGGCAATCGAGGGGCTTTATTCACACCATTTGAGTACTTCTACAAAATATCCTCTTTCACGTCTTGGTGCTTGGACAGCGATGATTGCCACTTGTAGCTTCACTCCTCATATTATCTTGCTGAGATTTCGACAAGGTCTCAGCAAACAGTTATATCAGTTATAACAGTGATTAGACACCTATAAACTAGTACAGAAAATCCTTTTTCCACAGTAATGTCTTGCTTGGGAAACTATCTAGAATAGAATTTAAAAGCACCTGCTCCAAGCAGGGTTGGATAACATAGTTGGAGAGTTGAAAGGAGCTGCACAGTAGCAAGTTTGAAAACTATTCTTTGATTTTCTTTAAATAGGACAGTGGCTGTGATCTGCAGAGGCCTATTAGCATATCGTTGCGCATACATTAAGGTTATGTGGGCTGTAGAAGTGTAACACGGAATAAGAATTGTGGTGTTTGAAAATGTTGAAGCCCGAAGAGCCTGGGCCCCTGTCTCCCTGACAGCTCTCTGACTGACAATGTGCACAGGAGCTCCGGTAGCAGTGACCACCAGCCTTTTCACTGCTCCGGGCAGACTGAAATGGTTTAGGTTGTTGCTCATTGTTTCACTGTGGTGTGTGCATTTTTTTAAACCGATGGAGTCAGAACTGCTGCACGGGGTAGGCCTCTGCTGGTGGACCTGAGTGCAGGGCTTGACTCATGGAGTTTTACTTAAACTCCATCATCTTGAATGATGCTGTTTATTGGAGGCAGAGTAAGTGTTTCTACCAGATTTAATCATAAATGGCATTTCTGTGTTCAAATGGGAATGTCTTATTTGTGAAGAGAAATAATGTGAAAATATAAACCACAGTTTGTCTGAATTAATCAATCAAAGCTCAAGTCCTGGACAATTTTGTAAGCTTGAAGTGGCATCATCATACAGGTGTGAGACAGGTGTTACGCTGTGCTGCACACACGTGTTATGACATGCTTTTTACACAAGCTTCTCTCAGCCCAGACAAGAGCTCGTGATTGTTTCACAGTATATGGTACTGCTGGACTGAGAAATGGCAATACATGAGTGTTGTCTTCTTTTTATTTCTTTTTTATTTTAGGACAGTCTTTACAAGAAATACGGCCTTTACTGAAATGAAAAATGTATACAGATCAGAATTCATCTCAGTGATAGAGATTGATGGAATTAATCTCCTTTTTTCTCTTCTCTTTATCACTCTCTTTCTCCCACCTCTATCCTACGTGTGTGTGTGTGTGCAGATGAGGTCCATCTGGAGGAGGCGGGGCGTGCACGGGTGAGGATGCGTGAGCGGCTCATGTGGCACTACCCTCTGCAGTTCTCCTGGCTGATGGAGGCCGAGCCCTTCACCTCCACTCTGCAGGCAGGCGGCCCCGCGGCCGGCGCGGGCATGACGCTGGAGCAGAAGACCACTTTTGCCTTCGTCATCTTCCTCTTCGTCTTTCTCTGCATGCTGATTGTGCGCTGCTTCCGCATTCTGCTGGATCCCTACCGCAGCATGCCTACATCCACATGGGCTGACGGCCTGGATGGTCTGGAGAAGGGCCAGTTCGACTACACGCTCGCGTAGAGGGCGAACGCACACGTGCACCTGCACATAGCACACGGAGACGCACGCAACACACACACAGAATCCAGAAGCCCTGTTAAGAAGTAAATAATGACTAAAGAGTCATACACTGACATGTATATACTACACTTGTAACTATACAAAAATACACATGTGCACATAAATTCTCTTTGGTCAGACTAAAAAACGACATATTATAAAGTCAAATTTGGTGCATGGTTAGTGAAACAGCAAGCTTGAACAAAAAATAACTCAATCCTGTACTTGTAGTAAAAAATGTTGATCCACACATATTTTCACTTTACAGTGGAGCACTCTGGGTCATGAGTGACCCTGTTCTGCACTGGCTCATTGCTCTGTGCCATGGGGTGCTTGGCCCTCTCGTACAGGGTAACCCTCACAGTCTCCGTAGCCTCACCTCTGAAAATGTCTTTGTCTTTTCATTGACACTGTTGTATACTGCCAAGTAAACGTCTCTAGAGGATAACTCCTTTTGACGACCCTTTATAAGCACTTCATAAATACTTTGTATGTTAATGCTTTTGTCAAAAGTGATGAGCCTTAAGGTATGCACTGTTACTAATAATGCATCTTAGATACGTTAGAATGCTTAGGAATTACGAATGTATTTATGTAGTGCTTATGCGTGAAGGACCCTTCACTCGATGCCAAATTTGAAACATTAGGCAAGTTGTTGATAACTTGTACGTAACTGTCCGTGACATTAGACATCGGAATGTAAACAACGTAGAAGCTATAGCTGGCACTTTTGGCCTGGTTCCCTAGCCACGTGCGAAATTCCGATACTCGAATACTTGATGCTGGTGTCAAATAGGCCTACAAATCAGTCGTTTTAAACGCTATCACAGAATGAGACACAGTCAGCACACGCTGCCATTTTAGCACAAATGAACTGAATTTCATGTTTATACAGCATCTGCTCTGGTCTTCTTTATATGGTCAGAGAATATCCATGATTTGCTTTGCCAACCTTTTACATTTTAGGCGCTAGCCACGGGATCCATAACCTCAACAGTTAAGCACAGCTAATATGCCTTGCTAAAATGCTAAGAGCAAACGAGGAGGAAATGAAATCGTGTGTATTGCTCTGAAATAGTTCTCCCCCTTTTAGTGCCCCGCCCGCACAGTCGCTGTTGGTTTTACTGTTTATGTCAGCCAGGCGACGACGCACCCGACAAACGTTTCTTTGCACTTCTGTGTTCTCCTCTCATCACTGTGAATGAGCGTAACGATACAAGAGTCCTTAGGAAATGTGAGGTTGTGTGATGTTTTTGAACTGCCAGTGTAATCGAAGACGACTGCCACTATTTTTGCATGCACAACGCGCATCTAATGCGTGAGGGAGACTTGCGGCAAAAGGAACACGAGCGGACAGATGTATTCAGTGCTGCTACATGTCGCTACATGTCGTATTTGATGCTGGTGATGTTCTCGTAAAGCTTTGTTCACCGCGAGGACCTGCTTTGCTTCTCTGTGAATAGGCTTGTGTCTGATACAAAGCACTTAACTGAACTTCCTTGAGCACTTGTATGCATCATGTCTTCAGAAAAAAAAAAAAAAGACACGATGAACCATGTCTGATTTGGAAATTTCTAAGTCTGTGACAATATTTAGACCTACATACTGTTACAACAAATACATTGTGTGAGGACAGTAGAAGAGAGGAATATTTATATAAAATATATGATAGATTTTCAATAGAGCACCTAGTATATGAAACTGAATAGTACTAATTCAGGCACATGGTAACTGAATCTGTTCTACAGCCACATCTGTATTTGTCTTATAGAAAGATGAAAAATAAACTCTTCCAAATCACTAACTGACCCTTGTTTCCCTTCCACTTCCACGTCTGCGGCATGAAAAATACGTATCTTGTCTTGTATTAATAAATGAGTGTAAAGTCATCTGTACGTTTTAAATAGTTACAGATTATAAATGTTTTTAAGTGAACAAACACTCATTATTCAGTGTCATTCATTTATGTGTGTTTGGTGTATTACATAAATATAATTAGCAATTATTGTATAATTGGGGCAAAGTATTTTTTTAATGCTTTTCGTTACTAATATCTCCTAAAGCGCTTAAAGGCCACTGATTTACTATAAGGTTTAAAAAGAGGATAACACATATGACATATGTTAGCTGCCCCATCACTCAAGAGTCAATTTCATAGCTGCTTCTACACCTGTTTGACATTTACCTTTCATTCGTGGTGATGTAGCAGCAGTTTCACCTACCTGATCTCAGATGAGTGTGAAAAGGCAACACCTATATGGTTTGTCATCATCCATTTAGCAATAACCAAAATTCTACCACACTCTGCCATCCTAAATACATATCTCCAGCATATGTCCACTTATCATATAAAGTGTACTGAGTCCAAATGCATTCCCTTAAGTGTGTTCAAAGGCAACCTGTCCAAATCTCATTGTGTATTTCTGTGTATTTATGAATTCTAAATTATGACACTAAAATTCTTTGCAAAGTACCCAACTTAGTTTTCATTACCATTTGCTGCACACTGACACTATTAATGAAAAAAGGTTTACAGGGCATTCCCAGACAGGACACCCTAGTTTTCCTTTACTTTGTTCACTGCATTTATGGGACAGAGTAAAGCCAATGCCTAAACAAAACAAAAAGAAATTCCAACAGTGAATATCCATTTGCACTTCAATTTGGTCCAAGACTAGGCTTTATTCATGTCAGGGCAATTTAATCCAAATTTACAATAAAAAAAAAAGCTTTAATTAAATAAAGGTGTTTTTGATAATGTAGCACTCAACACCGAGTGATAATGTCATGTCATTTATATCCCAGATTTAGATTCAGGAGGCGTAGGAATATTGTTATGGCAAAGTTAAAACTAACATACATTTGGACCACCAGATGGCAGTAGAAGACAATCTTACCTGCAGGTTCCCTCTTTGGGGTAATCGATGGCTGACTCTATCCAAGGAGTAACTTATTACCACAAAAAGTAATTTAAAGGTGCATTTGGGTTCGTAAAAAAAAAAAAACCTAACAATAAGGTTCTGGGTTTTGGCAACCTTTTGACTACTGAATGCTTCAGCTGTAGCTTTACATCTGGTACTTCAACCAAATCCTCCTGTTAACCATACTTGCCATAACGATAGATAAACCACCTTGGAGGGTGTCACATCACATCATCTGTATAAATGAAAAATAAAGTCTGCTAAGGCCATACATTTAAAGAACCCTTTTATGGAGCATTCAAGTGACAATTAAGCACAGCTAATCACAGAAATGACAATGCTGTGGACACTGTTCCCTTTAATACATCTTATTCTTAACGGTTTCAGTGGTATTACAGACATTTAAAAATGCTTTTAAACAAGAAGGCAATTGAAATTCTTGAAACCATTTCAAGGCGACTAATATTAAAATGAGAGGTACTCACGCAGAACTCCATTTTCTCTACTGAAATCGGCTACTTTGGCAATCACCACTCAATTGCTGTAAAAATATCGCCATCTAGTGGTGCACCAAGGTTCAAACGGTGCACTTATAGAACGAAAAGGCATTTGATATTTAGTTGTAACATTCGACACTGACATTCTTCTCACCACCATCTTACACAAAGTAGAGATTAGAAGAAAGTTACACTAGTGATTATACGAGGAAGTAACTGAATACTATTAAAAGGAAACAGTAAGAATTCAAATGTAACAAAACACTTCTTGTGTTATTATGTATTTTATTGTGAAAATCCTGTCAGTTCAGGGATTACACTACTGGGTAATTGATGATATAGCTTGTTTGTTAAAATGGATTTCTGTAGAATGTAGCAATACAAAAACAACTGAAAGACAGAAATGATATTAGATGTATTTTATGATGTATTTTATAGACTTGGCAGTTTAGCATTTACTTATTCCCTTTGGTACCACACAGTGAGCACACGAGCATCATGAGTTTTGGGCAATTAAATGGATCATGAAAACAAAATGTTGTGATTAGCTAGGGACTGTATATTAAGATCTAACAGAACACTGCAGCGCTCCAGCTGTCTAACTCTCATGTGTAAATATATCTTATTGACACAAGGCTACTTGAGATGGGACTGGCCACATCCTGCAACTAACCCTTTTTTTCAGGAAAATATTAACACCACATTTGGTAATACTGCTAGTTACTGTTAAGAACATCCAATCAAGAACAAGTCTGAGAGCTCATCTCTGCATGTTTGCACCATGTGCCTGTGGGTTCTAATTGATTTCCCATGGTTATGGTAATGACCTGACAGTTTGTGCAGGAGTCGCAGATCTCTGTTGGCTTCTCTGACAAGGCAGTGGCAAAAGTACTTGCATAAGGTAGCCATTAGGTTTTTTTTTTTGACATCTGGTTGCCAAATACCTTCTTTATTTACAGAATAAATATTTGCATGAAAATCATTTTACCATTGCTTTATTTATAGCCATTGAACAATCTCAGCTGTGCTCAGAATATCAGTTTTGCCTGATGTCTAAAGGAAGGCTCGTAAAACAATCTGCTCCTGTTTCTGTGTCACTGAGATAAGTGCACCCGCAACAGGTGGAAAGAGCTATTAAAACAATGAGGTAACTTTAGAACTACTACATCCTCCTCAACATCTTTTTTTTTTCAGATTAATAGGAATGTCCCTAATGCCAAAATTGATTCTGGGATTACATGCATTCCTATTTGTAAACCTGTACTTACATGGAGACATTTTCTAGAACCAGAACAGATTTTTTTTCAACTAATAAAAACATTTATTTTTAATTAAAAATTGTGTTTATTTTTTCAGAAAGCATTAGGTTGTAATAAATAATTTCTAATTATTACATGAGAATCGATGACATTTATGACCACTGCTTTTTGTTGTCACAGAAGCTCTTCAATAACAAAAGTCACTCTTGTTCAGCAAACTTCATAAGCAAACATGAAATGATTAATGATGTGCCATATACCGCAAGCCCAACACTCATTTTTCCTGGATAGCACAATGTTCAGGTTTCAATTACCATAACTCAGTTACTCAGCCTTCAGTGACCTACTCTAAAGGTCAAGAGAAATTATAAGAATTACTCAACATTTGACCAGTGTTTATAGATACTAAATACGGACACAATCAAATGAAAGCTATGCAATGTGCATTTTGAAGGGTTGGCATTTACAATCTATCTAAGAGTAGCTCCTTGTGTATAGCAGAAACAAAGGGGCAGAAAGAACAGTCTGAAGTGATGCTTGGACATGCAGCACAGGACTTTACGAGTTCCCCAGGCTTCTCTAAATGCCTCAGGAAGTTTTAGCCTGGGTTTGCTCCAGAGACTGTGGCTACAGAATAGATTGGCATCACGTAACCTATGTATGCTCTGTAGCTGTTCCTGTGCATACAGTCCAGTCTGCTCGGTTCTAATTCCTCTGTGATGATGTTCACTCGCCCAGCTGACCAGTACTGTGTACCATGTCACTCCGTCTGGCGACTTCCCTGAGTGCCAGTTTTTCTTTACACTGTTTTCAGACATGCTGGCTCCTTTTAACAAACCGTGCCAGTGGCGAGGCACGACGTTCTGGGTGGCCCCTAATGAGAAGAAAAAGAATGCAAAATTCCAACCATGTATTTAAACCAACACATATCAACCAGGTAAATGGTCTGATAAAAGTCTTGTAACAATTTAACAGCGTCAAGAAACAGTGCTGCAGCAAGCCCTTGTAATTAAATTTCACTTCGGTGTCTATGCTTGTCTATTGCCCTCTAACTGTTACTGTCCAATTCTTAGAGGGAGGCATGGGGACATGCTTGGCTTTTTCATAGTATGTCAGTTCATCTTAGAGATTGGCCTCCAAATATGACACATCTTTTTCATTTTGTAGTGGCTGTGGTAATTTAGCATGTCACTTGCCTAGAAGCAAGGGACATGTGCAGAGCTTCATTAGTTCAGACTGAGGTGAAAGGGCAGGAGATAACAGCATTCAGGCAGCTGGGGAAGACGTAAGGACTCATCATGATCTTGGGCAAAAGCTTTTTTTGGAAACCCCTCCCCTGCACTATGCATATGTCAAAAGTTAGCACTACATACAGTAAATGCTAAAAACCTGATTACACACTGTCCAGAATATCCTTTTGGAATGTCAAGAACAGTATTCCATGAGTCAATGATAGAAATACTTAAATGATGCAATACCTCCCTCATTAAGCATCTCAAATACAGGCACAACTTGGTTTATATCTCCCTAATCCAGACAATTCATTTATATACATTATCAAAGCAAAACCAATGAGAAAAAACAAACCATAGGTTAATTACCTTATAGAGGTTTATTTCACATCTTCATAGATTTACTGATTTAAACATAATCTACAGATATGATTTTTACATCCACAGTGGTGCTTCTGTAATCTTTGACCTGCCTTAGGTCTTGATGTCTGAGGCTCCCCAAGGCCCCTGGCAGTCAGAGATTCCTGGGCACGTGTCCCAAAGGCCTGAGCAGTAATCCATCCCTGGCTCCATGTTAAAGGAGTCCTTCCCCACATCCCATAAACCATCCCAAGAACTGCAAATGGAATGTTCTAGCCAGCAAGCACAACAATGAGCACATTGAAATGATGTCATTTTATCCTATGACAAACATAGTCAAGCAGCACTTGTCATTTTGTCATTTTACATTACTTCAAGATTAATCAGATGTCCAAAATGAAGACATTTGCTATTTCAAAAAACCATTCTATCTATAAGACACTGAATCAAGATCAGGTGCTGTACATGATACAGTGTCCTTCCTGTGACTGGCCTGATCTCATTGGGTGGGATGTGAGGTGAGAGAGAGAAAGAAAATACAGGGCCAGAAATGAAGGCATCACTTGACAGTTTTATTGCCACCTCCTTCACCCTGCATACACCTTTTAAACATTTTTAAGGGAACATTAGTACAAGGAAGTGTCATCTACCAGTACATTTAATGACTAGATTAAATATAACCCAAGTAAACAATAAATATATATTTGTTTCTTTAAATATTCTAGGCCTACCATAGTTTCAAGTCTAAAACAAACTGTAAAACTACCAGTTTAAACAGTGCCATTATGCAGTCACAGTAAATTTGTTTGTAAACACACTAGAGTAAATTCTTCAGTGAGTATCAAACAATGCATTACTTACAGCTGTGGCCTTTCATCTACCACCAAGACTTCCATTAGTGCCCCAGTAAAGACCTTTAACAGGTTTTACCATTTCTTTACTCTTATTTCGGAGGGTTCAAAGTGATAGCTTAACAGCATATGTTTGAAGAACTAGCATAAATCCAAGACTAAAATAACAAAAACTCTACAGTACAGGTTAAGAAATTCAAAGGGTTGTACAATGCACAGCTACTGAAAGAACTCAACAGCCTGAAGGAAGTACAGCCCTGATGAGAGAGTATGGTCAGAGTAATCATGCTCAGAAAGAAATGTGTAGAGGTAAGTGTGAATTAGAATGGGGGCTCTGATGAGGGTTCTGAGAGAGACTTCAGCTTTTTAGAATCTATGGGTATTGCACAACCATTCACGCCGATGCATAAAATCTTTTAAAAAAAATCAGCCAGCAGCCAGGAGAGTGTTTAAGAACTTCAGAGGTCCATATGTGTATGTTCAACAAAATACAGATAATGGAGCATTGTGCAGATCTTTTATTTAGATTGATTACTTTGATAGTAGAACATCCTTTCCTCCATGCATGATGCCCAAGAGGGTGATGGTCCATTACTTGTGTATCTAAAGTAAAGCTCACAAGTACAGATATAACCAGACATGGAATAAAAAATTTGTCATCTGGTTAAAATGATTTAATCAAAAATCCTGATCAAGTGTCAGTTGTCATATTTGCAGACAGTTGGTATTTAATGAGGTGAATCACAAAAAAAAAAGGATGACTATGCAGATTAGTTATGTTTTTTGAGGGCACAACAATTTCCTCTGGGGTATAAATATGGGAATCTGTGTGCAAATGCTGATATTATAATGGTACTGAATGTGGTTAGAAGTATAATTCTAATTTTGACCTTTGATGATTTTATTACTCCTAAATGTCACTGTTTATTTGTTACTCCAGATTAAAAGTTGACAACACTATTACTGTATAACTAAGGGCCCCCCCTGGGGGGGGGGGGCATGTGATGATGCACCAAGCAACAAGCCAGAGGGATGCGTGCACTGAGACTGAGACACACATATGGTTCATATTAATTATTTCTAAAATTTTTCATATTTTAGCAATGTGTTTTTCTTAATGTCTTATTATTATACCATTGTACATTTTGAAAATAGATGTCATGGATGTTGTTCTTTAAGTAACCTTAAATGTGGAATTGCTAATAATAGTTGCAACCACATTGGATATGTTGCTCAACATAAAATATACAGTAGATCAAGACCAAATAATGTAAAATAATGTAAAATAAAGGAACAGTTTTAGTAGTGTCACAATGAGAAATAAGATAAAGGTGTCAAAGCAACTATCCATATTGCTAGATAAAAAAGATAAAACCTGGCACCTGATGAGGTTTAATTGATCATTACAGACATGAGCAATTGTTCCACCAACTATTCTTTTAAAAGAAAACATTCCTAATGTTTAATGATCACCAAAAGTACCCCGATAAGTAGATTTGTCTGTTTCTTGTACGCTGAAAACACTATTTCTGGAGCTCTCCCTCAACTTATCTGAATGCTGGACTTTACACTTCAATATGCTTAAACAGTGCACACCTTTAACATCCCTAAAATAATTTGAACATCAGGGAAGAGAACTGAAATGTATCTGAAATGTAAATGTTGATTGTGCTAATAAGCAGATTATAATTGAATTATTTCTTATATAAGATTATTAAATTACGTATTTGATCATAGATAAGAAAAAGATTAAGACAGTAAAGCATTTAAACATTTTTTAAGAAAGTCTATTAGAACCATCTCATTCAAGCTGACTGAAGAGTGAATTGATCGTTCGCCTGTAGGGCGTTTTTCTTCTTCTTTCATTAAAAACATGCCAGAAGTAGCCAGCTGACATTCAATAGTTGCCGCACATGGATCTCGCTTGTTTCACTGAATCAAACAGTCTGACATGGGAGCTTTTGCACGAGAAATGGAATCCATCCTGTTTTGTTTTGTTTTGTTTTTTTCCTGCAGACAACTGCCTCTCAAATGCTCACTGTGCTGGATGGACTTTAAAAGATTTGAACAGTTATTTTGATGATTCTTTTTCAGTGTTTGTTGGCAACATTAGAGCCCCAGTTCTAAACAAAAGTAGCAATATTTGGACTTACAACATGTTGTGGCTGATGAAATGCATATGGGGTAAAGGGCAAAAATCACACAAAATTGATTTTGGTTGAACAAATCTTTAAATAAATTTGACAATCTCTGCTCATTTTAAAGTGTAAAAGTCAAAACTTTACCATTTTTTAAATGTACTGTCAATTCCAATCCACACACAATTCCACCTATGCAAACAACTAATGAAACCTCAGTTTCTGGCCCTGTATTTTCTGTCAAGTCCTCAGATAGTTATCTTTTCCACCACAAGTGACTTCATTGCATAATCCCTTCCACATGGCTGTTTAGATAGAGGTTTCCTAAACCACTATTATATCCTCAAACCTCCAAGAGCACTTTGGATTAACACATCAATAAACTCTTGCCATCTTTTCAAAATAGACCACATGAGAAAACAAGGCTAAAACACTTTGGTCTTAGTGCTAGAGTCCACTGAAGCGCAGAGCGTGGTGGTATTTAAAGAGTAGTTTGAGTGCATTCATGTGGACCAAAACAGTACTTTAGCAGTTCTTTGGATGAAGATTAACAAAAGCAATAAACATCTTGGAGTAATACAAAATAAACCTTCAAAACTAAAACTAAGACTTTTATTTGACTTTTATGAAGTATTATATTAAGTATTGAGGATATAGTTTGGAATAATAAGCACTATACAGCAATAATCATGCTACTGTGTTCTTACCATCCTACAGCATGAAACAAGTTAAGATCTCTTTTTTCATTAACACTTCTGAAGAGCTTCTCTACACAAGTGACAGTTCTGGATTAGATACATTCCAGCTTCAACCCACTGGTGGTTGCTACACAACCAGGAAATCCTGTTTTCAACAGATACAAAGTGCCTCACCTCACTCGAGTCAAACAAAATGAAACAAAGCACTCTACCTGTTACATTTGGCTTACTTGTACTACCAGATTTTTTCATGAACACATGTAGTAGATGCAACAAAGACACAGAGTGCCTGAGGTCCTTGGGCCATGAACCCAAAGGAATCCCCTATTCATTCCCAGAGTGGAGTCATATTTGGACCCCTTCAAACAAAGCTCTCGGTAACATTCTATAGCCAGAAAAGCCAGTAATTGTGAGCAATTGTGAGAACACAGTGGAGCCAAGCAATGACCTTTAAACAGCCCTGGTGTTGGGAGGGGCTTTGTTAATGTGAATGCCTCTCAGGAGCTTGGGTGAGAACATCCAGGCAGCCTGTGCCCCACCAGTGCAAAGGACCCTTTCGTACTGAATCACTATTCAGCAATGCTACATACGTTGTTGTGCTGGAAGGAAGCTAAATGTTTTGATGTAACGCAGCTTGGACCCCATGCTGGTTGGAAATTGTAAGTTTAAAAACAACCATACCAGTTGATATAACACAAAAAGACAAAATGTGTCACAATGACTTTGGTGAGTTGGAATGAAATTGTGTTTGGCTAGTGTTTGTTGGCCTACTACAGCCCAGGCGCATATGTGTGATGCTCACGCTGTAGTGAAAGCAAGCTGTGACTCCTGACTGAAGGGTGAAAATGACTTTCTGACATTATGATGGGACTTAGAAAGGCACCGTGACCCAGCCACGTGCACGGGTATGATTTTTTCATTTTTTTTTTTTTTACTGTACTGAACCTCAGTCAAAGAACTTACCTTACAATCATTTGTGTAATTTGTTTTATTTTTCTTTTAGTTAGATTTTCAGATAATTAGACTTAGTGTATATATTCCATTAAAAATATCAAAATGATAACTCAGAATATCACATTATCATCACAGTATTCTTATCAGTGTAATTTATTTAGCTGGTTGGGAACTCTGGCGAAATCATAATGAAGTATAAAAATCTAACAATACTGACTCTGCAAAGCTCCAAAACCAGGAGCACTAACACTGTAAACAAATGTAGCAAAAGACCATGTGCCATCTGTTTGAACCTAAACATAGACCCATTAGCCTTCAAAGGACTATAAACAATAGATCGTGTTTAAGTGAAATCATGTCCTTGAATTGTTTCATAGCATGGTAAGGAGTTAATGCCAATTCAGGGCAATCCTCCCTTTTACTTCTTTTGGGAGAAACAGCAATTGATGCCCTTTGCCAAATGGACAGAAGAAAATCTTAGAAGCATGCGAGTTAACTGGCTGTCCAGCAGAGCTTGAAACAAGAAATCTGGGGTCATCCTGCTCCCCTATCCAAATCCTACAGCCACAAGACTGAAGCATCTTTTTTTTCCACTTTGGGGACCCTGTCTTTAATTACACCACACTAAGGCCTTTAATCAGTCCATCTATGCATTGTTTGTAGGATTAACGAAAAACACAGTTGATGGATTAAAACGTCTTTAAAGGATGGGAGTAAAGAGTTCTATATCCAATTACAAGGTTTAGATGGAAATAAAGATGTATAGAATAAAGAAATGTGTACAAAGAGTTGTTGACTTCCTGGACCATTAAAAGCCAATCTTTAAAACCCTTTCCTGTTTTTAGAACCAGAAAATCCTAACACTTACATTACTATTGTAGACTACGTACACTACTGTAGACATGAGCATATTTCCCGGTCATTACCCGCTTTGATATTGTTCAGTGGTTCAGGTGGTTGACTAGTAATCAGAAGGTTACTAGTTCAAGCCCCACCACTGCCAAGTGGGCCCCTGAGCCAGACCCTCAACCCTCAACTGCTCAAGTTGTATTCAGTCATAATTGTAAATTGCTTTTGGATAGAAGTGTCTGCTAAATGCTGTAAATGTAAGTAAAGGAAGACTTAGGTCATCAAAGTCAGTCTAGGGAAGATTGAGGATGGATACATTTTTCATACAGTTAAAAAAAGGGTTCCACACTTTGTGTAACTTCCATATGTAACCATTCATAATATATCCAGTTTCATAACACTAAGCATTTCTCTAAGGTGCCTTCTTCATATGGTATGAAAGGGAGGTAAAGCAGATTTCCAGTGGTGTAGTATTTATTGGCTCGCAAGAAGAGTGACAAAAGAAACAAACAAAACAGCTTCTGCACAGAGAGCGGGAGACCGATGAAGGGGTCACATGAAACAAGGCAACGGTGGCATTGGGTTCAATACATTTTCCTATAATATCTGTTAATGATTTGAATATCTCTGACCAGTACTGATACAATGAGGGGTAGGACCAGAATATGTGCAGATGGTGGCGACATCTGCCACATTCAGGGTCAATATTCTCATAGATTTGTGAAACTCTAACTTTAGTAAAGGAGAGGTATATGTGTGTGTATATATATATATATATATATATATATATATATATATATATATATATATATATACATACACACACACACACACACACACACACACACACACACACACACACACATCATACACGAGTAGTATATTATTTTACATTACATGAGACCATGTTTAAACACAGATAGATGATCTATTGACTTTGTTTAGCACACTACCACAAGAGAACTAGTTCAAGAAAAAATTACAAAGGTGTCTTATCTGATAAATTAGTGAATTGTGGAAAAGTTCTATCTTTAGTCTATTAAGTGCCTAAGTGCACTTCCAGTTTTGCCTGGGGTAGAAGAGATTTATTTAGCATGTCACTTTGTAAGTGGGCTAAATAATCAAGTCCACTGTTCACATCAAACCGGATGTATTTAGACCGGATGTAAGTTCTAAATATAGGCTACAAAAAGGAGAACTTGGACTGGACGGTGTTATATCCACAGACGTCGGTCTATCAACGTTTGGATCAAATATCCTACATACTCGAAAGGATAAGGTCTATCAACAAACAATTTAAAGGGCAAAAAAAAAACCAAAAATGATAACTGGCTCTAGTCTCACTGGCTTTACTTAGTCTCCACCCTTAGACATACCGCACACCAGCTTCATTTGGAGTTCAGCCTTAAAAGAGATGCTGATAAATCGTATATACATATAATACATACACACATTAGCTGCAATACATTACGTATGGAGCCGAGACGAAAGTGGGGAAAAAAAACCTCTCGAACTGGTCACTTGCTTCAGTATTGTCCAAGCAGAAGCATTACGCTACAGTAGTCTCCACCCTTCACGGCGTTGGTTCCCCTTGTTGGGGAGCCGGAAATCTCGCGAGATTATCTCTGACGGGAGCCCACCCCTGAAGCGATGCCCTTCTGCAGTGAGTGTATATAGCAGCGAGAGAGTCGCTGCAACCATAGGAGGAGTTGCGGCAAGGTCGCCACAGCATCACACGGTAAGCTGGCTAGCCAACAATCTCTCAGCGCCACGGTGTCGAGAAGCAGACGTAGGTCATTTGCGTGTGTACAGAGCGGAGAGCCTAAGGACGAAGACTCGCCTTGGATAATTCATCACAGCCTCAAATGCTTATCCGGTCCTGTAAGCTGATGCCTCTCGCGCCAAGACTCGTGTCGTCCGTGTGAGCTTACTAGCATTCTCCATTCACGTTCGCATGTGAAAAGTGCGGCTCGTTTGAGAGCGACAGCGGTCTCCGCGGCTGAGTTCGTGCGCAGAAATTAGACGGGTCTTCCACCATCGGCGGAGGGAGAGGCACTGTGGCTAGTTACAGCTGCGGCGCGCAAGACAATAACTAGCGCGAGGATAAGTGGGATCGCTGCACTTCTGTCGCCGCACACGAGTTTCCTCGCGCGTTAACTGGGACAGCGTGTCTGCTACCGGTAAGACTTGCCATGTCAGCGCCGAACAGTCTCTCCCCCGCCCAGGGAGAAGTCCCCCCGCCAGAGACGGACAGTCTGGTCGTGGACAGTGGCTTAAAGCCCGCGGGTCCGACACCTAGCCAGAGTAGGTTCCAGGTGGATCTCGTGGCGGAGGCAGGCGGCGACGCTTGTGGAAGCGACAAAACGCCCGGTTCCGATTGCTCTCCGCTAGCATCTGGCGACAAGGCGACTCCCAACGTGGACAAGACAGCGGAACAGGTTGGTGTTGAGGACGCGAAGGGCAGATTTCGGGTGGTGAACTTTGCGGACGCGAGCGCGGCCTCGAGCCCAGATGCTGCGCCTGCGGAGAGTGTCCAGAACGGAGACACCGTGATGAGCGAGGGCAGCCTGCATTCGTCTACCGGAGGCCAGCAACACTATTGTTATGACACTCACACCAATACCTATTACCTGCGGACTTTTGGCCACAACACTATCGATGCCGTGCCGAACATCGATTTCTACAGACAGACCGCAGCGCCCTTGGGAGAAAAGCTCATCAGACCCACCCTGTCAGAGTTGCACGACGAGGTAGATAAGGTAAGATAATCCCATTCTCGGGATGGGGGGACGTGTCTCAGATGTCTCAGTTCCAGATGCCGCACAATGTCTTTGTTACCGAACACATTTCTTGGTTGTAATTGCTTTTCAGGAGGACCTGTTAAGGCGAACGGCAAATGCATGTGACATTGATCTGACAGGATTTGATCGCAGTCCTTTCCCACTCACACCTACATCTGGAAGTGTGCAACGTTTTAGTATACTGGTCCTTCAGTGTAACCTCTACCCTCCCTTTACAATTAAGTTACAACTGTTCCTGCTCAGTATCTGCTTACATTCAAAGTTAAGGCAAATTAAGCTTCCCATATTCAAAGAATAAAGCATATGACAACGTAAGCGTAATTTAAGACACTTATTATGATAATAACTTTTATTATTATTATTATTATTATTATTGTTGTTTTTATTATTATTATTATTATTATTATTATTATTATTATTATATTTTGTAGAGTGAACCTAGTTCTTGAATAGCTGTGCATTTTCTGAGTAATATCTGCTTATGGGAAGAATTTGGCTACAATATTTGTACAGTGCATGTTGATGTTTTACAGCACAGGTCAGGCAGCATTTGGTTTGGTGCCTCTTTAGAGGCAAGTTATCTGTATCCGATAAAAAGCCCATTTGTGCCCAACTAGCCTGATGGAACGAGGTGGCAGACAATGATACAAAACGAAATAATTTACAATTTGTAGCACAATGCTGATGTGTGGATTTTGGGAGCCTAATCACTGGCAACTGTGCATTATCTGCAGGTGGGCAAGTCAACTGACATGCAGACTTTCTATATTTCCTTACTTTTAAAATGTATTAATCTTGAAGCGCTTGAGCACGCTTATTTCATCTGGTGGTTTCCTTAAGTGCCAAGACCAGAGTAATCCTTGATTAGACTTGGTGGGTAAAGTATTTCTGATTTGTGTTTGAGTAGCCTTGCCAAAGTATGGTCATGTCAATTGTATAAGATGGACATGCTCACCTTACTGTTAATAGCTAAATGTTTTAAGCAGGGAGTATGGAGCAGGCCTGTTTAATAACGAGTGTGGTCTCCTTCCAGCCACAGTACCACAGATGTCAACGTTGATTCAGTGGAGGTGGAAATCAGCATTGTCAGTTGTCACACTGTGGCAGTGTTGCCTGCACACAAGAAGAGGCTGGAGGAGTTTAATGCAGGGGCACCCAGCTCCTCAAACTCCCCTGGTTCAACTCCTCGTTCATTAGTAGGTTTAGTGGGCATTTTTGAGCAGGGAAAATCATCAGGCTGTGCGGTACTCTAGCCCGTCATGAGAGGACTCGGACAGGCCTGGTTAATGAGCAGGGCTCAATACACAAGCCTTATCTTGAGGGTTCGGTTCCACCACATTTTTAATTTGCGGTCATCGTCTGTCCACAAAGTGAGAACACCGGTTTGGGATTTCAGACAGATAAATGTTGTTGTTATTGGAAGGTTGCAAGGTAGAGCGTGATGTTCGAGCAAAGGCGTTGTTTTGTGAGACATGAACTCGCACTGCTCCAGATGAGTGGAAAAAGTGCAGAATGTCTGCCCATCTGTCCGCCTACAATCTTTCCTTCTCGTTTTTTCCTCACTGTTGCGTTTGCTCAGTTTTTACTTTGTGCTGTCTCCTCAGTTCTCTTCTCCTTCTCCTCCTCTTCCTCCTTCCCCTCTCCTCTCCTCCTCTTCCTCTCCTTATTGAAACCTTTCTCAGACTGACGCGCTTTGCTGTGTTATTTGGCCGGCCTGTAAAATCGTACCATGTCCGTTCAAGCTACATGGCCTTCAGAGACTGAACATCACGCTGCCATAGTTTAGGTCTCACTGATAGCGTCCGCCGCAGTGCACACGTTGACCCAAAGACACATAAAAACTTGTGTTTTTTTTTTTTTTTTTTTTAAACCTTGCCTGTGCCTGGTGCTGTTATCACGTGTTCCACAGTGAGTGTGGAATGGGTCACATGCATAGGACTGTCATAGCTGAGCTTTTCAGTATAGCCTACTGGGTCTCTCACTCTGTCCCACATTTTGACTCTGTCCATTATTCACTTTTTCAGTGACCCAAGGCAAGGCAGTCATAGTTCCTCATTGAATAGCTTTTATCTTGCTGACTATAAAACATTGTCTCACTTTGAGCTACATGTGTGACTTTCACAAAAGTGTCCATCATTAACCAGATAAATGTCTGTAGTCTCTGTGTTGGGTCATGTTTGAAGTCAGTTACATGCATCTGCCAGTTACATGCACCTGTTCTGCATAATTCTTTTCTGTGCCATCCCTGCACACTGTGTAAGGCTGGTATTTGAATTCAAAGGAGCCATGGTTTTGATTCAACTAGTTTTTCCTACTGTAGTTATCTGGCAGTTATCTTGCTGTGAATCTGACCAAATGGAAATGATGTTTTGTTGGCTGCCCTGGGTGGATCTAAAACAGAAATCCAGTCTGTACCGATGCAGTTTTGCTGTGGCCATTAAATAGCACTGGCTGCATGGTTTGCCCTTGGTACTCGCTGTACGCGTCTCCTGGCTATTCACGCGGCGCGATATTATGTTTTCGGAGCTGCCCAGCTGCGCTGCCGCTCGGTAACACCGGCGGGAATGGGGTCGCGGCTCGCTGGCCGCAAGACCCGCGCCTGGACCGGTGTGATGTTGACCAGCTGGAGGAAAACTGACAGGGCACGTTTATTCAGCACGGCGCGCTGGAGCAGAAGCAGGCCATGCTGAAATATTGATGTGTGCTCTGCTGGCGTGAGGAGGTGGGGTTCTTACATCAGCAACACAGAAGGACTTTATAACGCTGCCAAGGTGTGGAAAGAGCTGTTAAATTGTCATCCAAATACCAATTTAAAATGATTTTATAACATTGTTTATCAAATACAGTGCAGTTCATGACTAATTTGGCAGTGACACAATTTCCTTTTTTTTTTTGGCTCCATTCTGCAGCATACTGGATTTGAAATTTTATTAGCCATATGGGTTCTTGTGTGTGACCGTCCAATAGAATATCGATGTAAAGGTGATTTGGTACAGGTTTGCAGGAGGGGTATAGCAACTTTGAAGAAATTCGAAGTAATTAAGTTCCACGAATAACTGTGTTGTAGGTTTCTGGCGCTGCACTCACAGGCTGCGCCCCCCGCCCCAGAACTGAATGTTCTGTCTCTCAGTACAGGATTACCAGGTTTACATGCTGTTTTCCTGTTTAGCCTTGTTTCTCAGACGTGGTTCATTGGTGATACCTGAGCTCCATTGAATTTTACAGACGACGTCAATCTGTTAAGAGACTTTTGATGTGATGCGAAACTTGACACTTCCATGTGAGCCTGCACATGACCACCTGACTGGTAGATTGTATAAAGACAGAGGGATGGACCCTTCATTCCCAGTTACAGAGGACATGCGGCACTGCTGAGACTTGTGCCTGAATAACTACTGTGAAGTCCCCCTCACAGCTGGTAGAGTTGGGGGGAGGGGGGCGTAAGGCACAGTTTAATAGTTTTATAAAATTTAAATGGTTATTATACAGTTGTTTGTTTTTTAAACATTCTTTTTTGAGATTAACTAACATTGTTTTGTTTTTTTAAATAGGGGGCTGAATATTTTTTTCCAGATAATTAGGTTCTTTATTTTTCTAAAAATACGCAAAGTTCCTGAATATAGATACTTGTAAATTGACAGTTTTTATTTAAAAACAATTTTAAATTAGCCTACTTCTAAAAAAAAATAAAAAGTGCTCTAGGTGCATGGATTTAATGTTTCTTAGATTATGTCTGTGCTATTTATTTAGTTACAAATGCAACAAACCTCTTTTCTTTGTGGAGCTGTAAAACATTTGTTGCACCTTTAAAACATTGTTTAGATTAGCACTGATCCTGCATGTTCCCTGACACTGCTGTGAAAAAAGGTTCTGTCTTTCTGACTTACCTCTTGTCTAACTCTGTAACTGTTTGTTTGTACTATATTTAGGATATATCTATATCTTTGAGTAGATTATTAGATTGTAATTTCTGACAAATGGGAGGTTGAATGGGGAATTTCCAGGAAGGGGATAGAGACACTCTGTCAATAATGACAGCAATATAAATAAAATACTCTCGCCATTCATTTTAATGATTGGAGGGACTGCACTACACACTTATAAATAAGACATTTTGAAAATGTTTGTCCTTTGAAAAAGCCCTTAAGTATATTGCATGAATGGTGCTAAGTAGTAAGCAATAATCCTTCATTTCTAAATCTGGCAACCCCCTTTTTATGCCACTGAAGCTTGTGGTTCATCATCCTGCCTGTTTGGAAGTGTTTTTCAACATGGGGAGAACTTCCCCAGAGGGCGTAAGAGCAGTTTTTCAGATTTTTCTCAGGAAGCGGCCCTGTAACTTCACTGTCTAGTTTGTCCATGTCCCACTGAAAGACATTATTTTTGCCTTTATGACAAATGGTTATGTCTATTACCTTGTTTTAGAATGCAGGCTTTGTTGTACACTCTCATGCTGGATGATGGGGCATGTTGCTTTTAGCGCTTGTTTTATGTTTATTATTATTATTGATTGGTGTTTTCCTGTCCTTCGTAGCCTACTGAAACATAGCCCATGTTCTTTTAACCTTTTTTCCATATGCTGCCCAGAGTTGGTGGTGGTTGTTATTATAGTGTCATTTAACGCTATTAATCTGTACCTGAGGGGAGTGTTTGTTTTATAGCACAACTTGCATTTAATGTAAGTGACTAGGCTGTTTGGCTGTCTGTGCAACAGGCGGAGTGTTCACTCTGGGAACTGTTTAAAAGCCAGGTGTGTTTTTAAAGGCCAGACCAGGCTGCAGGTGGGGGAGCTCTGGTCGCCTAGCACCTCATGTGGTCATAGTGATGCCAGTCTCTAGGGAAGGCATGAGGACAAGGGTAGAGCACAACAGGTAGCCTCCTGTGGCCCATCAGAACATGTCACACCTGCAGACTGAAATGTAGCAATTGACGGGGTTGCTGTCGCAACTTGTGTAGGTTTTCACATTCGCTTCATCTGACAGTGTTGTCCTTGCATGTTAACAGCCAAGCCAAGTGTGTGCCTGCCTGTGTTTTATGTCCAAAGCCTTTCTATATGAAGGCTCCAGGCCAGACCATTCGACTTCTGTTCTTCACTGCCCTGTGTTAAACAGGGCAGCAATAATGTTTGTCATCAAAATCATCTAAATCAAAATCGATCTTATCAACTACTTATATAAATATATATATTTTTATAGCTGTTTTGGGGACATGGCGAGCGCCTGAGCGTTCTGCAGCAGTGTGTGTTCTAGAACCCATCACTCATTTACCTCCGCTCTGGCTGGAAGAAAACAAAGCTGCCTGCGCTTTGCCTGGTTTGGCCTCTTTGGGGCTTCCACCTTGCTAAAGGCACATTTCTCTAAAACCAGTTTGGACTACTGAAGAGACTCATCAGAGAGGTTGTCTCCAATGCTGGAGCATAACTTTGTGACTCAAAAATGTTGCATTGGCCCAGAACAGCAAGGCGGATTGAACTGAAATGCCTTGTGGTTCTTTTACCAGCCATGGTCATTAGGACGGGGATCCTGTAGCCACCTGGAGTAAGATCCCCAGCTCAGTTCTGAGCTAAATCTGCAGCTCCGAGCAGGAGCTCGGCCCTCTGGGAAAGAATCTGACAGTAGTGATCTCTCTCACAAGCCAAGTGTGTGCCTGCCTGTGTTTTATGTCCAAAGCCTTTCTATATGAAGGCTCCAGGCCAGACCATTCGACTTCTGTTCTTCACTCAGTCGTGACTTCTGCTACTAAAAGCTCTCGGGGTGTTCTTTACTCACCATTTCATATTTAGTCTGTGTCATAATGAGCCCTTAACCGTTGGCTCTGCTGCATTAGATGTTAGGAAATGAATGTACTTAACCTGAGCAGTAAGATTTTTTTTTGTTTTTATCAGAGTAGGAAGTGAAAGCGTTAATCAATAGCACTCTGGAAAGGCTTTATCTCCTAAATGCTAATGTGTCTTGAGTAAACACTGGCTAAAGCAGGATTGCAAACACTGGAACACAGCTGTAAGTGTTAAAAGGGAAGTCAATGAGCTTGGCCAACACAGGAAAGGCTCTGGGTATGTTGAATCTGGCAATATCTGACTACACATGGTTGTGTTGATTATCTATCTCTGCCTTCCTCCTTCACTCACTCACACACACACGCGCTTTCGTTCTCATATACAAACGCATAGTCTCGCACGTGCTCTCTGTCTCGCCCTCAGACTAACTCTCTCGCTTTGTGCTAACTCTCACTCTCCATCTGCCATCTTGTCTTTTAAGAGGCCACGTGCTCACTGCCAGACCTCTTAACTTGTGATGTCAGAAACAGGAAGCGAGCAGGCTGCAGGCCTCCTCGGCATGCCGGCGATCTCGAGATCTGGCGTACGACCTATTGTTGCCGGCTGAGGTTGTTAATGTAAACGCTGGCAGTCTCGCAGGTGGTATGAAGGAGCGTTGAGCTCACATCCTTGTCAGCTGTTTGTCACCGAGCCTTTTATCAGCTGCCATGTGGTAGCCCTGATTGGAGATCATTTCCATTTGTTTTTGCAGAAGTGAAGTTTTAATGCTTCACCTAAAATGTATGTAGATTGTTTATCCATGCCAGGCTGGTGTTTTTAACAGAAGTGTTAAACAGGGCAGCAATAATGTTTGTCATCAAAATCATCAAAATCAAAATCGATCTTATCAACTACTTATATAAATATATTTTTTATAGATGTTTTGGGGACATGGCGAGCGCCTGAGCGTTCTGCAGCAGTGTGTGTTCTAGAACCCATCACTCATTTACCTCCGCTCTGGCTGGAAGAAAAAGCAGCCTGCGCTTTGCCTGGTTTGGCCTCTTTGGGGCTTCCACCTTGCTAAAGGCACATTTCTCTAAAACCAGTTTGGACTACTGAAGAGACTCGTCAGAGAGGTTGTCTCCTAAAAGGCAGCCCTTTTTGCTATCCTCAGCTCTGGGAGAAGACTTGATCTGGTCTGTCCTAACTGAACCCAAATTGCCAGCCTTGTGTAGCTGATGGTGGCCTTTTGTTTTTGGATCGTGTGGGGTTCCAACTTTTAGCATGGCTCTAGCAGGTGATGAGAGCTCCCAGCAACAATGAGAGGCTCCGTTGCCTAGTGAGGAAGTCCTCTTTGTTTGCAAATGAGATCAGATTGCATTCTTGTGGCTTTGTTTTACATGTACACTATTTCATACCTAGTTTCTTGCAAGCAAATTAATTGCCAGCTCTGAAATTGGCTTGTTGTAGTGGTCGACCAATTAATCAGTTTGGCAATTAATTAAATGCCGTTTGGCTGAAAGGTGTGCGTGTGTGCGTGTGTGTGTGTGTGCGTGTGTGTGTGTGCGCGTGTGTGTGTGTGCGCGTGTGTGTGTGTGCGCGTGTGTGTGTGCGCGCGTGTGTGTGTGCGCGTGTGTGTGTGTGCGCGTGTGTGTGTGTGCGCGTGTGTGTGTGCGCGCGCGTGTGTGTGCGCGCGCGTGTGTGTGCGCGCGCGTGTGTGTGCGCGCGCGTGTGTGTGCGCGCGCGTGTGTGTGCGCGCGCGTGTGTGTGCGCGCGCGTGTGTGTGCGCGCGCGTGTGTGTGCGCGCGTGTGTGTGTGCGCGCGTGTGTGTGTGCGCGTGTGTGTGCGTGTGTGTGCGTGTGTGTGTGTGTGCGTGTGCGTGCGTGCGTGCGTTAATAATTTTTATATTTAAAGTATGTGCACTGCAGGCAGAATGCAGATATACTAAAGCAAACACAGATAATCTAGACAATAGTTTTATTTGTTGTTATTATTAAATTGCTCTATTTTATTAAAAAACATGCCATTGCCATTATATATTATATATCTCCCTACTCTCCATCATCAGCTGACCACTAATTTGGTCCAATCATATGAAAGATGGGCTCAAACATAGTAGCTCGGGACAAATATTAGTAGACAAATGGTTATAAATCCTAATCCCATTTTTCATACTTTAAAAACACTTCTGAGGGGCTTGACATGTCCTCTGTACAGGATTGTAAAATCAGTTTAGCCAAAGCTTCAAACTTCACCCAGTTTCTACCTATTTCATGTGTCATTTAAAGTAGAATTCCAAGATGGTATTTGTCCAATAACTGGAAGAGCCCCACCTTCTTTCTTTGTTTTAACCCTTTGAGAGAATTCTCTGGCATTATCCCCATTTGGGGATGGAGGGTTGGCGGTCTCCACATGCTCCTCGCTGCTGTTTTGTCCATGGCTAACGGCTTTTCACACAAGATCAGGTGAGTCTGTAAACAGTCCATTCGGAACATAAATGACTGCGTGGCTGTGTGCTGGACATTTTTGCTCTAACTCTTTATGACCGGGTTGGCGTAGTGCACCCTGCCTCACTTCAGCAGTGCTGTACAGTGCTTGTAGCTCTCCTGGAGAACAGACAAGTTGGGCCGTGTGCTGGAGACACCTGTCCCCTGCTGGGTCTCTGCTTCTGTCCTGTCCCAAACTGTGATTGTTTGTTTCTCTTGGCCTTGCTGAGTTTGCCATGTTCTGATCACCTTGAAGTCACGTTGTACTCATTAAATGGTCAAAAATATGGCTCCCAAAGAGGCAGATATGTTTGTCCCAGCCTGGGCAGGTCAGCTGTAGGTTATCTTGCTGTGTAAACTAACATGCGTGAAGGCACATTCGAAGAGGAAGGCAGGAACTTGGCAAACATGGTATATGTGGCGAACTGTAATTGCATCAAAGTGTGGTTGCTAAGAACCTTGTCCATGTTCATGGAGTCCCTAGTGGTATTGCATGACTAGCGAGGTGCTAGGAGACCACACCAGGCCATGGAAGAAGTACCTGCGATTAACCTTACTGCTGTTGCCACCTTATTGCGCAATAGGAACAGACTTTGAAGGATTCACATTTGTGCTGATTTTAAATGAATAGTTTATATTTAAGGTTAGAAAAAAAGAATGTTCAAGTTTCTGCTAAAGCAAATGGGCCTGACTGCATTTGGCTTGTCTTAATTGTTAGTCTTTTTCGTACATTGGGGGGGGGATGTGTTTGTTTATAAACACGCACAGGAAACAAGCCAATTCCACTGGTGAGCTGCAGCCATGTACTCCCCGGACAGCACTCCACGGAAACATATATATTCAGAGATGAGGGATACATGTAATTCCGCAAGCAGCTCCAAAGGGCCGACCAGACTCCGTGCCCTGCAGTGCGTAGGTCACGGACTAGGAATGATGCCATTCCGTTAATGCGTCGCGCCAGAATGCAGTGACCGAGGCCGGGGGACAGAGGCATCTGAATGCCCAAATCCGTGCTCCTTCTCCAATCGACTTATCATGAAACAAAGTGTCCTTTTGAAGGCCCGGAATGCTTGCGAAATGCTGAGTTCTAATTGCATTTTCTAAACAAAGGGCTCTTTCAGTAGGCTGAGGCACCCACCTCTACCTCTCCTCAAGGTGAACCATTCACAGTAGTCTGTTTACAAAGGCTATGAGAAGTGGACTACGAGAAGTGCTCGTTTCCTATTTAGAGATGGACCTGGCTGACTTCCCTTTAGGGCCGAATACGGACTCGAGGCAGCAGGGCGCCGGTTGGCCTCTACAGAAGGGCCAGAATGGGAAGCAGGATGGTTGGGGCTCAGAATCCCTGGTGTAGTTTGGAATTGCACGAGGAAATGTTATGTGAGGCTTTTGCTGGTGGGTTATATCTTAGAGGTGAACTTTGTCAGTTCATGAAACCTTGTAACGGGTTGTAAAGTTATAACGAGTCGTGGCTCTGGTGCTGTCCTGTAAGAGGCACAATTACAGTTTCTTGTTGGGACTAGTCAGGATTATCAGTTTATCATGTTAATTTTCTTCTTATTTTTATCTAGATTTTTTGGCAGCATTTGTAAGATAAGGGAACAAAGTGTGCATTCACATCTTAACATATTTCCTAGACATTTGACCGTTTCCTTCCCAAACAGGTCTGCCTGGGTGAGGCATGGAAACTCCATGTCCTCTTGCATCTGTGTAGGAGTCTGCTGGGCTTACTTGGGATTTTACATTGTAGCCAGTCCTGTTTTCTGTTGCTTCATTTGGGTAGATAATGTCCTCTTCCTCAGCCATTGCAGTCTGCTTTCTGTGGGGTCATTTGGCCAGCATGCTACACCAAACTAATACAGTCAGTCTGGCATGACTCTCACGCGTGTAATATGGGACTTCACTGCCAAATGTCAAACTTTGACAGACACCCTTTCCCCTGCACCCTTCATGTAGCAAGTCTTAAGAGTTTTTAATAAATGTTAGAGAACATTTTTCTCCTGTCCCCCATTAAGATTAGCATCCACTGAGGGTTCTGAATAGCCTGATTGATACTGATGATGTTTAAATAGCCTTTGCTTTGGATCACATGGCTAAGTCAGAGGCAGTAAGATGACAGTAGGAATGCACATGTAATGTTATTATTTTTATTTATTTTTTTATTTTTTCCCAATGCTTGGTAGTAAATCTCTGTTAAAGTATATCAGACTTTTTCTTTACATACAGGCAAATTAGGTAATTCCCCCCCGTTCATTTATACAGCGTGTATCTAATATGGTCCTTGAAGCCTAAGAAACTTTGACCCACTAATCACATTCTTAAAATCTCTTTTCACACGGCTGTTCCAAGAATCTCTGCCTATGCACATAAGGAAAAGAACCCTTCAAGGTGAAAGTAAACAGAATTAATCCTTGGTGCCCTGCGGCGTTCAGAGCGACAAACGTCCCAGCCTTCTGGCAGTGTAGAGGAGTGGACCGTCCCTGTGCCTCTGTGTGTCGTGCGTGACATGCTGCGAGTCAGGATGGTGGCTCAGGTGCGATGCCCCTAACAGAGCAGCAGTGCCTTGCATGGTTGGCTGATGCTGCACTGACTCAACACCGTTTCAGCCACTGATTGCTTTCTCCATGGTGGGAAGCCACTGGCCATCACCAACACCTGCTGCTGCCTGGTATTGTTGTCACTGGACACAAGCAGACAATTAAAACAAAAAAAATTAAAAAATAAACAGTACCAGGTTCTAATTATTTGGATGGTCAGTGTTTCACCATAAACCTCACTTTGATGACTCATAAGCACTCTGTAATGGTATGGTACACACACACACACACACACTTCACCTTCCTTGTTCCCAAATAAGTTTCTGCCTTGTTTAAACCCACAGGAACGTTCGTCCAGTGCTATGCGTTGTTTCCCCGAGTGTTTTTCAGCTGCTCTGCTGCGTCCCAGTGCCTCGACTTGATCTGCCAGCACTATTTGCTTTCTTAGCCAGCTCACCGCTGTGCTTCTTTGTTTATTCATTATGGAGAATAAAGACACTCCAAACTTGCACTTGTCTCGCACCCCTTCCTTCACCCGTTACGTGTCAACTCAATTATGACTCAAAAAATGCGAGCGTCATCTCATAGGTCATGTCCAACTCCTGTGGGGTATTGTAATACACAGGTGTGTGTATGTAGCTCTTGCCTTTTAAAATGCAGGCTTTAAACAATTTTTTTTTTTTAATGTATTTGTTTATTTTTTTATTCCTAGTCTTCCTCTACACAATGTCACCCCTTCACATCATCAGTTAATATGTCAGAAAACAGATTTTGTAATTTATTTATTTTGCTTTTGAATAGGGCATCTATTTCCAGATCAAGGCATGCTTTGGGTAGGTTCCACAAATTTCCACCTTGGATGTCGCTGCTCTGTGCTCTGTTCCCTAATGAGTTTTAATTACTCTAGGACAGGGTTTCAAGGTCAACGGAGACTAATGACCTGACATAGAAGATGCCTGATGTGGGCTTCAGATCACACGGATGGTGAACATGTGTCTTGGAACGTCACCAATGCCCTCAGCAAGCTGCAGCAGAGAATGGAAGACTCAGCAGTTCATTAGCAATGCAGTAGTTTTCCAGTGGCACTGGTCGAGCAGGGCATCACAGTGGCAGCTGTGCTATAAAGTCCTCTGTGCATTTCCACATCTGCTTGAAGGTCTGGAATGAAGTTTGTTTGTTTTTGTTTGTTTGACATTTTTCATAATGTAAAAAAAGCAATTTGTGCAGTCTTGGATATGGGCAAACTGGGCCCGTGGTGTGCGAGCTGTTTTTACCCCCTCCTGTTTTACTTTTGGAAGGAAAAGTTAGAACTGTATTTGGCGAGTGGACATGAAACGGAAAAGCAAGGATCTGTTTCTTTGCCCTCGATCGGCCTTATGTAGTGCAGCATTATGTAAGGCCTTGTATATGAGGGCAACACTTCACAAGCACTCATGGATAGCACAAAAGGAGTTCTGAATCTGGATATTCAAATTATATTTTCGGGAACTGGTTAGTCAAGCTCTGAAGCAGCAATATTAAGATTATTTCCTGGGTTATGTGAAATTTGATCTGATATAGCCCATGCTCTGTTGTAACTAGGCTGATGTTCGATGCATATTAGTGTTGTTGAAGTGACCATGAACATTGTATTTCTCTGGCCCCGTGTGTCATAATAGGATCTCCTGATGTTCTAGGTCATTAGTTGTGCTGTGTCTTTGTATGTATACTTCTTTGCATATGTACACTATGTAAAACTAATGGGCAATGATCTTGTGCAATTGCCACCTAAATTATATTGATTATGGTCATTAATGACTTGCCTTGCTGGACTTGTTCAAGGTGTATTTAGATCTGCTCTTTAATAGCCTTTACTCATGGAACAAATGATGCTCAGATAAAGGTTGTTGAATATCCTAAATATTGGTGAAGGGTGTTTTTGTTTTTTCGGTGAAAACAACCAAAACGAGCACCTTTTTTTTTTAATAATGCACCTTTTTAAAAACTTTTAAATCTTTTTGTAGTTAGCAGTCAACTCTGCTAGTTTCACTTCTCATTTCCATTGCTTTACAGGCCAAAAAGAATATTAAAAATGCTTGCAGCAAAATTTGCATTTTAAACTGGAGGAATGCCAAAAGGCAGTGCTGCACACTCCTCACGCCTCCAAACAAAAACAGGCTGACATGCATCAACCTGCTTCACCAGGGTTTGAGTTCAGTTTCACGTTCATCAAAACCCATCGCATGGTAGATTGCGAAAGACTGGGTAAAAGTGCCACTGGTCTCCAAAAACAGGAGCAGAGAGGTGAGGGCAGTAGCAGTCGTTCACTGCGCCTGTTCAGGGATCCTCGTGCACTGCACGCCGCCGCTACGTTTACCCTGCATTCGCGTGCTTGTCTCATCTCATGATGGTTTCTGTAGATACTCAGTGACATGATCAGGGCATAGTGTAGGTTTGTAGGAGGAAAACATGCAACAGTGTAGTTGCCTCTCTTTTTGGGACAGTATATGCCTGTGAACCTAAAGGGATAGAATAGGATAGGATGGAATAGTGTCCTAATGACACATTGTCCAATTTTAGTTTTTTGTTATGTAAGTGGTGAGGGGCTACTGCAGTGTCAGTATATAAGCGCAGACAGTGACGTGTCCCACAGCTTTAGTACACTCTCTCTCTCCTCATTCACTACTGCCTCTCTCCCAGCTGTTCGATGGGCCTCTGCCAGAAACGCAGTGTACCGTCAACTTCCCAGGTTCACTCCAGCAGTCATAAAGCATGTGCACTGTGTCTGTTTTTGGAGCTCGGGCTAAGAGTGGGCTCATTTCTGTTTTGTTGTCTGTGATTTGATCTTGGGTGCACTTGTCTGTGTGCTTGTTAACACTTAGATTATAGCCGTGACACCTGATTTGGGACTCCAGCCGGCTTCAGTTGGTATCAGAACAGGCTTGAGTCTTTTGGAGAGGCGTTCACTACATGACTCCTGAATACTTGCTTTATTGGGGAAACTATACTGCGACTCGATGCAGTATGTGCACAAGTTGTCAGGATGTTGTAAATCTGCTCCAGCCCTGGGGGAGCATGGCTGCACTCCCCTTCAGGAGCCACTGAAACGAACATGAATGATTAGTCATGGAAGGAGGTGCATAAATTCTGCTTCATTACATCACTCTCTAGCTTCTTTAAGTACCTTGTATTTTATTCCGAAACCTGACAAATGAGCAGTTTGGAGACCTGTCAAGTCGGACAAGATGTATGTGGAGGCGCAATACACTCGCAAAGCTAAGTAGACGTAATGGTAAAGGAATGAGTGATTTTTCTCAAGCAGTCCTGACTGCACAAATTCCTCAGATCGTATACCTTCTACTCACTGGGCTTCTCAGAAACATTCTTTGACAGACAGTGGTCTAGCTATGTGGCACTTAATGTTGGGTGTAAATGGCATCTGTTCCTTCTAGACTGCTTTTATGGTTCACATCTCTGGTCTCCAGAACTGTAGAGAGCAGGCCTTTTGTTTTCCTACTCCATGTGTATGTAGAAGAGGCTCTCTGCAGTGTAGGCTCCTCAGAAAGCTGAGGTTGAAGCTGCCAGATTGGTGGAGAACTCATCATCCTGGCTTCCTCAGTACTGGCTCATGAACTGGCTCATGAACTGAAGTTCGTTAGATGGGGAGGAGTATGAGTCATATCCTGAATCACTGGCATTCTCCACCCTTCTGGACTTCAGGACCAATTTGTCACAATGCCCAAGCTCTGTCCTAATTAGCAGGAATTTTGTGGATACACTTTACTGCATGCCCTGACAATATATTGATCAGGCTTTGCCATTGTTGGCAATTCCACTTTTTTACCTTCAGGTCGCACAGAGGCTCATACCCTGTGCTCATGTCAACCCAGTTGTGGACCTGGTCGCCTGCTAATGCTGTCCCTTCTTGTCTGGCCCCTAGCTGGACATCCGTGTCACCTGAGGTGGGTGGGGCACTCATGAACTCCAGCGGCGGGACAGATCAGCCCTTTTTCCACTTCCCTCCCTCTTGGCTGCCCTCTGTCACGCCCCCCTCCCCGCCATAGCACAGCGGACGCAGACTATTAGCTCATGTTGACAGATGGTTCAGGTGAAGGTGCACCCTGACTCCTCCCTACCCCCATGCCCACGTCAGCTGGCGGAGCCTGAAACGAAAGCGCCGTCCTGTTTAATTCATACGACATCATCCTCCATGCCGCACCTTAATAACAACCAGATCTCTTTACAGTCTTCTCTCGAGCATCCTGGAGAACAGACAGTGATTTTGTTACAGTAAGCTAAGAATGGCGCATCTCTGCGGCGCAAGGAGTATCCTGCTTGTGTTACATGTGTGTGGAGTTTTTTATTTTTTAATTCCCCCCATCCATTGTAGTGGCTTCTAGTTTTGCACCTGCACTCAAAATAAACATATATTGCAGTACATTTGCCCTTGATTCCCGGTGACTGCTGCAGTTTTGCCTTTGATGGACAGGAGCATCTACAGCCAAGAGGGACAGAAGGAAGAAAAGGAGATGAGGGGGGAGGGGGGAGTCAGTCAGGAAATGGGTCTGTGAATTTTGGACCTGAGGTTAACAACAAAACCATTACCTCATGTCCTGTGTGTGATTTACCAAGTCTTCCCTAGCCTAGTTTTTGTTTCAGCTCTTTCCCAGCTTGCCCTTTGGCAGCTTTTTTAGCATTGCTTGTAGGTCCTGCACAACTGTTTGCTTCATATTGTGATGTACACTGATGTGCCAAAAGTCATGGGACAAAAACTATTATGTAGGACCCCCTCCAGCTCAGCGAAGTGCAGTAACTCGCATGGCATCATTTCCACGAGTTGACGTCATTCATCTGGAGGGATGTTGAGCTGTGCCTTCTAGATAGCCACCCACAGCTCTGTGGTATTTGTAGGTGCAGGATCTCTAGTGTGAATGGACCTCTCCACCACATCCCATAAATGCTTGATTGGGCTCATGTGAGGCAAACACGCAGGCCACACCATTCATTGGAACTCTCCAGAATGCTCCTCAAACCAGTTCTGGACAACTTGGGCCTGTTGGCATGGTGCATTACCTTCCTGGAATATCATATCATCGTGGGGGTCCATAAAGGGCTGCAAACCAAACAGTAAAATGTAGCAGGCACCAGTCAATGACGTGTTTAGGTGGAACGGTGGATCCAACCAATGTCGAGAACACTCCACATGAGTATGGAGCCACCAACAGCTTGCACAGTGCCTTATTGACAACTTTGGTCCATGGCTTCATGGGGTCTGCGGAACACACGAATCTTGCCATCAGCCTGAAACAAACAGCACCGTGACTCCTGGGTCTACGGCAAATGTTGCCAGTCTTCATTTATTCAGTTCAGCTCAAAAGTATTTGCGTAGTGCTTTTTCGTGTTGTCACAAAGCAGCAAAGCAACTTTACAGAAGTGAGTTTTTCAGAGAACCCAGGTTCAGGCTCCTAATGAACTAGCCAAGGCTGAAAGGGGAACCCGTCCTCCTCTGGTCAACACTGGCTGGCAAGCGAATAACGACTGATGATCAACAAACAATATATTGTGTAGACTTGTTAGCACTCTAGCTGGTATTGTCCTGTGACCTGTTTCATATACATATAAGCACACACAAGAACAAGACGGCACACAAAGCTAATAGGCCAATTTGCAGGTTATAAGAAACGTCTGACTTCTATAACACAACTTATCTTTTTTGTTTGGCTGTGTAAGGGCAATTGAATTAAACACAGCTTGGAGTGAAATCACTGTGAGAAATAGATTAAAGACCAGTGATGTCCTGCAGTGTAGTTGGAAATGCAGTGAACTTTGTTGCAGTTCATGTGATCTGCATGACTCAAGTTTTGCTTTTGGATTCAGCTGACAGAAGGCACATCTAAGTGTTCATTTAACGTCCTTATCAAGTCTTTAAGTGTATAAACAAGTAACAGCACAAGAGAAACGTGGGGTTTTTGTTCTTTGAAGTTGATGCTGTGTGACATGATGATTGTAGTGATTATGGTGATGAGTAATGTTTCTTAGTGATGCACATGGAATAGTCAACAACTAATATGTTGTTCCTCACACAGAGATTGTCTTGTATTTTGGAAGCAAATCACTATCATGTAAATAATGCATAATGTGGATTTCCTTGTAATGGAACACAACCCAGCGTGCTGAGGTTAGTCAAAGTGTCCCCAGGTTATCTATATGCCCGAAAGTTGTGGATATGCCACATAAATGTCTCATGTCAGCACTATGTAATGATGGTCTGGCTAACCTAGTGACGAACACTTCCATGGTATGCCAATCGCAGAAAATACACTTGTGTGGAAGAAGGCTCGGTGATCTGATTTTTGAGAGATGATCATCTCAGACTGTCTACAGCATATTTGGAGCAGAATTTCATTCACACATGAGCTCTCTGTGCCGTGGTGGCATCAAACATTGGCCTCCTCAACCCTCTGCCCTCTTGCCAAAATGCCGTCAAGTCCCCTGTTTATCTCATTTCCACTGAACTGTCTTTACCTTTTTTCCACTTGTGCCATGGCTAATTTAGGTGTGCATGTTTTGGAGTTTGGCAAAGGCAGGGCCACACTGTTTTGTGCCAGTCCCCTAGGAAGCCTTAGGGACTTGGTTTGGCCTATTAGCTGTTTTGTTTTTAACAAGCCTGAGCAACAGACAAAGCTTAGTCATGGCTAGATGTAAAAGGAACCTCCCTTTTGTGCTGTCACTAGGAGAGGCAGCTTTAGGCAGGGTCCTAGGCCATCATCGCCTACCCGCACAACGGGGTCCATCTACAGAGACTTGAGGCTCCACTGCCTACGTCACAGCATTGTCCCTGCACAGGAGGGAGTCTTCCTGTGTTTGACCTTCTAAAGATACAACGGTAGATAACTGTGCCCGTGTGTATTTGTGAATGTGAATGACTGTAACAAAAGGGGAAGGGGGGGGGGGACTCTGACAGAATAAGAAGAATTTAAACATTGCACTTTGAGAAGTAATAAAAGCACTGCTGTCAAACAGAGGGCTGTGTTTTCCAGGTATAGACTAAGTTTGGCCCAGGAGTAATTTAAATTTCATTGCCAGTGGGGGTTTTCCACTGAAAGCCCTGTTGGACTAAGATGACACTGGAACTGTGATTATATTCTGTAATGTTGTTGTTTTGTCTGATTACTTTCGATGCTTTGTCAATTTCCTTACTTTCACATTGAGTAGCTCTTCTCAGGCTTAAAGTAGAATGGGCTCCAGCTCACTACAGCTTAAGTGACATTAATTGTTAACCTTAATCACCTATAGAACTAATGGAGCAATGTCAGTAATAGTGGTGTAATTATTCATGTTTTATACTGTTTTGTTAATGGCCGTATCTGTTTGTCATTTGAAGGAGCCTTTTGAGGATGGATTTGCCAACGGCGATGAGCTGACCCCAGCCGAGGAGGCTGCAGCCAAAGAAGCAGCTGAGTCCAAAGGAGTTGTGAAGTTTGGATGGGTGAAAGGAGTGCTGGTAAGATCTTTGGCTGTTGTGGTGTTTGAGAGCTCAGGTTGTTGAGCAAGTTGCTGCAGATGTTAGGATCCACACCAGGCATCTTCTGATTCCTTTCATATAGACTTCTATAGCGCACCTGGTAGAGTAGGTAGAGTGTAGTCTAGTAACACCAAGGTCATGTGATTTGGTTTGATTAAGAATTGATTCAGTTTCTCTTAGTAACATTGTAAAAAAAAAAAAAAAAAAAAAAAAAAAAAAAAAAAAACTTAGCCACATTTTACTATCATTTTATTTGAATATGAATTTTTGGAATTTTTTTTTTTTTTTGAAAAACAATATTCACAGGCCAGACAAATGAGAATTTTTCAACAAAGATCAAGTATTTTTGTATGAGGAGAAAATTGTACATGACCACCATGGGTCAGGCTAAAACCTCACAATTGGCAACATAGAAGAAACACTGAGCAATAGGGCACAATAGCAATAGATTTATTTTGCTTCTGGAGTCTTTATTCGTCTCTTGCCAGATAAGTAATATATTCATCATACAAAATGTGTCCTTCCGTGTAAGGAAAACCTGGTTTTAGACTGGCCCAAGATAATCTTACAACTCAACACTGGCAATATGGCACATTGAGCCAGGGTCATTAAAGTCCACAAAACTGATGTGGAATTTCAGCTGCTTCTTCATGCGCCACTGTGCTGAGCTCTAATGCTCCGTGTGCCATGTTATGACTTTAGTTTTGAGGTGTGAAGTGAGCTTCAGCCAGCCTAAAACCAGCCTTTCCTTACTGGGAAGGAAACGTTCTGTATGAGGAACATTATTATTTTTCTGGCCAGATATCAATAAAGCCTTTAGTTGTGCCTCTGATATTTACTTTTCATATTCCTTTGTCATTGTGCCCTATTACACAGTGTGCAGTGAATTTGCCGTGTTCTCAATTCTGAGATATTAAAAACCATAAGTCTGATTACAAATAGGTTTTCCTTACAGTTTAAATGAAGCTGGGGGATCCCAAAACTATTTATATAATTAAATACATATAATTATACACTGAATTTGAAGGTTATATTTTATAAACAGAATATTTATTAGATTTTAATCTCTTTTTTAATAGTCACAATGTAAGGATGAGAAAATGAATGAACTGATTTATGATCAGATCATCTTTTAATTTACTGTCTTTTACTGAATTAGATGCTACAAATAAGGAACCAGCTTCAGGTACTGAATAAGAGTGTGCATATACGTAGCCAAATGAACGGAAGCTGCAAATAAGTAAGAAACTTCAGTATGGCTTGCTGCCCAAGGTGGCTCTTAAGTAGGTAACGCTTTGAGACTGGATTAGTGAATGTGAAAGCAATAGTGGAACAGGTGGTGAACGTAGTCCTGTTGCAGCTCATTTGTAAATGTCTTTGTCACAATTCTTAAATGCATAGAGAAAGTGGTGAAATTGCCCAGAGACCGTGATCTTGATAAAAGGCATTTACAGCGTGAATGTTGATGGCTGTACACCCTGAAGATATCGTATGTCTCCAGATGATCTTGAAAAAGAATTTGATATTATTATTTTTATTTATTTTTTTTTGTATGAATGACACTTTTTTCCATAGTTGTTTGTTGTCTTAATTATAATTCATCGTATTGTATCATTCATTATTGTTCATCTATTATGGCTTAAATCCTGAAATTACAGATAGATATGTTTTTCTAACAGAAGAAGTAACATAAATTTATTGCATGTATGAGATTTAAACCTTGATGATGAACCTCTGGCGTCTGTATGGTTCCGGTGTGATTGTTGTTGCTCTGGTTGCTGTGTAATGTAAATGTCACTACACCTGAATGTTTTGACTGAACAAGGCCATAGAGGTCAAAATGTTGCAGGTATGATACTTTTAATAAATAAGGGAGCTTTAAGTACACTGTGTAAGCATTTTGTTGGTTTGTTTTGGTGTCTTGCTCCCAGTCCAGACTTTTAGCATGTATATGAGCAGTGCCATGACCATGTTCCAACACACTTGTTAAAAGTATGCTTGATCTGTGGGTGAACTGCTTTGGAGAGCTTCCCCCCCATGTCTCTGAGGACTCCATCATTTTCGCCTACCATCTCAATTAGCTGAGCCGCAGACCGTAGAAGTATGACACCCAAACAAAGCGGGAGATGAAAATGAGCACCAGTGACATGCTGCTCAGGATTTCTAACCCCTGCTGGGAATTGGACTGCTCGTTCCGTCCTGCCCATAAATGTCTGTGCCATGCTGCTAGGATTTTGTGGTGTTATCTGGGATGTGCTACTACTTTCAGAAAGCCGATGACTGTGGAAAACATCTTCACAAACTCTTCCAGTTCTTTGAGAGTGAACAGGATGCTCTTACAGTAAAACCTCTGCCTATTTTAAGTGCTGGATGATTAGTATTAAGGCTTCAGAGCTGAAGCACTCGCAGTTTAAGGATAGTCCCTGGTTCTCGTCACTCGTGTGTTGATGTGTGCAGGACATGCTTCCTCTTCTTCTTAACATTTGTCCACATTTTCCACCTACTCACTCTCTCAACATTTGAATGAACAAAAACCAGACACACAAGCAAAGGATAAATCAAGACCCTTTTAAAGGTTTTGTCATGACACCTGTATTGATATCATTTCTTTGATATTTGATGGTAAATCTTATAATATACTGATGTGTTGTCACAACTTCTGATGTTCAGGTATGCCGCACATTTCATTTGTCACCCAAAGCATTTTTTCAAACCGTGGCAGGAGTTCAGTCTTTCAGTTAAAGGTCACACAGCAGTGTAGATTACACACGGACCAACTCCTGCCATCAGCCTTGGGCTTCCCATGGATGCCAAGGCCGGGTTTGCTGGGAAAAGAGCTTTGGTCCGTAACGTTTTCCCTCCGGTCTACATAACGCCTAACTGCCATCCTCCCTCTGTGCAGGTCCGCTGCATGTTGAACATTTGGGGCGTGATGCTCTTCATCCGCATGACATGGATCGTGGGCCAGGCCGGAGTTGGTAGGTTTGGACTCTCCGGAGCACTTCCTCCAGTTCATGTGAATTAAAGCCTTTAATTCACACAGGCTCCATGGCCTCCCATTCGCCATCCACCATCCGGGTGCTGAATGTTGCTGCAGGGTGGCAGCTGCAGTTAACGGTCAAGCACAAGCTCATTTCTCAGTGCCATTTGCAAGCATTTGCTGCAGAATGCAACACGACTGGTTGTAAACTGCTAGCGTTAAGAATATCATGTAAAGAAGGGGATATGAAAAGGCCTTATGTAAAATGGCTATGACAAAATATTTTGCAGGAGTCTGAAGGTGATGGTTATCATGATCTTCATAAACGTGTATAATGTATATCTGCTGTATTTTTGTACATTTTTAACTTATTTTTGGCACAACTGGAGGCAGTGGATATAGTTTGTATTAGTTGTTCTGTCCATTTATCTATTACTAACCAGCGAGGACAAGCCAGTGCTGATCAACCCACTAGAAATTAAATGCTTTTAATTTCACATTGTAGTGAGAGATTACTGGATTTTCTGAAGTGAAATTTTCCTTCATACATCAGGAAAGTTCTGTCACAATATTTCACTTTGATGGTATTTTCGTGATTTGTCTCCCCCCCGCCCCCCCCCCCCCCAGTATGTTCCTGTGCTATCGTTGCTATGGCAACGGTTGTGACCAGCATCACTGGCTGCTCGACCTCGGCGATAGCAACCAACGGTTTCGTGAGAGGAGGTAAGAAACTCCACACTGCAAATGAAGAGTAAATGAATAGGAAGGACAGCGCTTGCACGTGAAGCCATGCTGAGGTGGCCCGTTGGTCATCACTACATGCTAAGTAGGAGCTTGAGCTGCAGGGTGTGTCGGCCAGCCACGAGGGCCTCCGGGGTCACCCTGAGGTTTTAATTAATCCGACAGTACAAGTGAACAGTTGTGAGCAGTTATAATGGTCAGTGTAACTTGATCTGTCCTCAGGAATTGTCCTGTCAGTGAGACTCTGTGGTGGTCTCCCTATTCCCTGCTTATGAGTGATGAGAGCTAGCTGTTCAACTCTGCACTCCTGTGCTAGCTGACTTGCCCGTTCATTGTTTTATGAGCGTCCCAGCCATTGTGGTGTACTGCGTATGTAATCCGCTCTGTGAATTTATCCACTAAAACTGCCTTTTTGTTTGTTTGTTTTGTTTGTTTTGTAAACTTCAATAAAATTTAAATTAGCTATATTTTATTGACCTTGCATGTACTGGAAAATACATTCATAGAAATATTTTATATAAGTTTTTTTTTTTTTAATGCCGTCAGTGCTACTATACTGCCTAGGCTATATTGAACTGTTTCTCCTCCTTTATCTGTCGTTTTCTCTAATTACTAAATTTAATTATTGTACCCTCCACTGTATCCACCGCACCGATATGTCATCACCTCCATATGTTAATGTTCCATAGGTTGGTCAGGATATCGCACACACCCTGGGGCATGCAGTTAAGGTCATGTGCAGAATTAAGATGCCACCTCTTCAGCTGATGTCCCTTTCATGGGCCTCCTGCCAAAGAGGGTTTTGCATGCCAGGTCATAAAACCCCAGACAAATTACTACCTCCCCTTTTTGTCGACAGTCAAAATCACCATCGCATGATAACTAATTTCGCTAAGGAATTGCGTAATCCGCAGATGGTGAAACGTGAGTGTTGAGCTGTGGCTGAGGCCAAGTCAACAGTGCGCTAGTGGGAAGGTGATCAGAAGGGCGAGGAATTGTCTAATGCACCTGGTTGAAAAAGACCGTTCATTCCTGAGACAGTCAGAACATCTCTTTGCAGTGTTTAGTAATGTAAACTGATTCAATATTGCTCTTTTTTTTTTTTCTTGTGGCAACATTTTTCAGTGCAAATAAAAGTTGAATGAGTGCAGCTAAACAGAGTTTGCATGGTAATGAACAAAGAACCCTGCTTATCCTCCCTGCTGTTCCTGTACCAGTCCTGAGTTATTTATAGTCCACACTTGTATACAATATTTTTGTATCTAAGTGGAAGACTTGTATTCATGGTCCACAGAGGAAGACCTGTATTCATGGTTTTTCTAGATTTATTATCTGATACCATTATTTTCCATGAGTGAGAACAATTCAACTATCAGTGTTTAGTTATGAACCCAAATTAGGGTTAATTTGTTACTGATGATTTGGAGGGTTTAAATACTTGATTTGGCTTTCTTCTTCTAGCCTTCTAAATTTTTGCAGATGACCAGACTTAAAGCGTTCTAGGACAAGTATAGTGTCAGCCACATGCAATTCATGTAGTGCCAGTTGCTCAGCCTTGGTATTTCAGCTCATCTGGTGTGCTCCGCTGACCACCATAGTTGTAATTATTTACACCAAAGGCCATGTCCCAGCCTAGAAGGATATGTTCTCTGTTCCACATGCCGTGACAACAGGCAGCAACGGCAGGATTAAGTAGGGTGCTTCCAAATCCAAACACCTTTGCCTCAAGTGGTTGGGAGGGTATTCTGTTGCCTTTCAATGGTAGGATATAGGACACATCTTGATTTATTTATATTTATTTTGTGTGGAGGTTTTCACTTAGCGTGGTAGTGATATCATATCAGAGTGTGGGTGTTTATATCTTCTGAGATTACTCAGGGAAACTGAACATTCTGTTCACCTATGCGAGTGAGGTCTTGTTTGCTTAGGATCAGATACTGGCACAAGTTGATATTGAAATATAAACTTGTATTTTACAGGCAGCTATTTGGTGTAAAGGCCTCATTGGACAAGCTGTCAAAACGTTCAGTAAAGGATAGACAAATTTAACAGTTGTTGCTCAAATCAAGTAACACTGTCCATGACTCAGAGTTCTGTCTACAGCTATTCTATTAGATTGAAGCAAGTATTTTGTCAAATTGCACAACAAAATGTCAGCCTAAGTGGAGTCAAACCTTAACATGAGTTTTGACTAGTGCCCTTTTCCATGGATGATGATCCTTCATAAACTAATCTTTTTTTGGGGGGGGGGGGGGGGATTTTAGAAATTTCACACACAGAACACAACTCTGTATAACATGTTTGAATATTTTTACCAGGTTGGTGTCAAGCCTGTTTTTCCATTTCATAAATTATTCTCCAAGTTGACAAGGTTCACTTGTATCTTTTAAAATATAGCATTAGCTCCAATGAATCCAGATAGATAGATAGTTTTAGTGATAAATGTGTTGTAAAATGTAATGTATATATTTTTGCTGTTTGTGTTTTTTTTCCCTTGTCCTCAGGAGGGGCATATTATTTGATATCTCGAAGTTTAGGCCCAGAATTTGGAGGCTCTATTGGTCTAATCTTTGCTTTTGCCAACGCAGTGGCAGTGGCCATGTATGTTGTGGGATTTGCTGAGACAGTCGTTGAACTTCTTGAAGTAAGAAACAATCTGTTATTCCCTTTATTTTGTACATTGTCTTCATAGCAGGCAAATAAAAAAAAATGTAATGCTGTATGTAGCTACTGCAGATTAACTTATTCTGGGGTAATTTTTAATTTATTAATCTATTAATTGTGGCTTAGGTTGCTGGTGCCACCATGTTTGATCAAGTCAATGACATCAGAATCGTTGGAACTATTACTGTCATTATCCTTCTGGGGATCTCGGTGGCAGGCATGGAGTGGGAGGCCAAGGTGTGATTTTTAATTTATGTGTGTCTGTGTGTTTGTCTGGGGGTGTCTGCGTGGGTGTCTGTCTGTGTGTCTGTCTGTGTCTGGGTCTGTGTGTCTGTCTGTGTCTGGGTCTGTGTGTCTGTCTGTGTCTGGGTCTGTGTGTCTGTCTGTGTCTGGGTCTGTGTGTCTGTCCGTGTCTGGGTCTGTGTGTCTGTCCGTGTCTGGGTCTGTGTGTCTGTCCGTGTCTGGGTCTGTGTGTCTGTCCGTGTCTGGGTCTGTGTGTCTGTCCGTGTCTGGGTCTGTGTGTCTGTCCGTGTCTGGGTCTGTGTGTCTGTCCGTGTCTGGGTCTGTGTGTCTGTCCGTGTCTGGGTCTGTGTGTCTGTCCGTGTCTGGGTCTGTGTGTCTGTCCGTGTCTGGGTCTGTCTGTCTGTCCGTGTCTCTGGGTCTGTCTGTCTGTCCGTGTCTCTGGGTCTGTGTGTCTGTCTGTGTCTGGGTCTGTCTGTCTGTGTCTGGGTCTGTGTGTCTGTCTGGGTCTGTGTGTCTGTCCGTGTCTGGGTCTGTGTGTCTGTCCGTGTCTGGGTCTGTGTGTCTGTCCGTGTCTGGGTCTGTGTGTCTGTCCGTGTCTGGGTCTGTGTGTCTGTCCGTGTCTGGGTCTGTGTGTCTGTCCGTGTCTGGGTCTGTGTGTCTGTCCGTGTCTGGGTCTGTGTGTCTGTCCGTGTCTGGGTCTGTGTGTCTGTCCGTGTCTGGGTCTGTGTGTCTGTCCGTGTCTGGGTCTGTGTGTCTGTGTGTGTGTGTGTGTGTGTCTGTGTGTCTGTGTGTGTGTATTAATATGCTGATTTTGATCTTGCAGGCCCAGATTTTCCTTTTGGTTATCTTGATCTGTGCCATCTTCAACTACTTCATTGGCACATTCATCTTCATCGAGTCAAAGGAAAAATATGGATTCTTTAGCTATGATGGTACTAATAAGCCCTCTTGGGAGTACGACTCTAGATAATTGCCACAAAAGTTACTGTTTTCCACATGCCTTTTGCCCTCTGTGACTGTAACTCCTCTCTTCTTCAGCTGGCATCTTGCTAGAGAATTTAGCACCGGACTTCCGAGGAGAAACGTTCTTCTCTGTCTTTGCCATCTTCTTCCCTGCAGCCACTGGCATTCTCGCTGGGGCCAACATCTCAGGAGATCTTGCAGTGAGTTGTGGTCACATTCCCATAACATATGCACAGTATTAAAGTGGTCTCAACATAAAATATAGTGCATTTACATTCTTTCACTATTTTTTTTGCATTTGTAGGATCCCCAGATGGCGATCCCTAAGGGAACTCTTTTGGCCATTCTTATCACAGGCTTGGTCTACATGGGTGTTGCTATATCTGCAGGTAAATGGTTGTCAGTAGTCAACCAATTTGCTCTGGGGCCCCTGAGAGGTGCAACAGAAAAGTGTTACCCTTATGACTGAGAGGTCACTGGTTCAATCCTTGATGGTTTCTCAGCCATCAGTGGCTAGGAGTCCAATCGAATAAAATTGGGATTGCTTTCTGGGTGAGAGTGATGGCATTACTCTGTCCCCTGACATTCTCTGCGACACTAGCCAGCCTGTGTGCTCATGCATGCTGACACGGGCAGTTAATGCCTTCCTCCAAGTGCATTCAGCTGCCCTGTATTACAGTATAGCCGGCAGCTCGAAAAGATGTTGTGCTGGGCTTCATGTGTCTCGGAGGAAGCACATGCTTGCCTGAACCTTCCAGGTTGGTTGTTAGGACAGAGGGAAACCAGCTGGCTAATGGGTGGGAATTGGGCTTCCTGTGTTCCTGTATTCACATCTATATTGCCATTTTAAAATTATTTTTTGGCCAATTCATCTTCAACCTGGTCCTTTTCTTTCTCCTTGTTCTTAGGCTCTTGCATTGTGAGAGATGCCACAGGCGTTGTGATCAATAGCACTATGACTGATGACTTTAAATGCAATGGTGCAGCCTGCAAGTATGGTTATGACTTCTCCTCCTGCAAGCCAGTTAATGGAAGTCAGTCGTCTTCTTGCAAGTATGGGCTCCACAATGACTTCCAGGTAAGGCAGTGAGTAGTGAAATCTAAGCTACAGCATGGGCTGTGTACAGAGTATGCCTGATGCTGAGCTGAGCTGAACTGAAACCAGCTTCCCTTCTCTCCCTACTCCACCCCAAGGTTATGAGTGTGGTTTCAGGTTTTGGGCCTCTCATCACAGCAGGGATTTTCTCTGCAACTCTCTCTTCGGCCCTGGCCTCTCTGGTCAGCGCTCCCAAAGTGTTCCAGGTGGGCCTCTACAATAACATCTATCCCGGATAAAGGCTTTCTTTAGTAGTACAAACAGGGCACTTTAGTAAATATTCATGTAAAAATGATTGTCACTTAACCTTCCTCCCCTTCAGGCTTTATGCAAAGACAACATCTACCCAGGCATTGCCGGCTTCGCCAAGGGCTACGGCAAGAACAATGAGCCCCTACGTGGCTATCTTCTCACCTTTGCCATCGCTCTGGCTTTCATCCTAATCGGTACGCCGGCGTTCCCCACGGGGGCTCTACATAGTTCCGCCTCATATTTAATGGCTTCTCATAAAACCTGCATGTCTGTTTCTCGTGGTTGCAGCTGAACTCAACGTCATTGCGCCGATCATATCCAACTTCTTCCTGGCCTCTTACGCCCTGATCAATTTCTCCGTGTTCCATGCCTCTCTGGCCAACTCTCCTGGTAAGGCTCTCACTTGCTTATGAAGAGCGAAACAGTTACTGATGCGTAGATGGTTTAGAATATCCTATGTTTAATACCCTTACTATGATTTATAGCATGTGTATATGTTAACAGTCATAGGTGTTAAGTGCTTTTATTGGTCAGAGATGTAATTCAGAGGTACAAATGATTGTGGTGAGGGTCTGGCTTATAAATGAATAAGTGGAATAAATGTAAAGTGGCAGTGTGGTGTTGCATATTGTTTATGGACCTGGGGAGACCATATTGATCTCCCCATGTTGACACACTATATGCAACATGTGGACCAATGGGTAAAAATGATTATAGGGAATTGGGGGAATCTTTTTAAACGGGATTATAAAGAAACTATAAAAGCAGTGATTTAAAAGCTTTCTCCAGACTAGAATGTTTAAAACAATTTCATGGATAAGTTGTGGACTACCGTTTAAGCTAATATCTCTAGACAAATGCTTTTGAGAGCCATTTATTTGACGTTTCTGTCAGTCGCTGTTTACTATTCACTATTTTCCATCATAAAACACGTTGACAAAATATCATTTGTTGGCTCTTGATCGGGATTTTGCATATTATCCTGAAACTGATGTCAAGATTATCATTTATTCTTTGTGTAAAGAGATATGTCCTTCCTTCAATACCAAAGCACTAGAAGACTACCAGGTAGATATCTTCGATCTAATTGTGATGTTCTTCACAATGTTCCTACGTACACAGTTCCATGCACATAAAGGGTACAGTTTCCAAGGAAATATTTCACACTCACTGACTTGTCCTGTTTCTCATAAAGTAGAACTTTTTTTATGTTTTATTTTGTTTTTTTTTAATGGTCAAGTGTACCCTTTATGTCCTGCTCCCTTCCTAGCATTACAGTGTAACAGCTCAAGTGCTTAATTGCTTGACCTCACTAAAATGCCATTTGGTTAGTAGTAGATCTTTTGTCAGATAAACCCCTGTAGTTACAGTAACCTCTCATGTGTATCCTAACTGGTGCTAACTCATTTTAATCCAAGTCTGTGCCCATGCTTATGTAAACTGTGAGTCCACTGTGGTAGACTGTCCCAGCCAGGAAATGGATTTGTTATATTTGTGTTGGACCAGGTGAGGAAAACATGGAGGATCATTACTTGGCCACACAAAATATGAGTTTTATACCGGGTTTTGCGTAACATAACCCTTAATGCTTAGAGCTTGGTAGGAAAGAAGTAACACTGAGTTGAAAGAATGTATTTACTATGTTTGGTACAATCTTTAAAGTACCAAATATATAAACTAGTATTTAAAATGTTTTTTAACTAGCCCAGCAACACTTTTGCACCAGATGTAAAATATAGACTTCCGTAGCACATTCTGTTCATTTTGGGATTTGTATCAGTGGGCCACAAAAGGCCAAACACAATTAGTCTTGTGTTGATTAGCACCGCCCACCTCTAAACGTTATTTCCTGCATATGTTGGGCAGGGTGGAGACCCAGCTTTAAATACTACAACATGTGGGTGTCCCTGGCCGGAGCCGTGCTCTGCTGTGTGGTCATGTTCGTCATCAACTGGTGGGCAGCCCTGTTGACCAACGTCATCGTCTTGTCTCTCTACATTTACGTGAGCTACAAGAAGCCAGGTAAGATCCTGTACGGCTCCCACCCCCAAGGATCAAAGATGCTGTGTCATAGTGAGACGTTATGCCACCGTATGCCGGTGGCTCTGCATGTGTGAAACTGTTCTTTGCATTGTCTGTCTTCTTATCTGACATAATCAAAACAAACCAATATATATAAAAAACAAACTTGGTGTAATTGTTCCGTATCCCCATGGAATGATTTTCCCTGTCCATATTTCTCAGTCTTAATTACTATTTAATTTAAATTCCTTCCTACTGCTGAACTGGGTCAGCTGCAGGAATGCGTAATGGAGCCATCTTTTCTGACTTTGTGTCCACTTAAGATAGACATGAACAATTTTGTTCTGAACTGTATTTTGCCTGGATATTAATATTTTTTTAGCTTTATTTATTTCATTCTTTTTTTTCCCTGCTGATGCATGGCTTTTGGGCATTGGGAGGGAGACGGGTTTTGCATCACAGTGCAGCACAGCCATGCGCAAACACACACACACACACACACACACACACACACACACTGCAGTGGAGCTGCTGTTCTATTTTAGGTTGGAGTTGCTGTGAAGGCTTCCATGCTGAGCCGGTCCCACAATAGCAAGATTCAGTGTGATGATTCAGCTCATTATGTCCCAGTTCTCTAAAAGTGTTTGTTCTCCAAAGGTGATACAGTAAGAACAGGCATGTTCATTTTAATATTCCACTCGATGGCCTGATAATGAACAAAACAACCGTACAGTTGATTTTGGTATAGTGCCGCACACAAGAACAGCTCACAGAATGTAGACTCATTCAAAGCATATTGATGCAATCCTGGCAAATAAATAAACACATACATAGGCTTTAGTAAGGGTGGAATTTTATTTATTTTTAAGACTCTCCCCGGGATAGACACACATGGTGGGTTAAGGGCAGTTAGATGTTAACACATGACTGTAATTCTCTACAGCCTTGTACGGCACTCGGTTAAGTGCAGAATCCATTGTTAAATATCTTTTAGTTCATCTTAGCTAATGAGTTTCAAAATGTGCTGAATATATTAAACCATCACACTCATGAGATTAGCAATGCAGTAAGTTTAGAAGGTTGTTCTATTTACTGCCCTTCAGCAATGTGTTAAACAAATACAACCCACAGATGTAAACATGCACGAGCGCCTATAGAGAAGAGCCACAGGCTTTTAGAAAGGTGATGCCATTTGTAGTGTTTCCCCTAAGTGTTTCATAGTGAGAGATTACCTGTAAGCAGTAACCAGATCATGTGTGAAACTCTTTGCACTGAGGCCATTCGTAGTGTTTCCCACAAGTGTTTCTATGGTCTAGGCTGTCTCTAATGCTAGCTGTGCCTAAGCAGTGACCACACTTGCCTAAGGCAGGGACTAGGCTGGGGTCTGTCCTTGTTCAGTCCTGCACCCAGAAGGGGTGGTGCATGTGCATGCACCAGCCTGGTCAGCACGCTGGGTCCGTTCGAGGGTCTGCAGCCCTCTGGGTCACCGGCATGCCGGGCCACTGGTGCACTCAGGGCAGATGCCGATGGTTCCCATGCAGCGTGCATGCACACACACACACTCACCCCCCAAGTACTCTGCGGTTCTCTTTGTTTTCGTGCGGGGGGTGTGGTTTTTGTGTAAATGACCTTCACAGTGCCTAAGACCACATGCGAGCACACACAGCTATGTAAATGTTGCTAGAGAGGGAACAGGTTTCGAGGTTACAATAGTGGGGGGCTGAACTGAATGTGCTCCATTTGCAGATGTGAACTGGGGTTCTTCCACCCAGGCACTGACCTACCACCAGGCCCTGACACACAGCCTGCAGCTCTGCGGTGTCTCAGACCACGTGAAAACCTTCAGGTATAGAGCACTCACTTTACTCCTGTTTTAGTCTTAATTGTTATAAAGATTCTTATAAAGAAATTGACCAGATACCTGTTATTTTACACTTGATTTCACCATTATAGGAGAGATGGTGTATTTCATTGTTTCTGAGGTTTAATGATTCTGGATTAATGCAGGTTGTTTGCACATTTCATGTGTGCGCATGTGCCATTTAGCACAGTCTGCTTTAGGCAATCCCTGTTTTCCCCAGATAATGTTATAATGGTTTACTGGCTCCGGCTTTCAAGGATTCCCAGTGATGGGGTTTTGTTCTCTCTGAAAACACACCCAGAGAGCACTGTTTTCCTGCACTCCAGGATACTGTACCACAAAACTTAAGATGAGCTGTTCTGTACTTGCTGATATGCCACAGTCAGTAACCTGACTCTGCAGTGTGATGCTGCAGATATTTCTACTAGCATGAAATCGCCACAAGAGGCTTACATAAGACAGTGAAGTATACCGTTGCTTTCAAGTTCAATTTGACATTCCCATCAATCTTCAAATACCTTGCAATGGAAGCATAGAAGCCAAAGAGATGTATTTTAGTCTGATTTTATTGACAAATACCAAGTCATGGGCTAAGAGGGTTTTACAAGAAAAATCATTTTTGGTAGTAAAATTTAGTTCAAGACTGTAGGGCTAATATGACCCGGTGGTGGTAGTGGTGCTTGTGATCTGTTTCTGTCAATTTTAAATGTGAAGTGTTTTCACATTTGAACTATAAAGTGGGCTGTGGATTCCCTTCTACAATGTCTGCATAATGAGAGGTGCATTCTGCTGTCTGCAGTTACACCAAGCATTAAAGAGCAGGTCTACACACCACTTTGCACTTTGGTAGTGATTAGTGTCTTGCTTTCCCCTTCATATCCATTTATCTGCCTGGTTCCGACTGGCAGACCGCAAGGCTTTTTAGAGTAAAAAAAAAAAAGGTTGTCAGCTGCTAATGCGACCGCCGCTGCACTTGAGTGGCCAGTCTGGGTGAGCAGTTCGTAGGAGTCGGGAATCAGAGTCTGTACGGAGCAAAGATCCCTTGTCTGATCTCAGTCTGATCTCTGTGTGCAGCAAAAACGGTGGCGTTCGCGTGCAGTTCTTGTTCTCTGAATGGTTTGTTTTTTAATGTGAGGTGAGAAGATGCTGATTTGAAAAGTAAGTAGTCACATTACAGTAGGTCATTACAGAGTGTGGCATTAATGCAGAGCGACTCTAATCTCATTAACTTTAAGCAAGTTTTCAGCTTATCAGGACCGTACGAGCTGAAATAAAGGAAACTCTAACCAGAGCACAGCCTCTTAGTGTTCCCATGGCAATAAGCCTGTGGAGAATTAGGGAGTGTCTGATAATAGCTTGATTATCAAACGAGTTACTCTTAGCTTTTGCCTGGCCGTAATCCTTTTTTTTGTAGCATTGTGTCTTTGAAGTACACTAATCTGGACTTCTCACATTCTTTGACTGATCAGAGAGGTGATCTGTGAAGGTCATGTGAAGGTAGACCTGTCCAATTACTCATTCTGGTGGCTGCTGTTCTCCACACGGCTTGTTTGTCGCATCATGTTAACTGAACTAATTCAGCAGCCGTAGGTAAGGTGTGTCGAGGAAATTGTTCTTAATGGCAGGGTATGATGGCGTCGCCCGGTTGTTTTTCACAGGCCGCAGTGTTTGGTGATGACGGGAGCGCCCAATTCTCGCCCGGCCCTCCTCAATCTGGTCCACGCCTTCACCAAGAATGTTGGCCTCATGGTCTGTGGCCATGTGCGCATCGTAAGTTCCCAACTGCACACCGCCTACAGCAAACGCTTGTTTAAATTAATAAAAAAACATGCGTGTCCTTAAATATTTGTTTTGGAATCTATAGCCATTCAGTCTATAAAGGTGTAGTAATTTATGTTGCTACTCTCTAACTATGGGTTTTTCAACACAATAGTTTGTTGTTTTCTAGATTGTTTGTGCATTTAAATGCCCATTTGTACAATAAAGTTGTGGTCCATTATGCCAGTGCTGGGGAAGGCACTGAAGTAATAGTTGTGAAAAGGCACTTTACAGCTGCTCCCCTGCTGGGCCGTGCCGACTGCGGTAATCAAAAGCACGTTGTTTGGGAGCCGGTTCCATCAGGCTCCCGCAACTGGACCCGGAGGAGCCCAGCACCCTTCCGCTGGCTCCCACCACATATTCCATTACCAAACCCAGAAACTGGGCAGGCCGAGCATGTTCCTGTTGTAAAGTGCCTCGCTTTCCCACTCCTTCATTATGGCTAATCAAGCTCTGAAGATTAGAATTCATAAACGGGCATTTTTTTGTGTGTGTGTGTGGTTATGAGCCATTGTAAGGACATCTCACTGTTGGGTGAGGGCCTTGGACCTCTTCTACTCTGTCGTGACCTGCCTTTGTTCTGTGTCTGTAGTGTTCCCGCCGGCCTAACTTTAAAGAGCTGAACAGCGACATGTTGCGCTACCAGCGCTGGCTTCTCAACAACAAGTCCAAGTCTTTTTACAGCCCCGTCGTTGCTGAGGACCTGCGACAAGGCACACAGTACCTTCTACAGGTGTGTGTGTGTGTGTGTGTGTGTGTGTGTGTTATAAATATAAATTTAAATATATATATATATATATATATATATATATATATATATATATATATATATATATATATATATATATTTAAAATAAAAACAAAAACAAAGTCCCACTATTTAGATGAACAAGTGTAGGCTTGTTGGGCATGTCTTCTGGCTCTGGGGTGTTCCAGCTCTGACTCCGTGCATGTGCTTCTCAGGCTGTGGGGCTCGGGAGACTGAGGCCAAACACACTAGTGCTCGGCTTCAAGAACGACTGGAGAAGTGCAGACATGAAGGATACAGAAACCTACATCAACCTGATACAGTGAGTCAGGCACCAGAGCCAAAACTGATCTAGGCACCCTGGAATGTTGAATCTATTTACATAATGCCAACAGACACAGATTGGATGGTTTGTATTTGAGATCTTTGATATAACACTGTAAAGTCCGTTTTAGTCTAGGCTCATAACCTGACTGCAAGGCATGTGGAGCTCGTGATCCGATTTTTAATTTTTTTAATTTTTTTGAAGGGCACTGTTCAGTACTAAAATGTGTGGTTTATTATACAAGGGAGACTAACGAAAGAGCCTGCCAACATTTCACCCATGCATGGTGCCATGTAGAATACAGCTCCTGCAGAACTTTGCAGCGTCGTCGTCATGGTATGAAGGGGAGAGAATTCAAGTCGTCGCGCGCTCTTTCCTTGCACGGCGCTCCATGTGCTAAGACGCTTCTGGCATGCAAGGCTGCGAAGAAGCACTGCATGGATTAAGGGGCAGAGAGAGTTCTAGCACCCGCGGGGGATTTCTCGCAGCCGGTTGCGTAGAAGCGGCTCGGGTTGGTGCGAGCGCCTCCGGGGCTGTGGGGCTCTCCCTTCAGCGGTGCGAATGTCCCGCACCCTCTAACAGCAAAATATGTGCTCATGCTCGTTTCTTCGCAGGCAGTATTTATGGTAATCATTCCATCCTGGTGGAAAAGTACAGCTCCAATGTAAACAGATCACAGACCAATCTGCTTGATGTCCGACTTCCTGCCGCAATTTGCTAACGTGTGTGTGTGTGTGTGTGTGTGTGTGTGTGTGTGTGTGTGTTTTCTAGTGATGCCTTTGACTTCCAGTATGGTGCTGTCATTCTCAGACTGAGAGAAGGACTTGATATTTCCCATATCCAAGGCCAAGGTATAGTGCAGACCCTGCCACATATTGTGATATTGATGATTTAGATGATAACCTTGCAAGCTACTTTTATTTTAATGACAATACATTGGTATGGTAAAGTACCGTTAACGACTTTCTTTGAGCTAATGCATTGCTGTTGGCTTTCCATTCTCCTCAGTGTCCACATTACATATGTAATGTGTCTTTTTATACTGATGCAAATCCTCACAGCTGTCCATTGAATATGCCCTAGTAGCTAACAAGGCACACCTTGTGCTTTGAAAAGGCTCCTGCTTATGGTCCATTGAAGCCTAAAGTAGTAGGAATTAGGAGTTAAATATTTCAAAGTCAAAGGACTTCTATGTTTGGGTAAAATAAATTATCCTTGTAATGATGTGGCTTTCCATAAACAGGAAACCTTATTTCTGCTAAATTCCATTTAAAATTGCTTGGACTTCTTTGCACAGTGGCTCAAAACATATATGCTGTGTAATAACTAGGTGATTCTTCTGCCTCCAAAGATGATACTTCAGCCATGAAGGATGTGGTGGTGTCCATCGACATGAGCAAAGACTCGGACGGCGACTCCTCCAAGCCCTCTTCCAAGACTGCAAGCATTCAGAACAGTCCAGCTGTCCAGAAAGGTAAGCGGCCGTGTGTGTTTGCCTGTTTGTTGGATGAACTTAAGAGCTTCAATTAAGTAAAAAAAAAAAAAAAAAATCTGACATTTGGTGAGGAAGGTAATGATTTGTCCACTGAAAGGTGTTTTTGTTTTGCAAGAAACATCCTCAATATTGACAGATGGGGAGAAAAATCTTGTCTGTTGTAGACATTGCTGGGAAGATAAAACATTTGATTTCATGCCTCAGGATCTTTCTCGCATTCTTACAAATGCTCCTTTTCAGTAGACCCAGTTTTCCTGCGTGCACAGGAAGTGCTGTGGCTTGCTCCCGTGACTCCTGGCTCTTCCCGCGGGACCTCAGTGCTGCATTTGCTAAAACCCATCACATCTCACATGTCCTTGTCTGAGGTCATGTGGGGTCACTGAGACATCTACCCCAGTGACTTTGCAACAAATAAACTGGAAGCTGGTTCCCACAAACGGGAAGCAGCTGGGCTGGGAATGGCGCAGGGTGGTGGTATTTACACGATGCCTCACGTCACGTCACGCTGTCCATGTCTCAGCCCTCTTAAAGGGCCCCCTTCCCCTTCTTCCATGTGACATCACGTGTAGGACGACCCCGTAGGTGCGGGGGGGGTTGTTTGAGAGAGCTGATCCTCACGGGGCGCGTTAATGAACGCTATCTGAAATTGCGGCCAGCTGGCTGATGCAGAGTGCGGTCTGCTCTGATGGGTGCTTAGCATATTTCACCGTTCCCTGATGACATTTTGCGTTTGAGAAGGTTTTTTGGCCCGCTCCAACACTGCTTAAACTTTTTATTTGTGTTTTTGGCCAGTGCTCTTAAATTGTCCTGAGAACAGGGCCGATTATCTGTCTGTGTTAGTGCCAGTCCGTAAATCTGATACTAAGGGTCACGGATTCCTTGACTGAGGCTGAGGAGGACTCAGAACTGGGTGAGAACAACAACACACTGAAGAATATCGTCAATAACTCCAATACCGGCTCCCTTATGATTTCCTCAGAAATCGGCTTATCCTTGTGTGCAAGTCCAGCTCAAAGCATATCTTATGTGAGTTATAGAGGAGCCCTCTGGAGATTCTAGAAGGATTCTTCAGAAGGTGTGCCTTGAAGCATGAAAATGTGAGGGGAAATTCCTTCATGGTATAAGAAGGATCTGTGTGAACCTAAATGATGGTGGAGGGAATTTTTTCAGTGATGACTATCAGATGACAGTCCCAAATGCGCCTAAATTCCTTCATCCCGGATGGCATATTGAAGAGGTGTGTGCGTGAGAGATGCAGCTACAGTATGTGTGAGCACAGTGTATATTGTGTTCATTTAAAGGTTGATGCCTCACTCCTAAGACATGACGAGATCGGTATTGAGTGTCTGATGTGTTTGTGTTTGCATTTTTGTTTGTTTGTTTGTTTGTTTTTGTTTTTCCTTTTGTGGAGTGCAGTTTATTTTATTCAGAGCTGTTTCTAATGCAGAGTTAAAAGAACAGACCTGCCTTTGTACCTCGCTGTTGACGCACGCTTCCCATCACAACAGCAGCGAAACGTTAACTCTCCTCTGTTTTTCTCCCCCTCTTCTTTCCCATTTTTTTGGGAACTTTATCCAGATGACGAGGATGACGGCAAAGCCCCCACACAGCCCCTGTTGAGAAAAGGCAGGCAGTCTATCTTGTGTTTTGAGTTCTCTCTCTCTCTCTCTCTCCTTTTGCTCTTTTTAGCGCTATCGATGTGCCCACTGCCTAGTTAGATGTTGTTTAAGAAGAACTCTTCTCTTCGGCTGTAATGTTGGTCGTGGTGTTAGTTCTGCTGGCTTTCTTTCAAACTCTCTCCTCATGGCTTCCGGCCTACCTGTGTGGTACTATCACCAAACTCCGTGTGTGTGTGTGTGCAGACACACGTAGTTGTTTCTCTGCTTTGATTAACATGGTTTTGTTTCTCCTCACTTCTCTCTTCACAAAATCTGCTTCTAATGAAGAACTAAATTATGAAATTCTGTGCAGCAGAGTGCCTCTAATGTTACATGGTGGAGCTCCTAATTTCTGGGAAACAGGAGTGAGCGCTTTAATTTTCTGGCTAATAGTTGAGCCCTTTGCTCGGAAGTGTGGAGCCCTGGCTCTCTTCAGGGGCTTCATTCTTCTGTGACTCTGTGGCCTTCGGATAAAACACAAACCTGAATTTTCCCACCACTGTTTGCTGCATGCCATGCCGGTGTCGCAGCCGAATGCGGCAGAGTAGCCGACCGCGCCGTCCTTCCTCGCTTCTGACGGAGCACGTTAGCTGATGTGTGTTTTTTTTTGTGTGCGTGTTGCGGTGTGCGTGTGACTGCAGATAAAACGAGCCCAACGGCGCCGCTGAACGTGGACGACCAGAAGCTGCTCGAGGCCAGTCGCCAGTTCCAGAAGGAACAGGGAAAGGGCACGGTGGACGTGTGGTGGCTGTTCGACGATGGCGGTGCGTCCCCGCTCCAGCGCTCTCGCCAGAACGTGCGGCAGAAGCGTTGCGGTCCGCGCGCCCCTTTTTGAGCTGTGTGTGTTGTGCCCCATGCAGGCCTCACTCTGCTCATCCCCTACCTGCTCACCAACAAAAAGAAGTGGAAGGACTGCAAGATCCGCGTGTTCATCGGTGGCAAGATCAACAGGATCGACCACGACCGCCGATCGTTAGTGCCCTTTTTTTTTTAACTTCAAAAAAAAAAAAAAAAAAAGCGCCCCACCCCTGAAAAAAATCCAGTATTGTGAATGTTTGTTGTGTGTTTGTTTGTTTTTTTTTTTGTTTTGTTTTGTTTTTTTATCTGTTTCTTTAATATGTAATTAAATGGTAATATTGGTATTGCACATTTAATACCTGGGTATTAAATAAGCGATATGTAAGGTATGATGTCCCGGAGGTAACTCGCCACAGGACTTGTTGCTGTGCCTTGAGGAGTGGCTTCTTGGTGTGCTCAACCTTATGGGATTTACGCCTGCACAGTGAAGCCCTTTAGGATGTGTCTTTTTACCTAAAGTGCTTTTATGCTTTATGCACTTTATGCAGGGTCCCTTGTGCTGCTGGCGCGCTCTCTCTCTCTCTCTCTCTCTCTCTCTCTCTCTCTCGCTCTCTCCGTCTCCCTTTTTCATGCTCTCTTGCTCACTCTGTACCCACGTGGCAGCATTATCCAACACAAATGTTTCCCATTGTCCTTTGCAGCTGCCTGCCGACCCTTTGTTTGCTAAATTTAGCAGTGTGCCAGTGGCTGATCTTTTTCACAGTGCGCAGGGGGCGTGTGCATGGCTGGGGTTCGGTGAACTCTGTGCAGAGCATGAAGCCACGCTCGTGTGCCTCGCGCCCTGTTTGTTGTTCGTGTTCCGTGCTGTTAAGCGACCGAACAAAAGCGGTTAATTGAGGTTATGATATTGTTTGTTCCTTCATAATTATTAGTGCAAATTGAATGCATCATAGCATACTGAGCATTATATATTAGACCTGTGAAAAGCGCAGCCACGTGGGGTACTGTGAAAATCTGGGATGACTGCGTGAGAAAGCACCACTGTGCTTTTGATTCCACAAATGGCTATCCAGGCTATTTGAGTGGCCATCAGTCTCTTCAGCTTGGGTTTGTTTGGCATATGAATCATCGCTTGGTTTGAAAATCACACCTCCTAGGATATCTCAGTCGGGTGGCGCTTTGACGTTCTAATCGGTCGGAAGCGAAATAATGCCAGAAGGCTTCGCGCTAAAGTGCTAATGTGGCGCTTCCTCCTGCTGGTGTTGGTGAGCTTTTGGTTCCCCCCCCCCCCCCCCCCCCCAATTGAAGCTGTTTTCTTTGAAGGTGAGTTCTAAGTCTGAGCAACTTGCTACCCAGCGGGCAACCTCACGGCTGATCTCTCCCAGGTCCTAAGACCACGGCGAACATCCCCACACTTTGAGGCCGCTGGTGCGGGTTCCCTTTTCAGCCGCGCTTCCTGAATGCATGCCGCACTCCAACGGCTTTGAAGGTCTTTGTTAACCGACTTTTTGTTCCTCTTGTCCTTTCCTCAGAATGGCCACTCTGCTCAGCAAGTTCAGGATAGATTTCTCTGACATCACCGTCCTGGGAGACATCAGTACGAAGCCAAAGGCCGAGAGGTAGGCCGGGCCTGCGCCTCCATCGCCACTGCTGACCTCACACAGGCTTCTCCCCTGCCGGCGTCTCGAGTCCACCACCAAAAGACCACATGCTGTGGTGTCAACAGCACTGTCTTTGCGAATAATTAATTAATTAATTAATCAACTAATTAATTAATTAATGCTTCTCCTCCTTCCTTCTATTGGTTGCCTGTGTTCCTCTCTCCTGTCCTTCACATCAAATGCAGATGTGATTTACATTAGGATCGTAATTTAAACGACCACTAAACGGGCTGGATGTCTTTATCCTATATTAACTGCTGCATGCATACACATTTGCATTTTATAAAACAACTTCCAAATGAGGGTCAGTCCTCCAAACAGGTGATCGACACGAGTGTGATCATGCCAAGGAATCCGTCTCATTCGCTCTCTGATCACCGCTCAGCCAATGAGAAAGATCATTTAGAAGTGTTTTGATGCTCATCTTCTGTGCTTTTCTGCATGTGCTTCCAATGGAGGACTCCATAATATCAGCAGCAGTGTAATTCACTCTCTGCGGCTGAGAACAGGAGGATGCTTGTTTGCTTCTTGAGTGATTTGGAAGGCTGCTGGTGACACCTGAGCTCATTTACTGGGCATTAGGAGCACACACACTCATCCACCCATGGTCTGATTTGGTGGGGCTTTTTTGTGGTGGGGGGGCTTTCTTCTCCTACGAAAGGGGACTGCTTGTGGAGAGATTAATGACAGCACAGTTCATAGACCTACCAGAAAGATGATTTAGATGTAATCTGATGGCCTAAGTGGTTAATTTTTAAATACAGTGGCCACTGAATCACTGTATGAGATTTTTGGTGGGGGGGGGGTCTGTGCTGACCATGATGGTATATAGGCAGAGGTCAGGGGGCCATGACTAATTGCATTATGTTATGTTGAACATAATGTGAAAAGAATCATCAGGATGTCTGTTTCTCAGTGTGGTATGAAAACAACTGTCCATTTCACAATTCCAAAATAGATGGCCTTAAGGTCTGCTTTTTCCAAAATGTCTGTATAACAAAGCTAATTTGTTAGGCATTATTTTGTGTTTTTACTAGTCACTGAGAAGCCATATCGGTGCACAACATTCTTTTTCATTGTTACTGTCAACCACTCACAGCATCTATACAAATGTGTTTTGTTTTTTGTTTTTTTTTATTAAACTTGTTTAAAAAAAGCATCAGCCAAAATCCTTGAGTGAAGTTATAACTGTGTGTCTCTGTGTCTGTCTGTGTGTCTTTTTCAGTCTGACAGATTTTGCCCAGATGATTGAGCCCTACAGGCTGCATGAGGATGACATGGAGCAGGAGGTGGCAGACCAGCTTAAAGCAGACGAGCCCTGGAGGATCACAGACAATGAGATTGAGCTATACAAGGCCAAGGTGGGCACAACCCTGGCATGACCCTGACAGCCTCTCTGGCTCTATTTTATTTTATTTTATTTTTTTCACTAGGCTAGACCATCAGTTGCTTTTTAAATTAAAACCTTACACACTCTCTAGTGTAAAGTTAATGGACTTCAATTATATGCATGATGCCAGCAGAATGCTTTTCATTAAATACTGTTTGTTTTGTTATTGGAGAGGCGTGTCAGCTTCCACAGCTGGACGGAGTTCTGTTGCGTTAAGCATAGCACCGTGATTAACCCCATTAAATGATTCCTACCCAACAGGGTACTGGCAGCTGCAGTAGAGGTGAAAACCAAGACTGAAATACTCGCTGTTTGCTTCAGCAACATACGAAGGTCATCTTGCGACCTTACACCAGTGTGTCATGCTATGGCTAATTTGCGTGCCTATGTGCCTGCATGCATGTGTGTGCGTGCGTGTGTGTGTTCGCATTACAGAGCAATCGTCAGATTAGACTCAACGAGCTGTTGAAGGAGAACTCCAGCTCAGCCACCCTTATTGTCATGTAAGTAGAGCTGACCTGGATTAAAAGGCTCTATCAGTGATTGTGTGGGTACATAGCATCTATTTGACCACTGCCTGCTTGTGTGGGTGGGGGGGGTCATATTCCTGTTTGCAAGTCCCTTAGGTGAATAAGCAGTGTTGCAGTATAACCTGAGACATTTTGTCTTGGCCATTTGGGGGGGAAAAATACAAATAGATACTGAGTAGCTCTACATTTTTTGTTTTTTAATACGTTTTGCTTTGTATTTCATAATTTGTATGATAATCTTACAGATATTCTGAATCTTAAATGAGTGATTAGCTGTTGAACTAACGTCTACCTGTTTGTCCTTGGTCCTGTCAACTAGACAGTAATACCTGCTACCTGTAGTTCAGTGCCTCCTAGAAACCTGAACATGCCTCCTAGAAACCTGAACATTTACCTTCTTATTGCATATTTAAGACGAATAAAGTCCTGCTGGTTGTAAATCAGTTTTTAATGGTTGAAAGTAATAACCTGGAAATCAGGGATAGCCCACTCCCACAGGACAGCCCGGGGATAGACGCTAGCCCACTCCCTCAGGACAGCCCGGGGATAGACGCTAGCCCACTCCCTCAGGACAGCCCGGGGATAGACGCTAGCCCACTCCCTCAGGACAGCCCGGGGATAGACGCTAGCCCACTCCCTCAGGACAGCCCGGGGATAGACGCTAGCCCACTCCCTCAGGACAGCCGGGGGATAGACGCTAGCCCACTCCCTCAGGACAGCCCGGGGATAGACGCTAGCCCACTCCCTCAGGACAGCCCGGGGATAGACGCTAGCCCACTCCCTCAAGACAGCCCGGGGATAGACGCTAGCCCACTCCCTCAGGACAGCCCGGGGATAGATCAGATTTGCCTGTCTTGATCGTTTATCGATCGCTCATAATTAACCTGCAACTTGCCTGTGTTAATTTGTAGCATGACCACATCTATCCTCCAAAATGGCATGCACGCGCACTTTGATATGTTTTTGCCACCACCAACAAAAAAATATTTGTGAGAAGTCTTATTATTAAAACCAGCAAAATGGATGCAATAATAGCTCATGTATAAATTGTAGCTTGCTCTGGAGGATGACGCACAGTTATCAAGTTGAAAAGGCAAAAAAAAAAAAAAAAAAATCCAGAATTCTTGCTTTTTCTATCTTCACAGCTACTGTCGTCACTGCTACTGTTCTTCTGCATTGTTGTTTATCTGCACTGCCAGTACTGGCTGACGTTGACGGCACTAAGTGCATTTGTGTAGGAAAAAATGCCACGAGTTCTGATCTGACTGTTCTCATTCAAGTCAGCCATGAATCGGGTATAAATCTGATCTAGCTCCGCATACAAATGTGACCCAGATCTGATTTCAAAACCTTGGATTTATGTATCCACACATCCCTGGGAGGAAAAAAAAAAAAAATCAGATTTTAGGCAAAAAAGTCACTTCAGGTCGGTAATGCAATGCGCAGTATATCCTAGAGATGAAGGCTAGTCCACCTGTGAAGGAAATCACACAGACCAGCATTAGTCCAGCGCTGTACTAGGATATGAGTAGTAGGTTCATATTCTTTCACACTTCCTGCCAGCTCATGGTGTGATTCAGCCACCATGGCTAACTCTGTGGTGTTGAGTTGTCCACCCCTCTGCAGCAGTCGGAGCCCGCTGATCACGTTCATACTCACTTACTCAGTGAAACGGGGGGGGGGGGAGATGCAAAACTCTGTATTCAATTGCCTTGGGATGCGTCCGCGTGCTGGTGTTTTTAATTTTCGTTGACTGACCCCTGCTTTCTGTTTCTGTCCAACAGGAGTATGCCCCTGGCAAGAAAAGGAGCGGTGTCCAGCGCACTCTACATGGCCTGGCTAGATACTCTCTCCAAGGACCTCCCCCCTATCCTGTTGGTTCGTGGCAACCACCAGAGCGTTCTTACGTTCTATTCTTAAGCGGCTTGCTCGTCACCGACCCTGTGAAGCACACCTCAACGATATACCAACACTAAACACAAATGTGCACACCCAACACACGCAGATAGATCACCTGGGACTGTAAAGGTAGTGGTGATGGTCAAGAGGGGCCTAGAGAGACTAGAAGCACTATGGGAAGGTCTTGTTTTCTGGAGCTCTGTGATCCCTGTCTCTGGCGTGCATGACAGCAGAGGACGTGAGCACAGTTTGTTTCTGGAATGTTCCATCAGGACAATAGAGGACAAGATGAGAATGTGTTCAATAATTTAGGGTCAATGTTTTTTGGCTCACAAGCATTTGAGTGTGAAGTAACACATTGTTCTAGTCTTATTATTATTATTTTATTTTTTTTGTCACTGTAAAATTGTGGATCTTTTTTCTTGCTCTTTGAAGCAGCAATAATTACCCTGTTTTGCTTTTTCCTCATGCAAGAAAATCATTCAGAATGCTTCGCAACACCTTCTATAGCCTTATAGATGTGCCTTCCAGTTCTGTCAAATTAAATTAAATGTTGCCCTGACTGATGCTCAAATGCATGTAGATGTTGTAGAATGTTTCTAAAATTGGGCTTTAAATGTCCTTAAGATTTTAGCAATGTTTTATGCAAGTGGACTGGTATTGGCAAAGGATTCCACTTCTAAGCATAAAAAGCTTGTTTTTCCACTGAGGTCTAAAAATGTCCAGTCGCATTTTGTCTTTGTTCATTTATTTTCCAGGTTTCAGGTCTTCCTTTAAACTGTGAAGGGATGTTGGTGTCCTTAGTACAGTATCCTCTAATAATTCCAGATGTTATGATCTCCAGAGCTCTATTGAGGTGGAGGGTGAGAATTCCTCAGAATAGAGGGTGAAATCAGAATTTAGATGTAGTGAATGGGCGATAGGTGGTCCAAACAAATACTGTAGAACTTCACTAGAGTGCAGATGAACAATGTAGGGTTTAAGATGTGCTTAAACAGGTACCTGTCTAAAAGGAAGGTGTCTCCAGAACAAGTGGGACATCAAAGCTGCTATTCAGTTATGGACACTCGAAGAACAATCAACCAAAAATGTGACGTAACGTCTTCAACCCACATTTAGCAAATTCCACAAACCTGTAGGTCCTACCACAGAGGATGACTTTGCCTTAAAAGCAGAAGTAATGATTGCTGACCTTAACTTCTATCTTATAAGCCATAGTGGCTGGTTGATTAGCAGGTAAATGCAGATATAGAGAGGTAGAATATAGGCATAAAAATGGAATGTAATGTCTGATATAAAGTGCTTTTTAAAAAAAAAAATATTTTTTTTCTCCCGCCCCCTTTAGTCTTTGTTAAATTTGTCTTAAAGCCATCCCATCTAAGTAATCTTTTTTTTCTTTCTTGAAGCAGTTCAAAACTGTAGAGGCTGAGTTAAGCCATTTCAGTAAAGCATGTCAACACCTTTTATCACAAACCAACTTTTCAATTCGTGTTGTAGTCAAAGATATTGGACAGCTGCATATCATGTTCATTCTCAATTGCATGTTAAATATTAGGGCTTCCCTCTCTTGCGCAGTGTAGTTTGAACAGCCTGTTAAAGTTTTACAGCCGCTGTTAAGGGCCAAGCGACAGATTGCAGGATGTCTTGATGTGGTGGTTGAAACCAGCACCAAGAATGGTTTTTCCCATGTTTGTGGTCTTGTCTAGTGGGATATGCATGTTCCTCTATGGAGGTGCACCAAGATGAGTGGTGCTCCTTACCCAGGCTTTAAAATGAAGGTAACGTTTTTGTTTTTAAGTCACTCTAAACTCAGGATTGGATCTCTTCCACCCGCTGTGCTTTTCCAGTCCTGCTTTAACATTGCAATTTCTTACCGTTGAAGAGATCCAGTGCACAGGATTGGCAGGATTTTCTTAGGCTGAGTTTTATGTTGTTGAGGAGGTGAATGTGAGAGGTTGTTTCCATGTCTTGCCAATGTCAAATGGATCCACTCAGCCTTACAGGAAAACTCCCAACAACTCGCTGGTTGGTTTTGCATGGTACACTGCCTCCATTCTGCACTCATGGTAGTCTTCAACATGTGACATAATGTTGTTTTTTAATATATAGGAAGGTCAACTGAATGTAAACACTATTGCGCTAAAAAGATGCTTGTTATTGTCCTTCCATTACATTTGAGCAAATATTTATATAGAATTTTTTTTTTTTTCCCCCTTTTTTCCAAACTACCTTTATACACAATGGTCCAAAGGCAAGCCTGATGATGTGACGCGTGTTGGCAGGCTCTGTTTGCTGAAAATATCGTCATGACCCAACAATACACACTGATGACCTATAACCATGTGAATAATAGGCACAATTGAATATGTTCATATTTATAGCGCTCTCTCTCTCTCTCTCTCTCTCTCTCTCTCTCTCATATTCATATATGAGAGAGAACACACACGCACGCTAATGTGTAAAAGGACTTTGTACTTAGTATATGTGATGTAGTTTTAATTTTCAAATCGGTGGGCATTGTGAAGTTTTGAGTTCAGATGGTACAGTCTCGTTTAAGATCTGTTACATGTGTCAGCGTGTGTGTGCGGCTGTATAGACCTCAAATTCCCCTAACAACTACAAAATAATCCTGAAATTAGCCATCATGTGTTTAAATTATTAAAATATATATTTATATATAGTTAAAATTGGGAAAATATTTAGATGTCAAGTAAACTTGCTATGGATATATGTAACAACCACCTAATGTGTGTTTACTGTAAGTGTGCATTATTCATAACTGTATGGCCACATGTAGCTGTGGCAGTAGAGGCTACTATACCATGGGATCAAGGGGTACTTCAAACGTCCCCCCCCCCCCCAAAAGCTGTACTATCCTGTGTAAGGCCATACTGAACAGGAACTTCATATGTGCTCTCACAGGCTAATGAACTTTCTCTGAACTTCCTGTGAATGTGTAGCCAAAGGCCAGTTCTCGCTCACCATCAAACCTGGGAGCCATGACGAACAATGACAAAAACAAACAAGACAAACAAACAAAACATTATATATATATATATATATATATATATATATATATATATATATATATATATATATATATAATGAAAAACAAGGTCATCCCTATTTCCCTCAACTCCAGTTCACACTGTACACTCTACTTTATTAACCTGTAAATATCTCCTAGTCTAGCCAGAACAATTAAGGGAGTGGAATAATAATGGCAAATTAAAATGGAGGATGAAATATTTATTTTAGTGTAGATTTCTCCTGTTTTACTTCTAATTTTATTTGTTTTAAATTAAAATGCATGTTGATTTTCATTTCATTTCTTTTACAACTAGGATTTTCTTTTTAATCTGTACATTTCTATCTTTTATATGCCTTTTAAAGAAAAGATATTGGCAAGTGGCTGAGTTTTTCTGCTCAAGCATAAGGGTGGATCTAATTGATCTAGACAGAAGACTAATGTTTTGATATACTGTACTGTTAATTGTCACAAATGCTTTTTTCTAACATTTTAACATTTAAAGTTACCAATACTTTGTACATCTTTATTGCAATAAATAAAATAGAAACAAATTTGTCAATCCTTTTAATCAAATTTTATGGGTATAGGGTACTAATCCCCTGTATTTAAAAAGTTTTTTTGAAAAAAACCCAATTTTAATCAACGTGTAAAATTAATTTACATCATCCATTAATTCTGTTACTACTGAAATTGCTGCCGCCACTTCAAAATAATCAGTGTTGCTATAGGTGGAACAACACTGCCACCCTGTGTTGCAACAGTTCAGCACATTGTTACACTCTTGCCATGGGTGCTGACATTTCTTTAAAAGTGCTTTTAAATATAAAATTACCGGGGGGGAGTGCTGCACAATTTATTGCATGAATTGGTTTGCTCTTGCTGAGACCAATAGGTAGGTGATGGTGGCAATACGAAGCTGAGCATGCATGCAGTCAGGCACTGCTCATTTAGGTGCATTTGCTAAAACTAGCTGACCTTGCCCGTTAGGGGCATATCAGTTTGCTGAACAGCGGAGGAGGATGAAGATGCAGAACTGTGCATAGATCCTCCAGTGCTCAGAACCACTGGGCCAGCCTAAGCAGAGGAAATGATGCAAGCCATCAATATGAAGAATTCTTTGTTTTGGGCAAGAGAAAACATGAAAAGAACATTAAACGCAATAGAAACCAGATAAAATGTTTGATTTAAGACACAATTGGCAAAGGTACACAGTTCCCACAGAGTATGGCTGTATTAGAGAAAGCATACTAGGAGAACTTCCTTGTAGTGTGATTTCACGCATGCTGGCAAATTCCTTCACAACCCCTCTGAAAACCTGCAGGCATTGCTTACAAATTAGGATCAAACAGTATTAGCTGCCCCTGCGCTAACAGACTGATGTTAAGGTCTGGAAGCCTACAGGAGACCATCTCATAACTACAAAGACACACATTTAAGTAATTGGATTTTCCATACATCACCCTTTTTACTTTTTATTCTTTTAGTTTTTCTTCTTAATATCTAAATTGATTGCTTTAGAAAGCCCAACATCTGATGTAGTTATGTATTTCTCGGGTCGCTGGGATTTTTTTTCTGTAATAAATCCTGGTTATGTTCAAACTGGCTCTTAGCCCTCATCCAGCCTGTAAACAGTTTTTAGTAAAAAAAAAAAAAAAAAGGCATATCTGCATAATATATGCAGAACAATTTTGACTTTTGACATTAGCAAGTTGAACTGTAATTTAGATAATTAAAAGAACTCTTTGTACTAGTACAGTTCTGTTAAGGTACATATACTTGTCAAAATGCCACTTCATGTTAATGAAGTACAACAGAACTTTAACTGACAAAGAGCATCATGTATTTTACAGGGTACATATTGTATCGCAGCTCCCTTTCAAGCTTCATGAAGATATAGTACATAGCTTTTTGTGGTTATGCTTACATATTGCTATTTGAGTAATTGTTTACATTTGTTTTTTTTTTAAATCTGTAATGCTAATTAAACCTGAATAATAATATTGACTGACCTGATCTTTCATAATTTTCACACTTAGTTCACTATGTCTCAGTGTAGTTTTTTCATATCAACAACTTTAATGCTAATTATATTTCTACTGTGTTTTACATCAGAATGAAAGGGTGACTTTTTGGTGGAGGGAGCAGATGTTTCAAGGCCAGATGTTTTCAACTAGGGGAAAAAGTATGTGAAGGATGTTTGACAAATCGAGGACCTGCCCCAAAGCCACACGGTGTGTAAAGACAACCAACTGTTTTCCTTTCTTGGTGTTTTCAGTGATCACTTTGGTCAGCAATCACACCTTTATTGCATATTGTTACTAACTACCAAAATAGAAAAAAAAATAAATATAAAGGCAGTTTAATGAAATAACTATGTATCATATATACATATTTTTCAATCTTCACTTAGAATAATAGTATTCAGTAAAATTGTACACTTCCAAGCACACTTCCACGTTAGGTTTTAACACCAACATCTGGCAAGTGACTGTTAAGATTGTTTTAGGTGTTACAATATATCTCCACAATTGCAGTGATGACTGCAGTAGATAATACAGCTCTTTTAGAAGTGTCTTGTCCTGATGGTGATTTCTAGCTGCATGTAAATGACATCATGTCTAGAGTTGTAGCTTTTGTTTCTGGATGTCCCTCCAAAAGAGGTAAATTACACATCCATAAGCACCATGAAGAACCCATTATAAGTACACAGTAGGCCTCTGCAGTTACACTCTAGGCCTTCTGTAGACACTTGTGTGAAAAACAAATATATTATTAGCTCAGCGATACAAACCATATATAGTTAAGCTTATTACAGGTGTGTTCATGGAGGTTGACCACTGGATGTACGTGATTTTGAAGTTCAAATGGCTTATGAAGCTGATGCATAGAGAAGCTGTCAAAAAGCAGGTGCAGGTCTTTGGTATGGGCCACACAGTGGCGCTCTACTGCAGTGTGACGTGCAGCTTCATATGCAGGTTCTGGCCCAGCTCTCTCAAAAGGGAGCCTTGGTCCCGGCCGTCCTTGAACCGAGGCAGCTCTGCACTGCCGCAGAGCAGAGAGCTGGCCACCTCTAACACGTACGTCCCGGGAGAGGCATTCTTGCGTGCACAGTGCAGATAGGAGGTTCCAGTCCGCTGATGGAGCCGGAAGACCTCATCCCGGTTGCCCGCTTTGATGGAGTAGGAAATGTGGTGAGTGAGGGACCTGAGGGCAGGCACCAGCTCCAGGATGGGCTCTTCGGGCGTGCACCGGGTTATATTGAGTGTCAGGGCCAGGGGCTGCTCCATGTCCACACTGTCCAGGCTGACTGGGGCTTCCTGTGCAGAGAGAAACCAAGTACAATAACATGGGACTAAATGTTGCACTCAAAGCTGCAATCCTGGCATTCAGTTTATACGATCTTATCTCAGGCTTACGCATTCAATGTTTGATGAAATGCTACTGAAAACAAACAAATATAGTATTTTTTAGTACCTAGTAGTATGGTAGCATAGTAGTGCCTGTTATTTCAATAGATTTATTTCTCTCACCTCCTCTGGCTCTGTGTGGTTGGCTGTGCGTCTCTTCCTGCCCCCTGTCTTTTGGGGACCATTGACACGGCACTCGTAGCAGCCCTCAGGTGAGCGGTCATCCACCGCTCCAGCTCTGCCCGCAGATCCCGGCTGGCCTTTCCTAAAGCTCAGCCCTGACACACAGTGCCTACATGCGCGCACACACACACACACACACACACACACACACACACAGAAATATTCTCAACTGCCTCCACTTGCTCGTTCAGTACAGCATATTACAAGATAGAAGGTCTAGATTGTTGGCTGTTTGTGAAGTGCTTAACAAGAGAAAGAAATCACTTAAGGATTTGAAAAAAAAAAATCACTTATGGAGTTAATATAATGAACATTTATTTCATGTGAATTTTATTGCTGCTAGATCCAATCAGACATGTGTGCCTGTTATATAGAGGTATTTTACTTTCACTTTAGTGATGGTCAAGTTTTCTGAACTCTTTATTCGGAATTGAACTTGAGACCTACAAAAACTTAAGACTAACGCTGGCCGAGCACATGCAGATGCCCTCTCTGGTGCTCACCCTTGGCCCACTCTGGAGTATGCGGGAGGACACCCGCACACGTATCCACCCTGTGTGTTGGAGCAGCCATAGCTGCAGGGGTTTCCACGCGCGGCACACTCATCCACATCCTGGCAGCTACTGGAGGGCTGCTGAAAGGTGTAGCCCGAGGGACAGGCGCACTTGAAGCTGCCCAGCGTGTTGTAGCATGATGCTGAGCCACAGGCACCAGGGGTAGAGCACTCGTTCTCATCTGTAGCACAGCCAGACCGCAGATTAGGCCTCTCTGTGTAACTGCTGGGTGTGTGTGTGTGTGTGTGGGGGGGGGGTGGGGGGGTGGGGGGGTGAGTAACAGTGCTGAATGTCATTTTGTTACTGATAATAATGGAACATTTCCATTCTTGTTCCTTAGAGGGTGCTGCTGTTCTACTGCAAAAAAAATCCTTTAATCTTACATGGAGCAAATTTGGAACCAAACACTAGAGATGGCAGAAACCTATTTTATACAAAAAAAGGCATACAACATGCAGCATATAGCATGAAAAAGAAGTGGTGAGCTGAAATGTTTGTGGCTAGCCGTCTTTTGCAATAAAAGAAATTTGAAGTTTAAATTAGCGGCTTCACTTAAGCTACCCATATAAAAACACAGATGCCTTCAGCAATGGTGAGCTAGTGCCCAAGCAATCTTTATAGCATGACTTTGTTTCACATAGAATCTGTCTAATATTTGTCAGTGTACACGGAAGTATCAAATATACGCATAAATTAAATAGAAATTATATAAAATAGTGTATTATGACTATGTCCTAAATCATGATTTTATCAGCTTCAGAGCCAAACACTTTCTTCAGTCCTGAAAGCGCATACATAAATCCACATTTCATTTAGTGATTGGTTCACTTCTCTGTGGGCCTGTGCTCACTCACCCATACACTGGTTCCACTGGGAATGCTGGGTGTAGCCCTGGGGACAGCTACAGCGATACCCCCCCACCACGTTCTCGCAGCCGTACTGGCATCTGTGGCCACTGCCACACTCATCCACATCTACAGAGTGGAGACCAGCACGGAGGCAGGGATAGACAGAGCGAGGTCACCAAAAGGCATTTACCAGGATAATACTTCATTACAAGTGAATTATACAGTTACTGTTGCTGAAATGTGTCATTACAACAACAAACACAACATGGATCAACAAACATATACATGCAGCACAGAGCAAAATAACAACAAACTAAAACTAGAGAGACTTTGATTTAAAAGTCCTCCTAATCCAGCACACACACACACACACACACACACACACACACACACACACAGGTTCAGTAATGTGGTAGCACGGTTTCCTTTTTCCGGTTTCTTTTCCCGCATCCCAGATTCTCTTGTGGTATCGTAAGAGAGCCCCATTAGCTTAATGAGGCTCCAAAACCCTCCTCTGGGAGCATGAGTGCCCTTTACATTCACATCCTACCACAAACGCAGCAGTTTCCATGACAAAAGACCCAGCGCTGAGGCAAACCATTAATACGAACCTGATTATCTGGCTCCAGGCAAGTTGGCAGTTTGACAGTGCGTCGGTTCCTAAAATACTTCTGGAGGATGAAAGGCCCACTCCTGCTAAACACCTCACCCCTAATCATCATTTCAGACACTAGAACAGCCATGCCCACATGTCTTCTTCTATATATTTATTACAGCAGGTAAGTGGGTGCCCAGGAAACAGCAGTGTTCAGAAGGACCTTTACTCATAAGGGTGTACTATCCTGGAGTACTATCCCAGGGCTCAGAACCATGGATTAAAAACACTTCCCACTGGATTTAAGTGACCTGTGTTTGTTAGATTAAATTCGATTAGATTGGATTCCTTCATTGTCATATAGCAGCAGAGATATTGCACAATGAAAAATATAAACTACATATATCAACTAACATTTGCTAAATTGCAGTGGGTCTGTGAACAAATAGCTCAGTTTAGGAACATAAACATACAAAGGTGCTGCTGGAATGTAACATCTGTACAGTGTGTCTATAAATATAACTGCATTGTGATGCATACAATCACATAGGTCCCTAAAGCGTCTGCCGGAGGGCAGCAGGTCAAGCAGACGACGCCCCGGGTGGAATGGCTGTGTCACTATGATGGCTGCTATACGGCGGCAGTGAAAACTGAACAAGTCCTCTGCAGAGGCAAGTGTATGCGCAACTACAATTGGCTTCTGGCCAGAGTTAGTGTGAAATGTGCAGTCCAGTAAAAAAAAAAACCTGCATACATTTTTAGGCCTGCAATAGACAGGAATGTGAAAGGGCGATCTCATGCTCCAACAACATGGGCAGACTACAGGTTTCTGTGTCTGACTGCAGAGTTTAATTTGTATTCTAGAGTGTTACTGAAACCTGTAAGTGAGGATTATGAACGTTGATGAGTACAGCTTGGAGTAAATATGCAAAAGTGAAGATTCTTAATCCACAAGCATGGCATTAGCCTACATTCCTGTGATAATGACACCCCCCTCTATGTATCAGCTAAACCAAATGACCCCTCCTATTTTAACGAAATAGAAGAATGTGTAAAAGAAGCTAAATGGTGAACGGCACACGACTTCCTTCTACTTAATCCAGACAAGACTAAGATCTTGTTACTTGGACCTAAAGCTGGGAAAAATAAAATCTCAAACCACACTCAATCTGAATGGCTGTATAGTTAATCCATCCATAAACGTAACACACCTAGGTGTCATCTTCGATTCTAATCTCTCATTGAAAGCACAGATATGTAGCGTAGTCAGAACCACTTAATATTGCCAGCTTTGAAAGATATTATGCCTAAAAGACAATCAGTAAATCATTTCCAATTAGACCAGAATGTAACAGCCAGAGATCTGACTCGAACCAGAAAACCTGAGCACACAACTCCCGTTCTCTATGCGCTGCACTGCCTACCAGTGAATTCTGTGCTGGCTATGAAATACTCCTTTGACATATGAAGCTCTAAAAGGGCTGGCCCCTCAGTATCTCAGAACTTTTTGAACACTATAACCCTCTTTTCTCCATCTTCCCATCTTATTCTCTGCCTCTGTTCCTTCTTCAAGATGTTCCTGCCTCGACACCCCAGTGCTGGATCACACACCCTACCTCAGCATTGGACCCTGATACACCTCCCATCCTTAATCTGAGCCACATCATAACTTTATTGCTTAATCTTCTAGCCAGCATTCAATGTACATTGCCAATATATGCATTTATTTGCATATATACTAATATACGTCCTTCCTCTTCCTGCCTATCTCTGAGCTATCCCTGTTCCTTTAGGTGGAATCCAACCAAGAGTGAGCCTCCCTGCCCCTGTTCCTGGACCAGGCTCTACTACCATGAGGTCGTCTGCCTTCCTGCTCACCTGTCCCTGGACCAGTCTCTGCCACCATGAGGTTGTTTGCTACTACATGCCTGATGAAGGAAACTTACCAGACCAGTTATTATATATTAAACACAATAATATCAATATAATCCCCCACTTGCTTTGATCAATATTCCTGGTTTATATATATATATTTTTTTTTTATTATTATTATTTTTTTGTTAATTTCATCCTTGTCATCATGATGTTCTCATGATGTTACAACAGATGTTGTCACAGTGCAGCTTTACAAATGTCCAAGTCCAAGCCCCCAGTGGGCAAGTCAAGGGATACAGTAGCAAGGAAAAACTTCCTAGAGTATGAAGAAGAAACCTTGAGAAGAACCAAGACTCAAAGGGGGGGGCCCATGCTCCTGTGACCGACAATGGTCACCACAGTAATAACAATTTTAAGAGAATTTTTAATTTTTTTTAATGAAAAAAAAAAGCAATTAATGTCTAGTCCAACTTTCTAGAGGTCCCAGTCTTGTCCCACGGCTGGGACCCCTTTTTGAGTCGTGGTTCCTCTCGAGTTTCTTCCCCTCAACCTGAGGAAAAACTACCTAATCACTGTCACCTTTGGCTTGCTCTATTAGGGTTTGGACTCGGACATGTGTAAAGCTGCTTTGTGACAACAGCTGTTGTAAAAAGTGCTATATAAATAAACTTTGCTTTGCTTATTAATTTAGGTGATGGGCAGATAACACTGCCGTGCTGCAGTGTGAGCAGGCCTCTAGATAAGCACAGAAGCAGCTTTAGTTCAGACTACCTTCAGGCTCTGGAATTCTCCTATTGAATTGCCCAGTCACACGCTTTTAATGCATGAGGGTGAATCCGGTTTCAGGTCTTTGAGGCAGAGTGCCGTTTTCAAGCAGGAGAAGGCTGCCAACCCAGTGTGACTGGATAGGTGTGCCAGCCTGCCAAGCACATGAGCAGCACCTTGCAGTAACGACTCACTGCCAGCCGGATGCACCCGACCTGGCCATAGCTCACGTCTGAGGTCATATGACCAACATGCTACTGTGACTTTAACAAGAGGAAAATAAGAATTGTATCTTTTTTTCTTTTCGCTGAATTGCCAAAGTTTTAAATTACACCTTTGTCAGATGTCTGACAGTCATGTATTATCTCTGAAGTATGTATCCAATTTCTTTTGACTGCCACATGCACGCACAGGCAACATTACCTTCACAACGCAGGCCTGTGGAGTCCAGGCTAAACCCTTGCTGACACTCACAGCTGAAGCTGCCTGGTGAGTTGTGACACATGCCCTTGGCCCCACACAGTGTGGGCTCTGCAGCACACTCGTTCTTGTCTGGGAGAGGACACACACACCAGCATGGTACAGGGAGGGCCACTCTCATCCGGGTATCATTCTAGTTTCTGTGTACTGTAATCCATTAATTGTCTTCAGGTGAATGCAAACAAAAATCAAAAGTTATTGGTTTCTGACAGAGGCCCAACATTTCAACTTCAGACCAGAAAGATGCAGATGTGTGTTTCTGTGTGTGTGTGTGTGTGTGTGTGTGTGTGTGTGTGTGTGTGTGTGTGTGTGTGTGTGTGTGTGTTTCTGTGTGAGAGAGAAAGGGAGCGAGATTGATCCACTTACCTATACAGGCAGTGTGATGTTGTGTGAACCCTGGGGGACACTTGCATGTAAAGCCACCAATGGTGTTAACACACATAAACTGGCAGTTGTGCCTCTTTGACTGACATTCATCCAAATCTACAAAAAAAGAAAACAAAATTAAACACTTTCCCTAGAGCATCTTATTGTTCTCCCTCAGATGCATATAGTGCTGTGAAAATGTGGCTATGGGTAGATTTTCCACTTTAGCACACTTTTCAGCATTGAATGTCAAGATCCCTAAACAAAGCCTAACAAAATGTATAGGAACTGGAGTAAGCAAGCAGAAAGAAAGGCTTTTTATTGTTTTGCAAGCGTGTACCGCTTGGTTTCGGTTCACAGACAGTATTTTACTGGACTTTCTGCTAGGACAAATGTCTTACTAAGGTTTGTTTGGCCCCATGTTTGTGTACTCTATGGATCCCTCTATGTGTATGCTTTGGATCCCAGTCTCGGTGTATGACACAGATGGGCTTCAGCGTCACGTCAAAGACAGATGGTCGTACTCTTAGCTCTAATAAAAATCTTTCAGGGCTGCACAAACTCCTCATTTTATGACAGGTATTCAGATTGTAATTGAGCAAATCATCCTTATAACCTTGAAAACTTGCACCAGTCTTTGAAATGTATGACCACTAACTGCAGCGGTTGGTTTTTAAAGAAATAATGCGGTCCAGTCCAGCACAGCGAATCTAGAAGCTGGTGTAATAGTAAACTTAGTGCCATATTAAATACTGGGAACAGCTGGAACACTACTGTCCACTGTAACTCCACCAAAAGAACTTGCAAGCAAATGAAAATACTTGAAAATAAGTGTCCATTAAACCAGAATGTTCAGTTAATATATTATAAATAAAAGTAAATATTGTGCATGTACTCATTGTACTGTAGATTACTACAAATATCTTACACACACTCACGCACACACACACACAAACAAAATGCCCTTTCATATGACAGAGAAGGACAAATTCTGTTCACAGGCTCCTGGGATGAAAGATTGCTCCGTTATCACTCGGCAATAACGGCTAACCACATCTCAGCGGTGTAGTGCTGCCAAATTGGAACAGTCAGCCTCACATTCTGCCTTAATTCAGATCTTCGAACAAAAATAGGGCCCAGCACAAGCATGATGGCATGACTTTTCCAAGACAACCACCTGAAAAATGCTCTGAAAAAATCGACATCCAATCAGCAATACGTAAAGTGCTATTAAACCATTCAAACTATGTTAGCATATCATTACAATTTTGATACCCATGCTAAAGGTTGCACAACACAACAGCTCCAGCACTTAATTGTTAGCAAGTCTTCTGGGGGTGGACGAGTCTTGGGAAGACACTTCACCTTTGCACGTCCTGCTGTCTTCCTGCAGGATATAGCCACGCGGACAGGAACACACATAGCTGCCCTCCGTGTTCTTACAGATGAAGTTGCATGGTTTTGGAGACATAAAACACTCATCCAAGTCTGAAGAAATGTCAGACAAATACTTGGTGAAAGGTAATCGGTAAAATATTAATAAATACTAAAGTATTTTCATGACACAGGCCAGTAGTTGAACTTCCGACAGAATGCATAAACAAAGGAAATACATCAGGGCATGTGGCTATAGGTGAGTGGAAGGGCCTTACCCACACAAGCAGTACCAGTGATGGAGGCTGTATAGCCTGGTTTACAGTGGCAACTGTAGGAGCCCATAGTGTTGATACACCTCCCATTCTTACACACATCTGGTATCACCTTACACTCATCTATATCTGTAGAGAGGAAGGTGCTATTTAGTAACTAAGATTAACCAATCTGCAATAAGCCAAGAGCAAACCAAAGATAAAGTTTAAGTAGTTGGTAACAGATTAGCTGTGATGAAGAAACTCAAAAGGAGTGTCCAGGGCGGGCGGAACACACCTGTGCCATCTGTGGCGTAGCCCGGCCCGTGCGGGCATAGCTTCCTGTACGTGGCCGTGCCGGGCAGCGGGCACAGCTCACACTGGTTACCCCAGCCATGGCCGCCATAGCAACAGCACTGGGACTTGGTGACAGGTGTGCGTCTGCTGGAGGACATCTGGCACATGGTGTGCAGCACCTCCGTGAAGCAGAAGCCCTGTCTGTAGTCTAGGGAACGTCATGAAGGTAAATGATGGAAATTAGTCCCATATGCTGGCTCACTGCTTTGTAGAAGTGATCTCATCATCTGTGTTTGTGCCAAAAAAAGCCCCAAAACAACCATGCTCACCAAGGCACTTGGTGTGTGTAGAGTCAGGCTGGAAGCCTTCTCCACACTCACACTTGTAGCTGCCTATGGTGTTCACACAGTGGCCGTTCTCACAGATCCCAGGTTTAGTGCGACACTCATCCTCATCTAAGAAGTAGGACAGCAGTGAACACAAATAAGGGACTCGCCCATGTACTTCTGTGCTTCAGTAAATCTGCACTGTGGTAGTATGCAGTGTGGTAATGAGGAACATCCTGACCTCGACACGCTTCGTCGTCTGCCCCACGCTCCATCCCGAGTGGGCACATGCACATGAATGTGCCCACCAGGTTCTTGCAATTCATGCCCCTGGCATCACAGTCGTGCAGGCCTTCCACACACTCATCCAGGTCTGCAGCGTGGAACAGTGGGACAGGGCAGCACGAAGGCGGAGAAAACATCGTGTCTAATGGCAAACTGGACAACCGGCAACATGAACTGGACTACAACCGTGAAAAGACGCAACGGTGAATGGAACCCAGTTCAGACTTTTCTTAACATGAACATGTGATCTGGAGCTTAGATGTGTGTGGAGTATAGCAGCTTCCTCACCCTGGCACATTCGACCGTCCTCTCTGAGTGTGTAGCCCGAGGGGCAGGAGCACTCGTAGCCCCCGAACGTGTTGATGCAGCGGAACGCACACAGCAAAGGATTCTGCTCACATTCATTTATATCTGTGCCAGGAACAAAAAACAGACATACACTTTAAGCCTCTCACTTCCTTCAGCCTTAGGAGAGTGCACCAAAAGATTCTTGAAGAGGTTCTTTGTGTTTTAGACTTCATGCTAAATTATTAGAGGAATTAGTCTATATTAGAGGAATGTGGAACACAAAAGAATATGAAACATTTTCTGCATATATACCTATGAGGAACAAAAGGACAGAAGAGACAGACTGGAGTTTTACCTTCACATGTCATCATGGGTCCTGGCTCAAAACCCTCCTCACAGATGCACTCGAACCCTCCCATAACATTAGTGCAGGTGCCATTACCACAGGGATTCCCCACTGCACATTCGTCAAGATCTGCGCAGACAGAGCAAGCCGATCAGAGGAGAGGTGCACCAATCCACAACCAAAGGCCGAGAAACAGCTATGGTTTAGCCTGGATTTAAATTTAGTAGTCATTATCGGTAGAACATAAGCTATATCATGCATTTTTGTCCTTGTTTTTGAATGAGCGCCAAAAAACAACAAAAAAACCTTATAGTTGGCTTTAATAAAAACTAAATAAATTTTTCTATCCCACAGAATGTCCAAACCTAGGCAGCAACAAAGAGTCTAAAGTTCCATATTAGTTCCAAGACGTGCTCGTAAACTCAACGCTTTCCACCTGCAGTTTACTAGCTAATAAACACTCAAATACTTAACACAGTTGGGAGAAAACTTGGAGAAATCGTCCTCACCGTGGCAGTTCACACCAGCGTAGTCGAGCGAGAATCCCGTGGAGCATTGGCAGCGGAAGGAACCATCCGTGTTGATGCAGTGGCCGTTGTGGCAGATGCCTGGGTTCTCCACACACTCGTCCACATCTGACAGTACAACAAGAGCATGAGAGGCAAAGAGAGGAAGCGTTCTCCGTTTCATCTGAGTCACACTCTCTGCTTGCACTCTGGATGTGATACGTTTGCAGTTACTCAGTCACTTGATGAACAGCGTTGGGAATAGCATAGAAGCATCTGAGGTCAAAGATCTGAACTGTAAGAGGTGCATGTCCTCCATGCCATTCACTCAGCAGCTCAGAGCTCCAGCGCCATCTGCTGGAAAAGGTCTGCTGGGCCCCTTTGAGAGGACCTATTCCTTACCTTCGCTCATGTCTCCAGTCCCTGGGACGAACCCGTAACCATGGGGACACAGTTGCCAGAATCCAGCTATGACCAGTGAGAGAAACAGCATGTGAGCAGAGGCTACAGTGAAGCTATTGCTGTACAGCCGTGCAGGAGAAGGAAAGAAGAGGCACCGTCTTGCTCTTTGGGGCAGAGTTCGCAGGGGTCACCCCAGCCCTCCTTAGGCATGCTACTGCAGCAACACTTGACTTTGGTGGTGTTCAGCGCCTGGGGGACGGAGCACTTGCCGTTCTCAAAGTGCGTGAAGCAGAAACTCTCCCTTGTCTCTGATTGGGCAAAGAAAAACAGTATAGTGAGCAAAAAGAATGGGGATTCATGCACACAGAACTTAGTCACACTCAGTTGGCCCCCAAACCCGGTTCGTTTCCACTCATAAAAAGTGTTTAGTAAGTGAATTTAATAAGTGAACTAGAGAGGCTGAAATGAACCTCCAGACTTGGATGCAGAGAGAAGATATTTTTTTGACAGTCTTATAAAATGTCCACTCAGATAAGATAGTAATTCACGCGGCACATTAAACATTAATAGCTGTTTACGGGCCCTATGTGCATATGCCCCTAACCCAACCAGCAGCCAATTGACTGATGCAAGTTTTACTTGATGAAACAGAACATCTTGCAGTGCATGGCACAATGTAAGCCACTGTCTTTGTGTGAGAGAGATTTCTCTCACAATAGGGCAAATTGGTTTTAGTTATCTAGACATTTACTTTAGTACTGCAGCTACATGAACAAAAGATTATTTAATGATGAACACCTTCCAACTTTTAATAAATCTGTGGCATTTACGCGTAGGTACTTATAGGTAGGTTTGCACTAGCTTGGCTATATTTGTAATACAGTTTATTTATATAGTAAATGACAGAAAAATATATGTGTGTTTGAAATGTTTGAGCATAAGTCTTAGTATTAGTTTATTATTCTCATAAAACATGGTCATGTTGATATCATTTGTTTAAATAAGAGTAACAAGTTTTGTGCATCACCATAACAACGGCGTCCACTCTCTGAGAGCACAAAGCCTGGCTTGCACACACACTCAAAGCTGCCCGGGTTGTTGAAGCAGGAGCCAAACACGCAGATGTCAGGGACTTCCTCACACTCGTTCACATCTGACAGGGACAGAAAATGGAGCAGCTAGTTGTCACAAACCAAAAGACGAGCTATTTAGACTGCTCTGTCACAGAGAAAAGCTCTCCTTCACTCCTAGTGTAAACCGAGAGAGTGAGAAAACACAAGTATTTACATGACCAAGGCACAGAAGCAGCAAAAGAGTCCAGACGGGGGGCTGGGGGGATTGTGAAGAGCACTGGGAAATGTTGAGATGCAGGATGCAGAAGCACCCGCACGCATGCGCACACGCGCCCGCATGCACAACACTTGAAGAGATGATTTAAAGAATAGTGCTTGTATGTTTACATGGTTTCAGAAGTTCATAACTGAGGCAGATAAGTCTTACAACCCAGAATGGTGTCAACAGTATTGTATAGCTTATCTGTCACCAATTCATCACTATTTTACAGAAACCGATCCCTTTATTCATTTTTAATGCTAGTCAATAGAATGGAAACAAAAAAGTCTGATTCACAGATTAAGGTCATCCATAGTTAACAGATGTAGCAAAAATGCTGAACAGTGAACACGAAAGCAAAATTTGGAACACACCAGTTCTAAGCAGAGCAAAAGTGGACACTGCTTGTGTGAAAAGGAGTGGGCATGACTGGTAGGGAAGGCGGAACACATACCGAGGCAGTGATTGTTTTCCTGAATATAACCGCCCGGACAGTCGCAACGAAACGAGCCATCCAAGTTCAGGCACTTTCCGGGTGCACACACCCCAGGCAAGACTGCGCATTCATTCACGTCTGGAGCCAGCCAGGATGGGAGAGAGAGAAAGACAGAATGCTATTTTGACATGTCCCAATGCTAACAGAAAGTGCTATGAAGTGTAACGCAGAAACATGCGTACCAACACAGGTCTTGGCATCCGAGAAGAGCTCATAGCCTTCCTTACACAGGCACTGGAAGGAACCTTCAGTGTTGATGCACTGGCCATACCTGCACAGCTTGCCGTACAGAGCTGAACATTCATCAATGTCTGGAAACAGGCAGCAGCAAAGAATGAGGGCATGTTCAAATTTTGTTAACATATTTACATATTTATGTCATTTAGCATCACAATGATATCTGTTTTACAAAATGCACCAAGCATCATGCTTTTGTGCAGGCATGTGTTTCTAAAACACCATCAAAAGGGGTTTCATTTCGTTGTGACAAATGCTTGCTGAGATTTAAAGGAAATATTGACTTCAAGTTATAAATAAGTCATGCGTGTCAATGACTCCTTCAGTTATGTATGTCCTGGCTGATCACATGACTTGTGACATCATTTACATGTAAACCCAGCTACTACAGGGGAAACAAAAAATAAAAAATAAAAAATCCTATCATCCCCTTGCATTTTTCTATCCCGTGGACAACACTATGAAAACTTTATGCACCTGCTAAGTAACATTAATTTATTATTTCTCTTTTATTTCATATAGCATGCCTCTAGAGCACCCTGAACAGCCCATTTATTTATTTTGGGTGGCTTCCTAGGGTCACAGCTAAGCCAGTTTATATACAGGCATTTAACCAGGGCACTGAAGGACCAGGCTGATGGTGTTGGTGCATTTAGATCCACTCTTGATAAAACATGAGTATGAATCTTAAAGTAAACTAATTTCTGGAATTGATGCAATTAATTCTTATGCCTTTGACAAAAAGAATATTCTGTTCTCTTCAACAATTGCCTAATAACTGCAAATGCTTTGGACAGAATTTACACAGACGCATGTAGGCAACCTTTGCAGAAAATTCCTCTTACCTGCGCACTGGTTATTAAGGTCAAGCTCAAAGCCAGGGTGACAGAAGCAGTTATAGGATCCCACGGTGTTCTTACATGTGCCATTCTTACAGGGCTGATGCAAACACTCATCAACGTCTGCAGACGGGACACAAACAGTGTAATTTCTTTCAAAGACCGCCAACAGCTTTACATTCAGCTAATGTCATTTTTGCTTAGGTCTCCAAGATCACAGTACCAACTATTAGGGAAGACTTGTTATGGAATATCACAGACATGAAATAGGAGTGTGGGTATTACCCATGCACATCTTGTGGTCGGGGGTTGCCTTGAAACCTTCATAGCACACACACATATAGCCCCCCTGGATGTCCCTACAGTTACCATGTCTGCAGAGGTTGGGGATCTCGAAACACTCGTTGCGGTCTGCCCATCAGCATTTTGATGCACAGCATGTGTGTGTTGGGAGAGAAAGGCAATAAATTGAAGAACACAGCAACAGGAGAAGCTGGGAAAATGTGGTGGTGATGGTGGAGGGGGGGTTTGGGTTGGGTTGGGTTGGGTTGGGACACACCTAACTACAAGGTCTTCTGAATACAAAGAAAACGTGCTTTCAGTGAAGTACACCACTTAGTTTGAGAGTGACACTATGTTAATATATGCTAAATGTAAGTTAATTCAAGAGCTCCATAACAATCCATAACACAGACACAGTCATAACGCTGGATTACACAATATAGCAGATATTAGAGTCCACTTTAAATAGCAATCAAATGTGATTGTGTAAACGCAATCTATAGTATCATAAGGTACTAGCTATTTGAAATTTAAATAGCTGACTAATTACTATGTGAACAAGCTATAAGATGTGCACTGGTGTGCTGGACGTTGGTGCTGAGGTGGGCTCACTTAAGCAGGCTCCAAAGCGTGAAAGCTGGAAACCCTCGGAGCATTCACACCGATAGCTGCCTGGACTGTTGATGCAGTCTGCATTCCTCTGGCACACAAATTCAGAATCGCTGCACTCATCAATGTCTGCAGTACAAACACACACACCAGCGCACCCACATAAAACAACGCAAACAAACAAACACAGAGCCTACCAAAACATCCACAGAATAATTAAAACATTCAGAAACCGTAAAACTGTAAATAGCTCCATGTGAATTCTGCATAAGGTGGAGCAAGCAACATCACGACACACAGCGCAAAATCCACTCTGCTGGTTGTTTATGTTTATACTGCATGTGTGTGTGTGTGTGTGTGTGTGTGTGTGTGTGTTGTGTGTGTGTGTGTGTGCGTGCTATGCTTGTGTCTTATGGGCCTCTGTGGTTAGTTTTTCTCACAGTCCCATTCCCCCCAGCTCCCCACTAAAGAGTGGTAATTGTTTTACTTTGCACTGGGCTCCCGGGAGAGGCCCAACCGTCATCAGCTCACTGTGTGCACAACAGCTCTCCTTCCAAGCCCCAACCAAAGACTCCCGCAAACAGTCTGGAGACACTTGAAAGGGGAAACTGATGGCATTTCCCACCATCCTGGGCCAGGACCAACTGTGCTACAACCACGAGTGGGCCTCAGAAAATATTGGGTTAGGGCTTGGTGAGCACAAGCTGAATGTAGATAGAGCACTGCACTGCCAGCCCAGTAAAACAGAATATAAAAATACACCACAAGCTAATATTTGTGTGTGTGTGTGTGTGTGTGTGTGTGGGGGGGGTGCTCATAGTGCTCCTGCCCTTACACAGCCATTGTTCCAGATGGTTACAAAGTTATGACTTACCACCCACCAAGGCTACGTGCTCTGTGTTTAAATTACAGTTGACTGTGTGACAGAAGGCCAGTGAGCATAGCCACATGTGATAAATCAACATGATCAGATTGGGCCTTCAAGTTTATGTTATGTTAAAGAGTACTCTCAAGCAAACATCTGGTCTCATTCATACACAAAATAAAAGATCATTTCATTTTATTACCAGGAATAATGCTTATTTTTATTTGTGTTGCTTGAGATGGTGCTTGCTGCCCTACAAAATACCGTTATAGAGTGGAAAAATGCCATTATAGGGTGGAAAAAACTTGATTCATAAGGCCGAACTGTTCTTTAAAATGTTAAGCAAGGATACAAACCTTCACATATGAGTAGAACATCATTGTAGCTGAATCCTCTCGGACATTCACAGCGATAACTTCCCAGCTGGTTGATACACACACCACTGGCACAGAGACCTGGGATCTCTCTACATTCATCAATATCTAAACATAAGCAAATCAGTTAAACTTCCTAAAAATCCCTGTATGAAATTAAATGTCCCTGACTTGTCTTACCAACTGGTTTTCCGGTTTCTATGTCAATTTCAAACCCCGGCAAAATGTTTCCACAAAGAGTTCGAAATCCCTCTGTGGATAAAACAGTGGAAATTTCAGTCCTCAATGTATGTTTCTCTAGTGTGTGTGTGTGTGTGTGTGTGTGTGTGTGTGTGTGTGTGTGTGAGTGCACACGTGTGTAGGGGGGGGACAGGTGTGTCTCTTAACACGTCATGTGGACTGGGTGCTGGCTGGACTCACCAGTGCCTGGTCTAGGACATGCCTGGCAGGGGTTATTCCAAGCTTTGCCCATGTTGTAGGCACAGCAGCAGATTCGGTGTGTGGTGTTGAAGGCCAGCTCCTTCTCACACCTGGTGCCATTGTAGTTGCGAAAGCACAGGCTTTTCCTCATGTCTAAATAAACAAACAAACAAACTAAATAAAACCATACAACATACATTCGTGTACCAAAGTGTACACCAGGTGGTAAATTCATCTTCATGTGGCTCAGGGAAATACAAAAGCACAGAACATTATAAAGCACCGAGCAGCAATCATGGGTGCTGTGAACCATGACACAGATGAAATTCTAGAGCTTCTAAGAGTTTGTGTGGCTGTACTACTCAGGAAGAAATGGGATAATAAAGTTGTCAAGCTGGTTAGGCAAAAGGAAAATGCTCAACCATCTATTTCACATCACTTATAAATGCACTTTGCTACACACCCATGCAGTTATTGCCTCCATTGACTGGCATGTACTCCAGTGGACAGACGCAAGTGTAGTTGCCCAGTGTGTTGTAGCATGTGCCAGGGCCGCAGATGCCGGGATTCACTAGACACTCATCAATATCTGAAAAAGCAATAATGCTGGAGTAAATATTGATGGTTTTAAGTTTTTAGTTTTAAACTCAGTTCCCAATAGCAACGTTCACATGGACTTTTGAATATACATCATCCCACAAATGGATGCAAATAGTTGACAGTTAACACAGGCTGGATAGAGCTGGAATTCTGCTAATGTTTGGACAATGCAACTAAAATAAATGTGAACAATGAGGTGCAGAAGATCTACATGGAACATATCCCTAAGCTTGGACTTGGAACTGCAAACATATTCGCTTGCTTTCTCTGACTTATAACAGCCAAGTTCCATGAGAGCACAAAGAAAAATAAAAAACATGTCAGCTTGGGGACTACACTGACTGCAGTTCAATATTGCTGATTAAATGCGCCGCTAAATCAGAACAATATGACTACACTGTGCTGCAGTTCCTTTTCCTATTCTTAACTGTAATTTTGCATGAGGCAATGTTTCAAACAAATTTCCCTGACTTAATTCTCACTGAGCATCCTCTCTTCTCTCTTTCCCCAGGGCAGCATCCTGACTCACCCTCACAGATGCGGCTGTGCATGTTGAGGTGGTAGCCATCCGGGCACTCACACTGGAAGCTGCCAAAGGTGTTGACACAATTCCCACCCTGGCATAAGCCGGGAAGCTCCTGGCACTCATCGATGTCTGGGAGCAGAAGGAGATGGATCAGAATCCCTCAGAGCTGGCAGACATGTCCACAGCATGCCAGCCATGCTAAACAAGAGTTCAAAAGACCACCTCAGGTTTGATCAGAGGTTTCAAATGAAAACACCTCTAGAATGTTACCTCATGCTACTAAAATAAAGTTATTTGCATAGGATTTTGCTGTGGCTATGCTACTCACCATACCATAACTATATCACCATTTAAGACAATGCAAACTGTAAATATGGTCACTTATGTTTAGATTTACCACAGCTATGGTCTGATACTGTGAAACACCAAAATGAACTGACGAGATGCTACAAAGACTTTCAGTGAAATCAAATCAAGCACATACCAGATTTATACAGATAATAATGGCATCTAATGTGGAGGGGAAAAAACCAAACTGCTGTGGTGTTAGAAATGTTACCCTCCAGGATGATTGTAATTGGATTGGGCCTGAATCCCTCTCCCCCGGGACAAAGTGTGTTGTAATCCGCTACAAACACAAGGTACAGTTGTGAGGAACAGTGTCTCTGTTCATTTACCATCTAGGTTAAAAAAACAGGCTTAGGTGTATGCCTAATATAACCTTACTTAAAAATAGAAAATATTAAACTTTCAAAATGTGTAACAGGAGCGTAATGGTTCCAAGGGCTCACAGGTGTTGACAGAAGGGCAGGGTTCACAGGGGGTTCCCCAGGCTTGGCCCTGGGAACAACAACAGGAGGAGCGACTGACTCCAAAGCCCACCTCCACGCTGCAGGCCAGCACCCCCCACCCACGGACTCCCACCTCCAAGAAGCAGTTCCCCACTCGTGGGTCTGAAATAGTAGGACAGCGAGAGACAAAAAGAGAAAACATATACCAAAGTGCTTTATTATTTATCTTGCATCTGAGCCAAACAAGACACAAAAATAATTTTTTTCTTCTGTCTGCTACCGCAGGATAGCGGTCAATAGGAGGAAAGTAGTTTATTCAATTCAAGATATAAGTAAAATGGAGTGAAATAGACAAAGCGATGCAAATATAAATGAAATAAAAGAAACAATCAGAAGAAAATATGGTAGTGGTTATCTCTACACCCGATGGCCCTTACCACTTAATGGGTAGACATCTCTCATTCACTACCCTGCTAGTTAGTGTAGAATCCACGAGCATGAGCATCAGTATAGCCAATCCTTGGACATCGAATTAGTAGCCATTATATTCCGATACCGACTTGACATACATTTCTCACAAAAGCAAATGTAAGGCGCGCGAGTGACATCACACCAATATCAACTTAAAACCAAAATGTAAAAATAAAAGCCTACATGGTTAAATACAAATTAATTAAATGAAATAAATTTTACCACTCGGCTACATTCTCCCATGCTTACTGTCTACGTCCTCGGTGACTTAGTACATATTCTTAACCTCTTTCCCAACTTCTGGTACATCACCTAGGGGTCTCAATGTAGGCCTGGCATCACACTCCACATCTACTGGCTCTGTACAGTCCCCATCAAACTGGTCAGACCCAGAGGGTTCTGGTATAGGCTCAACATCACACTCATCACTTAGTGGCTCTGCACAGTCGGCTGCAGCCTGATTAGAGTGAGAAGGTTCTGACCCACACTCTACATATGCGCCTCCAAATGCAATAGGTTCCATGTTTAACTCTTCTCTTTCTCCCAGCTTGGGATAATGTCCTGTCCCAAGTACCAAACACTCTGGCCCAGACAGGTCCGACACAGGTTCTTCAGGAAGAGACTACACACTGGATATTAGGTGTGACTCAATTTATTCTCAGGCACAGCAACCAGGTGTACACAAGGACGCAAATCTACCCTATGTACCCTCATAAGAGACCCACCTTCTACAGGCTCAACAGCATGTGTAATGCCCTGAATCTCCACCACCCTGTAGACTGTAGGACCCCAGGAATCTTGGATCTAATTTCTACCTATAGGTCTATGGCGCAGATAGACACGCTGACCGACCTTGACAGACAGACAATACACCTTGTCACTAAACTATGATATTCTTTCAACTGCCTTGTGCTCTATATACTCCTTGGCTTTTTCATGGGATTCTCTCAGTCTCTCTTGGTGAACAGCTACCCAGTCATATTTTTTGTCTGCCACCCTTTCTTGACCTAGCAGAGCGTCTACTGGGAGATGAAGTTCTGCTCCAAAAAGTAAGTAGTACAGTGAGTATCGCAATGTAGCATGAGGTGTAATATTATAGGGTCATAAACAAGTTCTGAGAGATGCTCTGGCCAACAGCATTTCCTTTCAGGGCTAAGAGTGTGTAGCAAATCATGGTGCATTCTATTGAAATGTTCACGCTGCAAATTCCCTTGTGGGCAATATGGCGTGCTTTGTGTTTTCTTCACTCCATAAAGCCTACACAACTCAGCAATCAGATCACTTTCAAAATTTCTACCCTGATCAGAGTGCAATCTCTTTGGTACCCCGTACTTCCTAGACCCCTCTTTGAGGAGGATTTTTGCTGTGGTTCCTGCCTTCTGATCCTTAGTAGGTAAGCCCAGAGTGAATCTGGTGAACATGTCAGTTACTACCAACATGTTCTCCTGCGTGACGCTGGTCTGAGAACTGTAAAGTCAACTGCTATGACTTCAAGAGGGCGTAAAGCTAAGAAAGACTTCATAGGGGGCTGTGTCCTGGGCTGGGACATCTTGGTTAATATACACCTTTGGCATTTTTTCATCCATAGCTCAGTATCATGGTACATACCCACCCAGAAGCATCTAGGTTTTAGTGGCATTAATGTACACTCAATCCCTCGATGTCCCATGTTATCATGAACGCTCTTCAGTACGGCTGCTTTCAAACACGTAGGCAAAAGCAACTGCTGCACTCACCATGGCGAGGATCAACAACAACAGGGTATAGTAACCCTTCTCTTTCTTGGATGTGCCTCCACTGCTTTAGCAAACACTTCACTGGTCTAGACAGAGAAGAGTTTTCCTGATTACTGGGCTTTCTCTATCTATCCCAAAAACTCAGAAAAACAATCAGTGTAGGGTCCGTGTCTTGGAAAGTAGCAAGCTCTGTCCTAGTGTAACAAGGGAAATTAGAGGTATTGTCCTGCGGACCACTTCCTTCATTGATCAATCCAGACCCTAAAGCCTGAATCTAACCTTGCAGCACTTGATTCCCGCTTCTATTACTTCAGAATCTAGGGGAGTTCCCCTATCCACCACATTACATATAGCAACACATCCATCATACTCCTCATCTTTGTTACCATCAGGCTCCCCTGTTAGCGGCTGCCCAGAGAGGGCATCTGCTGCTGTGTTGCATCTCCCTGGGTGATATTTAACTTCAATATCAAATACAGCTAATTGAGCTATCCTACAGAGGCTTGTTATCTGTATAGACAACAAACTTAGCTTCTAAAAGATATCTTCTAAATTTCTCAGTGATGGCCCATTTAAGAGCAAGCAGTTCAAATTTCATACTGCTATAATTTCTCTCTGCATTATGAAGCCTTCTACTGGCATATGCTATAACCCTTTTGCAATCACCCACAAGCTGGTAGAGCACCGCACCTAATCCATGGCTACTATCAGTCTCTATGATGAATTTTAACAATTCAAATGATGCTTGGCATTCATATTCAACAAGAAAGAGAAAAACTTCTTCACCGTGCTTGGAACTTTCAATTATTTGCCTGCTTCAACCTTGCCAGGATCTGTACCAATGCCTTTGGCTAGTATCTCATGGCCCAGGAAACAAGAAAGAGAAAAACTTCTTCACCGTGCTTGGAACTTTCAATTATTTGCCTGCTTCAACCTTGCCAGGATCTGTACCAATGCCTTTGGCTAGTATCTCATGGCCCAGGAAACAAACCTCCTGTAAAAAATTACACCTTTCAAGCTTCACTTTAAGACCTGTCTTTTTCAGCCAGGTCAGTACAATCTGGAGCCTCTCCATGTGCTCATCGAATGTCTGAGAGTATACCAGCATGTCATCCAAATATATTTAACATAATCCTGAAAACTAGGTCATTCATTTTGGACTGCATCAGACGCTGGAATGTTGAAGGACCATTACAAACCCGAAAGGGCATCCTTTTATACTGGTAAGTTCCAAAGGGAGTGGTAAATGTCATTTTATGCCTGTCCCATCCATGAACCGCAACCTGATGATAACTGCTAGCAAAGTCTATTGTTGAGAAAAACTTGGCTCCTCACAATGCATCAAAGCTTTCATCTATTCTTGGTAGAGGAAAAACATCATGTTTGGTCTTTGCGTTTAGTCACCTGTAGTCTATGCAGAGCCTTAGACTACCATCAGACTTCCTGACCAAGACAATAGGTGAAGCATATGCACTAGTGCTTTCCTCAATCAAAAGTTCAAAAGTTTCAAAAGTTTAGAGATGTGCTTTCTAATTTCCCAGTGAGTAAACATGTAGCTCTGGCCCACCTACAACTGGGCAAGTCTCAACAGCACATTCCAATAGTCTGCTACAGCTAGATTGTGTGCAGGGAGAACCTATGGTCTGCTTTCGCACCGCACTGTCAAGGGCAGCTGAACTGTGGGAGGTGGATTAGATGGCTCTTTTTTCCATGGACACACTTCTAGGTAATATGACCTACATCATTGCATTTATAACATATGGGCTGACCATCATCAGTGAACCTAATCTTTGTGTTCAGCCTATGTGTAGCTGCTGACTCAGTCTTAGGCCTGGGTGGGCTGAGTTCTTTGACCACTTTAGTCAACTCAATAATATCCTTACCCTGCTCAGTCAACATCTTAAGAACATCCTCTAAAATTACAGTGTGCTTGGCTAGCAAGTCAATGGCAGAACACCTCGCTTCCGACAGATCTTCACACATTGCACCCCTATTCCTACTCCCCTTAGCACACAGCCTGAGGTCCTCCAAAGACCATATAATGGCTTGGCTTCATCCCTTACTTCAATGAAAGCTAACTGTGGCTTCTCTCTAACAAGTTTACCTATCTCTCTCCTAAGGCTTGCATCCCTCAGCCCTTCAATGAACTGGTCTCTGATAGTCTCTGATGCTGCCTCAATATAGAACTCAGTAGCTGGAACAGTGCATGAGAATACGCATGAAGGTCTTCACCCTATACCTGTTTACAACCATAGAAAGTGTGTAATAATTGAGACACAATGCGCTTTTCTCTAAAAGCTGCTCTCAAATACAAAAAGAGGTCAATAATGCAGATGGCCTCTTCCCCATCTGTAACCTGACTTCCTCCAAGGCTGCTCCTCTTAAAAGTGAGAGTACATACTCTGACTCATCCTCAAGGGGTTGATCCCTGGCCCGCAACACCCTCTCTACCTCTTCAATAAACTCATCAATGGCCCTCCCATTCTTACTCAATTCCCCATGTGTCTTTCCCTTGGTACATAGATATAAGACCTGGTTGATCCATTACTTAAACTGGCAATGGCTTCCATAGCTTCCTCATGCTTCCTACTGAGTTCCTGAAATTGCTGCTGAATGTCCCCATACTACTCTTAATTTAGGCCAGGAGCTACTTCATCCACCTCACACATTTTTTCAGCATTTATGCTCCAATACTCATTTCTAGGGATTGAGCCTTTCAGTCCATGAAATCTGAAGGATATTGCACACAAGCCACTACCATCTCTGTGGAAGCTGTTGACAGGAGATCTGCTGAAGCTATGAGCGCTGCACTCAAGTCCAAAAGCCCCATTGTTGTGGATGTCCAGATGAAAGTCTTTCCTATGGAGAGCTCTACTCTGGACTCCACCAGTACCAACCTGCACCACTACCGTATTCTGTGAAATAGACTAAACTATGCACTACTAAGCAATGCAAATATACATGAAATAAAAGAAGCAATCAGAAAAAAAAAATACGGTAGTGGTTATTGCTACACCCGATGGCCCTTACCACTTACTGAGTAGACATCTGCTGCAATAAAAGCTGCAATGTCAAAATAAAAGCCTATATTGTTAAATACAAATTAATTAAATGAAAATACATTTTACCACTCGGCTACATTTAGTCATAACATTTTCACATAATCTACATGACCAACATGTCAAACTACAGCAGGAACAGCAGTAAATATTATACTCACCAACACAACCAACACCGGTTGGGTTGAGTTCAAAGTCTATGGGGCAGTTACATTCATAAGAGCCTGGTGTGTTCACACAGTGTCCGTTCACGCAGTTTATGGGGTCCAAGCACTCATTAACATCTACACAAAAACAACCAAATCACAACCAAAGCAATCAGTCTGAGACACAGAGCATTTTAGATAAGATCATTTTGAATTAATTCCTGATCCAATGCTACAGTGCTTCTATATGTTAAAGTAGTATGTAGTGTACCTGTACAGTTACCCCCCGATCTATCCAGCTCATAGCCCTCTTCACAGACACAGCGGAACATTCCAGGGAGGTTTTTACATGTGCCAAACACACAGATGTTCTGAAAGGAACACTCATCAACATCTGCAACAAATGACAAATATTTGCGTAATGCAGTGATACTATTATAAAGAAACTTTCACCATCATCAGCTCATCAGGAGAACAGAACTGGAACTGTGTATCATTTAGAACTATTATAGAAAAGTTTGGACTGAGGAAAATTAGTTTTTAGGAATAACAGGAGAGTTTTTGTACACTGTACCACTGTACACTTCCTCTATGGAGGACGCTAACAAATGAACAGAAATTGTTCTTTCATGCAGTGAAATAGCATCATATAGTTTCCCATGACACAATGCTGCACTATTCTTCTCCTTTTTACTGAGTACTTGTTAAGTATTAAGAGAAACGTTCATAGAAACCAATTCAGTGCTCTTGCAAAAATAAAAAAAATAAATAAAATGAATTTATGGGTGTGGTATGCGTGTGAGTTCATGTATGTGTGTGCATTGTAGAGGATCACCTTGGCACGCTCTGCTGTCAGGGGCTTGGGTGAAGCCCATCTCACACTCACAGCGGTAGCCTCCAGGGAGGTTCTGACACTGGCCATTTTCACACAAGTCTACGTTCTCTGCACACTCATCCACATCTGCATCACATTTCACAAAAGATCACTTTATGACATAAGCTACTGGCACTTCTTTAGATCTGACATGGGGATTGAGCCCAAAAGTCTTTGTATTATATTAAAATGATACCTTAACCTTAAGGCTTGTCACGGGGTTATTAAAAATAAGGTCAATTATTCAGTCACTTTTTTTTAACCTAATATTAATAGTTGTATAAGAAAAAAGTCTGTAATATTCTGTGGTTGCTTGGAATGTAAGGGGTTAATTATTTTATCTGAGTTATTGTCACAGAATGCTCCCCTTCCCACTGTTCATGTGGTATGGTCCGCCACGTGCAGTGGGAGTTCAATAACTGTCTTGTTTGTAACCACTCCGCTGTTGTTAGCACACACCCGCACCTGGTTTGTTGTTATGTATGTATGTATTTAAACCCCTGTTGGTGTGTGCCTGTTTGTCTGTCTTTGATTCTTTTTGTGACTATTTGTATTTCACATTGAACTTGTAGTCGTGTCTGTGTTAGATGTTGCTTGTGTTCACCCTTCTTGTTCCACGTGAGGGCCATTGTGTTTATCGTTTGTGTTGTGTCTAATAAATGCCAGTCTTCATCGAGAGAGGTCTGTACGTCCTGTTCCTTGCCCTGCAGCACTTGGGCCATCACAGTTATCACGACAGCAAGCATTGTTTTAGATCATGTCACAAAATAACCACCATGGTGGCTTGGCAGAACTAACATCTGTTTGGTCATAATAAGTTCTGGTTTTAGCCCTTGAAAAGACACAAATAAAGAATCAAGGTACCTGTTAAAAAATCCCCCCCCCCAAAAAAAGGCAATAAAATGGTGACTCCGTGAGGTGGACGCATCTCCAAACTTTGTCTGACCTGAGCAGATGAAGCCATCGCCGTTGAAGCCATCGGAGCAGGTGCAGTGGTATGAGCCTGGTGTGTTCACACACCTTGCACTGGCACTGCACCGGTGCACCCCACTGGCACACTCGTCCAGGTCTACGTGGGCCAAACACATCAGGTTAGATGCTCATCAGGTTTTAGGGCTGTCAGGTTAGATGCCCGTCATGTTATACACCCATCAGGGTAGATGCCCACAGGCGAAAAGTCACTCTTTACCTATGAGCATATCCCTGAAAATTCTCCTTCACTCTCCCTACCTTAAGTCTGTATTTCACATTTAAGCTAGTTTGTCCAATATCCCTTAGCAAGTTCTACAGATCAGCAGTGGCCATTTAATTCAAGGTTGAGGCTGAATCAGAGTTAATGGAGATAGTTCTTACCGATACATTTCACTCCATCACCTACCCATCCCTCTCTGCAGGAGCAGCGGAAACTGCCAGGAGTGTTAGCACAAGTGGCGTGCATGGCGCAGTTGTGAGCATCAGTCTTACACTCATCAATGTCTATCAAAGACAAACAGGATTGTTTTGATCCTTTCATCATCATAGCTAAAGCCTGTACAAGTGTGGAGAATGGTTTGCATCTCCTGGTGTAAGGCAGGTTTTAATATCTGTAACTGTAGGGAAATGGTAATTTATTGTTTAACAACAACATTCCCAAATAATTGCAACAAATAATTCATAAAGCCAATTTACATGTGTATGACAATTTAATGTGACGTCACATTATGCACATAATGCTTAAGCTTCACAGAACCGCAAGTCGCTTCTCACCCGTGCAGCCAGAAGCATCCTTCCTCACTGAGTAGCCCAGCTCACAGTGACAGATGTAGGAGCCCTTGGTGTTCTCGCACTCCCCAGACAGGCAGATGTTGGCATCCATCTCACACTCGTTTACATCTGCAGGAATGGTACAAGCATACAGTGATCCTCTGCCAAACCCCCACCTCGAGATGCTCAGCAGAACAAACGAGGGTCTGGCTAAGTGTGGTAGGCAGATGCTCGAGAGAGAGAGAGAGAGAGAGACTCTGCTCACTGTGGGTCTTTATTCAACCCTGACGACTCTCGCCTGGAGGGCTGGTGTCTCGCCTGGAGGGCTGGTGAGCAGGGTGGCAGGAGGCAAGGCTAATTCCAGATAGTTTAAAGAATGTGAATGTGTAATATTACTAGTAACTACTAGTACTTTAATTGGTAGTCACGAATAATTATTGGACGGGACATGAAGGGACTGTCATATAGGGAAAATATCTCAACTTTGTGTGTGAAAACTAATTAACTTTTTTATTTAATTGTTTCTGCATATTAGTTTTATTTGTATACATATGTAGTTTTCTTTAAGTCAAATTTACCTATACATGATTTTGTTTCCACGGAGGCAATGAATCCATCATAACAGAGACAGTGGTACGCTCCAGGGACATTAGAGCACTGACCACCATCACATATATCAGGCTCTTCCTCACATTCATCCACATCTGGACAGAGAGAGTGAGAGAGAGAGAGAGAGGGAGGGAGAGAGAGAGAGAGAGAGCGAGAGAGAGAGGGAGGGAGAAAGAGAAACAAAGCAGAGAGACATAGAAACTGAGAGAGCAGGAGAGTGAGAGAATGAGATGCAGCTGTTAAACAGCTCTTTACCTTTCAACCATCAAAACTCACTGTCATTTCTAAGCTTTTGTTTGAAGTGTATGCGTGTGTGTTAGCTGAGCACATTCCAGAACGCACCTTCTTCAGCCTTTCACATTCCCCTGCCATGACTTATCTACTTTGAAACCCAGCAGTTATGACTCTCTAAATTCCCAGAGACATGGGCTACAGTGGTGTCATGTCCATGTGTGTGCAGTGATGGCCCGTAACAGCTGTCCTCCATCCCACTAACCCACCCTGCCCCTGCATTACCCTGTATCTTCCCTGCTCCAACACCCATCATCCATCTCACAAACTGCTTCATAATCATTCACCAAGCTGAAACAGGTGGGACAGGCAGTTTCTCCAAGGGTGTTCCTTCAGTGGCACAGGGCCCCTGGTCTGTTCACGGTGGCACAGAGGTGCTGTCTGTCTTATACCTGTGCACATCCTCTCATCTGGCATTAGCATGTAGCCGTGCCCACAGCTGCAGGTGTAGCTGCCCTCTGAGTTAGTGCAGTGCAGGTCACAGCCCCCGTTCTCAATGGCGCACTCATCTATGTCTGAAACACATGGTGGAGAATGAGTCAGATGGAGAGTCACGCACAGCTGATGCAGCGGCTGGGTAGTTTATGACACTCAGTGGTGGTTCAATTCATGAACAGATTCAATGAGTCGATAAATATTACACGCAGTAATTGCACAAAGGAAGGAAATCAAGCAAGTAGAAGAATCATTAAGTAGATTATTGATCAATAGTGCAGAAACAACACAGCGGAAATAAAATTACAAATGTGTACATAATCCTAAATTTTACAGCTGGGTGAAGTGATCACTTTCCTACATGTACCATATGTTGGTAGTTCAGCTGCTGAGTTCTGCATGTGCAGTGCTTTACCTGTGCACCCTTTCCTGTCAGGGGTTGACTGGTATCCAGGGGAACAGGAACACCGGTAAGTGCCTGCCACGTTCACACACTCACCATTCCGACAGAGAGTGGCACTCAGCTCACACTCATTCACGTCTGGACGGACACAAACACACGAATTATGCACGCACATTCCATTCCAGCAAAAATCAGATCCATAAGAATCATGGCCATGTTAACTCTTCTGGCTAGAAAGGCATGAATGAGACTCCTTCAGTAGCACTGATCTAAGAAACACCTTGTGAGATCATCTTTCCTGAAGCCTCCATTGAAGACTGCTGTCTTTCCCCAGCAGAGCCAGCTTGAAGAGACAGTCTGCTCATGCTTAAAACGATTCTGCTTTAGGTGATAACATCAAATCTCATAATCCAGACAAGGCAACTGTGGATGGGTGAGCAAGCCAAGGGCGACAGCGGCAGGGAAAAACTCCCTAGAGCACGAGGAAGAAACCTGGAGAGGAACTAAGGCTCAAAAGGTGGTGTCCATACTCCTCTGGCCGACAACGGACTCCATAATAACCACAATTTAAATCATAAGGAGCAGAACAGGTAGTGAGAGAGAAAGAAAATCATAATTGTAGAAATAGAGAAATAATCAATGAAGTGCTATTCTGGTTTTGACGGTGTGCATGTGTCTAAAACCCATATTACATGAGAACGTCTGTCAAGGGCATCAGGGGATGGTGGGAGGAGCCATGGCAGCACAGTAAGAACATGACAGCATGACACACATGACATGACGTGTGTGTGTGTGTGTATATGTGTGTGTGTGTGTGTTGTCACCTTCACAGGCATCGCCATCGGGAGACAGCTGGTAGCCAGGTGGGCACACACACTGGTAACTTCCTTCTGTGTTTTCACAAGAGCCTCCTCGACAAAGCGCAGGGTTCCGTTCACACTCATCAATATCTGTAAAACACATGCAAACACACACACACACACACACACACACACACACACACACACACACAGCTGTACTTCAGCAACCTCAGCTAAAAAAAGTGCAATACAACAGTGCAAACACTACATTCATTCTATGTCCTACTGACCAGTAGTGAGGAACACATCAGTATCCATCCTGTAGAAACATAGGCAGTGGGTTGGAAATTGGAAGGGAAGTTATGGAACTCACCCATGCAGTTCTTCATCATCATGAAGCCACTCTCATAACCTGGCAAGCAGTCACACTCAAAACTGCCCGGGGTGTTCACACATGTGCCATGCCCACACAGGTCGGGGGAGATCTTGCACTCGTCAATATCTGTTCTCACAGACGCACACCCATGCACATCCAAACACACATATACACACACACAATGAAGACTGTAAAGCACCATCAAACTTTGATGCACCCCTTAAAGCAACCCATCAACACTAGTGTTATGAAAGTGCAGAAGACCTTTACTACTGACTGTAAATATTTACTTAAATTAAACTATTTAAAGGTGTCCTTTGATTTTTTAAAAGTGTTTTTAGACCTGGAATCATCCCTTCAAAACCTCATAGAAAATGTTAAATGCAATATGGCAATGCATTACGTGTCTATTAGTTTCTTCATTTGACCCTGTGGCCCTAAAACAGGCTGTGCCTCAGCCATAACAGAGCTGCTGGTTTCTGGCCTCTTAGCCCAACCTATGGGGCTTACCAGTAGCCCACTAGCTACACGTGATCAATGGGCATATCAAATATATACGTGAAAGAGGAGCATAGTTTAACTGGGTGGACTGCAAGGGCTTCTCAGTGTTTCAATTGTAATTGTAGGCATTAGAGGACTCCAAAAATGATGAACCTCACTTTCAATTAACTGTATCTAAAGTAAGAGTAAACACATTTATCAAAGAATTAAGGGTGTTTTTCTCCTGATCGGTCATTTGCAAGTAAAGAGTTGCAAAGTGTAATACAGTATGTGATTTTGGTTCCAAGTGGATAGCATTACCTGTGCAGTTTCGTTCCTCTGTATCCAGGGCAAACCCTCCGTTGCAACGACATCTGAAGCTGCCAACTGTGTTCCGGCATGTCCCATGAGTGCAAATGCTGGGGAACATTTTGCATTCATTGATGTCTGCCAAAGGAATGATTTTGATCAAAATATATTGACAAAACTGCAAAAATAATGAATCAAGCCAAGCAACTCTACTTTTGTTTTTAGTGACTCCTACCAAACGATTCAACACAGCAACAGCCAAAATATAAAAAAAACAACACAAAAGTGAAGGCACATGGATCTCTCTCAACACCACGGAAGAGACAATAATTGTCACCTTTATACAGGGGTCTGCCTGTGAGCACGTCGGCGCGGTTGTCAAAGCCAGGTCCTCTGGGGCACAATGCCTCGTAGTGGCGTGTGCCAGGCTCTGGGCATGCCTCACACTCCTTCCCCCAAGCCCCACCGACCGTGCAGCAGCACACATCCATCCGGAACCTTCCGGGTACTGGCTGGCCACACACATCCTCATCATAGGTTAGGTAACAGTGCTCCGAGCGAGTGTCTAGGAAGGACGAAACAGAAGCGTATTTTCAGTTTGCACACTGCTGTCCTCAGTACTAAATCGAAACTGACACACTGAAGATCTGTGAAATGCAGAACTGCAGAACCCTTTGACAGAACCTGTACCAGGGCACAAATCTTGATGTGCCCTCGGACAGAGAAAGAATGCGCCGTGGGCGTAAAGGGGAGAGGTGTATCACCTATGCAGAGGCGTCCAGTGGCGTCCAGTGTGAGGCCTTCAGGACACTGGCACTTGAAAGATCCTCTTGTATTCACACAGAACCCATTGGGACACACTCTGGGAAACACCTCACACTCATTTACATCTGAGAGAGAGTGAGGGAGAAAGAGAGAGAGAGAGAGAGAGGTGAATACATACGGTTCCCCCATAATGTAAACTTTAAAATTATTTAATCATTATCCATTCCATGAACTGGAATTAACGAGAAGATTGAGTGAAAAGCCAGTTATACTCATATTTAAAAGCCAGTTATATTTATTTTCTTCTTGTTAAGGTTAATTTCTTTGTTTATGGTATCTTACAATATTGTCTATACTGTATATGCTGTATATTATACTTCTACTGTTAATACCTAAACCATCTAGGATCAAAGTGTTATCATAAAATAAACAGTTTTGTACAAACATTAGTATCAAACAAAACCCATAAGCAAATGTCAAATAACCAAGCACATCACTTTAAATGCTCACCCTCACAAGTGGTCCCTCTTGGTCGAGCAAACCCTCTTTCACAAACAGGATCTGAAAGTGATATTCAAGAAAGAAATTTACGACATACGTTTCAAGACCTGCAGAATAACTGACATATTCAAGTATATTTTATCTTAATCTGATGAAAATCTAAGTTTATATCGCCTCAAATCCTGGGCACAAACAGCTGCACCCAGGGCACCATTGCACACACCATTTACTTTGCTTCCAGTGCTCTAGATTTCAGTGAGAATTAGTTAATGAGGTGATCCCAGAGCCTGCTGTGGTCAGAACTGGGAGCCTCTTGCGACAGTGGCATGCCCAGGAGCAAACACAGAGAGCATGGTAGTTAGCCCATTCAAACCAAACGGTGGTAAGAACAGGGGAGAGTAGCCAGACGCCTAAAGGCGCTGGCACAGGTTCAGACCACATGAGAGAGCACAATGGGCTATCCAGTCATCCACAACAGCGGGCTACAGTATCCATTTCAATGACAGAACACCAGTGCCAGCTGCAATTCACTTCTGACACAACTTGGGCCAAGGCCTTGTCAGTTTGTATTGGTGCAAGTTCACTGGATGACATAATAGAGTTTTTAGGCAGAAGTACATGATGATAAATATATCTCAACCATTGGGATAACAAGGAGAAATGATTCAAACCTAAAAATAAACTTTGGCTATAGCTCGGTTGAGGCTATTAAAAAGCCTGTGGGATGTCAATGGATTTACATTTAAAAAATTTTATTTCACCTACAGCTACAGCATCTAAACAGAAAACTACAATGGCCTGATGGGAGTAAACAGGAGAATTTTAGAATTTACAAATAAAAAGGAGGAATCACTGCCTTGTGTTAGTTGTTCCAGCTAAAGTGCATTCTGAAAGAGTGAATCAGAGTGTACGCAGGTGCAGTTAGCTAAAAACATATTGGGAAAGCGTCAACAGAAGCCAGGTGTTCGAGCTGCCCAAGAGAGAATGGACGCACCAGCCTGGCAGGGCTCGCAGGGGCTCCCCCACGCTGCCCCCAGCGTGCCGCAGCACTCTGACCTCAGGGTGGCGCCGTTAACGTTCACCTCGCAGCGGCCGTCCTGGATATTAAGCCAGCATGTGCCCTTTAGGGAGTCTACGGAAGCCACAAGTTCACTCAAAACACATGCAACTAATGCACATTGTCAAAGAGAGAGAAGTTAAAATCACATACTTATTGGAAGTTTATAATAATAAAATCTAATAATGTACACCCTCTCCCCCTCGAATTTAGACTATTTATTGAATTGGCTGCTGTATTATCATTAGTTCAGTGTGTTTGTATGTGTATGGGTGTGTCCATCTGGGTACAATTACCAATGCAGATGAGACCAGTTGGGTCCAGTTTACTGCCAGGAGAACATTCACAGGAGAAAGAGCCCACATTGTTCTTACAAACTCCATTAACACATGGACCACTCTCACATTCATTCAAGTCTGCAGCAAAAAGGAGAAAGTTGAAGAGGTATTAGCAGAGAGCTCCCTAGCTCAGCACACATAGTGAAACCATGAGGGTTTAGTGTACATTTACAAGCTTTTGTATTTGTACTGTATGTCAGTGTTATCAACATCATTCTTTTGAAAGCCAAATAGGACCTCATGAGGACATTAAATCTACAGTGCATTTCTGGGTAAAAGGCATAAACAGTAGAAGACAGTAAAACAAATCACTATGGCCCGCTGCAGAAACACTCCTGGCCAGATCGTATCTCACCATTCCAGACACTGTAGATACAGTCAGCTTTGTTACTTGGAGAATATCACAATGTTTCATCCACTGTTAATGTCTAGGAGTGCAGGAAAAATAGCACTCCACGTAAAAGCAACCGAAAAAGCACAGAATGTCATAAGGTTGTGAACTGATTTCACATTGATTTATTGCAAACGGTGACGTGGCTAGGAGGCACAGATGAATCATTTGGTTTCAAATAAATATGACTCATAAGGGTCTGTTTTAAGGCAGAGTTCGGGGAAGAGCCCCTCAAAGCTGAAGGGTGTGTGATGCAATTACCTTAAGTGAGTATAAAGAAAGATAAGCATGGAAGAGTTTTAGAGAACGTTTTACAGAGTGAAAGCAAAACCAAAACGCCTGCTCTTGTTCTGTGTGTATATGTGTGGGTGTGTGCATGCGATGTACTACAGCATAGCTTTTAGAACTATGCACAGCTGCAGATTTTTGTTCCTCTTCCATCCAAAACACTGTCCAGCTGTTCTGCCGGTGGCCGTAGCATATCCCTCCACCCCAAGCCTTCCCATGCTCCTGTTCCAGCCATAAAAACATCCTGTTTTTTCCCTCTGGTGTCCATTACGACACCTAAAATCCAAAGGGCTCTGTCCACCAGCCAGCTGCACTGAGACCCCAAACTTATATCTCAGTAAAACCCCTGGACCCTGAGGAAAAGCCAAGGATGCGCTTCCATGCGTCTCCTTTGCCACAAAAATCCAATAAAGGTCTAAAGATTTGACAGGGACAAGCCTTGGAAGTCAAAACTGAACACTGAACGCTAGTCCCACATGAGAGCCAGGGTGAAAACTGGCTCTCATTCAGCATTACAGCATTACTGACGTGTAGCTGTTTAAGGAAAACTGAACAAATGTATTCCAACACTTATGACATACTCAAGGTCTTGAGGAAGACAATTTTCCATAGCATTGTTGGTTATAATAATAGCTTGCAAACATAGGCCACAAATGGGTTCATTTTTTTTCAGTGAGAAATTTCAGATATGTTTTAAACCACACAGGCTTGGAAAAGCTTCTCCAGTGCATCAGAGACTGCTGTCCACCAGGTGTCTCCTTCGGTTCACCTTCACATGTCTCCGAGTCCTGTCTGAAGAGGTAGCCCTTGGGGCATGTACAGGTGTAGCTCCCTGGAATGTTCCGGCAGAGGCCATTATCACAGAGGAGTGGGTTCACCAAACATTCATCAACATCTGCGAGGGGAAAACGGAGAACGTTGCTTTGAGATCTTCTATGAAAAGCCAGACACATAGATCTCAGCATGTCCTCCGCAGCACATATTAAGGACACATAAAACAAGTGGACTAGAAAGGTTATTTGTGAGTCACCAAATAAATAAAATACATTTTGTGTCCATTTTCGAGAGAAACTATGAACACAATTCAGACAAATTCATTCTACTCTTTGAGGCTGCTGTAGGTTCAATAAGTGGTCCATTCAATTACAAGAGAGCAGAACAGTGACTAACTGTCTAATTTGTAGTTATTATTATTATGAATCTTGCCAAGATGTTATTACTATAAAGTTTCCAGTCCCAAAGGCCTATTCTGCCTGTATAATCAGAATAACACTTGTTTGGAAAGTATAATCTAATTCCACTGATATCATATTCTATAAAATTCTTTTGGAGACAACAGAGGACAGAAAGAGGCTTTGGGAATTTATGACCTGCTATTAAAGGCTTGGTTTTTGTTCTTTCCAAGGCACAAAGAAGAGGAATGCAGTAATGTGACATGACAAGCAGGAGATTACACTATTTCACCAATCTACCAAAAACAAAAACATTAGACCCTCTCCGAGCTTCAGAAAACCTGAATCAGTATTACATAACATTAACCACAACATGCCTTTATTTTAGCAAAACTAATGGGCCTCATGTAACATGGTCATAAGTGTCTGTTAGTGTTAAGTAAACTTAAATATAATAGCAAATGAATCACATATGAGATATTAAAATATACTTTCAAGTTCTTCATGCATTTATTTTGCAGACATTTTAGTAACACATTGTAATGCTACAGATGATCTTTAATTCACAATAAGATAAACTTACTATTTAAATTGAAGCGTGGGGTATTTTATGATATTACACTAGTCTTAATTAATAGGCAGAATTCAGCAGAAATAAACTGACCATCTCTTCTAAAACTATGCATAGTCAAAGAACTTATTTATGTTCTGCCTATAAACATAGTAAAAAGCCTTGTCATGTTACACTAGGCTGATAAATATGCACTACAATCTAAAGTAGTCTTATCTCATTCTTCAGGATCCACCCAGATCCAGATCAGTTTCTTTTAAAACACTTTAAAAAGCTGGTGAAATGGTTTGCAGCAGCAGAGAGGACCGGAAGAAAAGTCTGTCTGTTCTCTCTCTCCTTTTTTGTGCCACTGGACTGTCTCTCTCAGACACTCTGGCCCCACTCTGCTCTCCTACATCTTCTCAGCTTCCTGTCTGCCTTACTTCGCCAGCTCCTGACATGATGCCATTGCAGCATGAATGGAAAGCGATTTGCCTTGCTCAGCAAACTAGAGCATTGGCACACTCTGTAAGAGAGTGTAGCATTCTGTAACTAGGAAAACGTTTTGACTGTATAGTGAACCAGAAGGAACGTAGACTGGAAGGGCTGCTGCAAAGCTTAAACCCTTGGCTTGCTTGGTTTCTTCTTACAGCGGAGAGGTAACCAGGTAAAGACTACCACTTCATTGAGTAGAAATGTGAACTTTTCTCTCTACTTTATAAAGTTGAAATCCCGGTAGTATTAATCCCATATAATAAAGTAATATTCTCCGATTGAGGTTTAATCAGGTTACTGACCTACGCAGGTCCTGCCACTGTGGTCAGTCTCAAAGCCGGTGTTGCAGAAACAGCGGTATCCTCCTCTCAGATTCTCACATGCACCATTGGAGCAGATACCAGGATCCAGGGCACACTCATTGATGTCTGTAGTCCAAACGATCATCACAGAATTATACATTTTGCATTCTTTCAATCTATGCTGTCAAGCTGAGACAAAAAGCCATAGGAAAACTACCATGCTATACATAGGCCTGGTTTCTTCATTGAATCCATTAGAAACACAGGCTTGTATGGTTTATGTCAAACCACAATACAAGATACAGAACTGGGGATACCTGTTCCATCGATGGAAAAACCAATCCCGCTTCGACACAAGGCATTGAATTCAGCTAGAGAAAGCAAGGGACAAAATGCAGGTTAGGTTTTGAATGAAATTCATTCATTTGAACAATGGCGCAGATGTGGAGGTTGTTTATTCCTGAGGTCAAGATAAATACCAGCAAAAAGCACAGCGCCGAGCTCTCATCACACTAATAGCCCTATGACCTATGACCTATGACCTCTAACTATCTACCCAGTAGCCATCCATGGTGCCTTGTCTTGTCACACCTTACCTCCCATGTCCCATGTCTACACTTCCTCTTTTGAACTTCCTGAAATATAACTAAAAGCCATCAGTAAGGATGTCTTAACAGGTGCAATCCATTCAACTGCCAACTGAACAGTGAAGAGTTTCAAAACAAAAACTTGCAGAGGTAGCCTTAGTGTTAGACCATGCGGTTAGTAAAAAGTTTAAATATCCTTACTACAAATTTTTCATAGTCATGCAAGTTTATTTAAATATAAAAAAGCATCTGAACATACAACACCCAAGATAAGAAGTATCCAAGTGATGGTGTTCAAATAAACTTCTAGGGGATTCAAGAAATTTGTCCTCAAAAACCTTTTTCAACAAAGGGTCATCCTCGTTTCTTTGCAGCAATTCTTCCAACTGTTCCAATGCAAAATCTCCTCTGAATTATCAGCTGATGCTGAAACACCAGGAAGTATTTAACTATATTTCTGGGGCAATTAATCACAGATTTCGGCTGTAATGAATTCACCCCTCTGAGATCACTTCTGGCCAGTTTTGTCTTGTCTTCATGAATGCCAATTCCTATTACAATGTTTGCCTGTATTGTGCACAGCAATTACTTTCACAGTTATTTAGGTCAAGGGTTGCTCAATTCAGTCCATGGGGACTGCCAGTAAGTCCACATGTCTGCTGCCCACACTCCTCAGACAGGTAATGAAGAGCACTGATAGAGAACTGATTACCTGCCTCAGGTGTGTTACAAAATGGATCACAATAAAAATGCTGACTGGCTGGGAGTTCCCCTGAATGAAGTATCATGCCAGTAACTCAGAGGAAGATATATACTGTAAGTGTGTCAGTATTTTTACATGTACACATATGGCAGAAATCTGCTTCCTTTGCATCAACATTTCATTGAATTGCGCATGCTTTCCATTTCCACCTAAAATAATACATGATAAAATAACACATGCATAAATCATTTAGAGAAATCTGGTTTCATACAGGTATACACAAACCTCTGACTGGCACTTGTAGGTCTAAGTATTTCATTATGAAGTGGGAGGAGGTGATTTCCTGAGCCCAATCCCCTCATTATTTCAGGCTCAGACATGAACAGCTACCGATGAGGACAGCCGCAGAAATAGACCACTTTTTTATAGTTGAAGTTCATTAGGGTTCATAATTAGCAATGAGCCATCTTGAGGTTGAACTTCATTTGAAGTGCAAAAAGCTTGACGTGACATGAATGCTCAAATAGCCCTAAAGCTTGAAGTGAATTTAAATGCTCAAATAGCCCTAAAGTTTGAAGTGAATTTAAATGGGACTTCTGTACTGTACCTAGAGGTCCTTGAAAGACCTGACATATATTTAGTCTACAGTATGACTTATTCTAAATGATTGTTTCTTAAAAGTCTGAACTATGTACACTCACATGTGCATGCACACACAGACACACACATACAGACACAAATACCTGTTTGACTGCATGCAGAATACACTCATGTGCATCCTCTTATCTTCTAAAGAAGCATTAAGATGAGCTAAAAAGCAATTCCCTTCTGCTGAGCTTCAAATCAGACCTTCCCCAGTCAGAAACAAAAATCTCCCCGAAACTTAAACCAGACCCAAGGCAATTGCTTAATCAAACAAAACTGCCATAACAGTGTGTGTATGTGCCAAAGAGGGAAAAGGTCATGCATGGGGTAAGAAATCGAAGTCGTACCTGAGTTCAGAGAAGGGCATGGTTGGCATGGTTCTCCAAAGCTGTAGTGTGTATTGGCACAGCAACAGGCAGACTTAGTGAGCGCTGCATGGAACGGGCGCACACACACGCCCTTTTTAATGGCGCCATAGCAAGTACTGCGCATGTGTGTGTCTGGTGGCAGGAGGTCAAGAGAAATAGGGGCAGAAATCAGGCTTCACCCATTCATATCAACAAGTGTGCGCCAAAAGATCAAGATGGTCACTGGACTCGACCCCACATCATGCACACTAAAACATAACCGCATTCTAAACACTAAAGCAATTGTATTCAAGCAATCATACTCAGTAAAACAACGCACTGCGCACACCACAGTACAATCACAGTGTCCTGTGCTGACAGTGGCCCACAAAGGAAATTAACAGGGTAATTCTATTGAGACATTTTTGTGATCTAATGTGTTTGCTGAGAAGCAAGTATCAATTTCCTGAAAAGCCCACTGTGACAATAAGAGAAAGCTTGAGTAATTGTGACTATATCACTGCGTGAGTTATGCCGATGCTGGATGGGAGCATAGTTTGGCGGTGGACGGCCTGGCTCAGTGTTCAGCCTAAATCTGAAACAGGTTGTTGATGTAACACATTTTGTTGAGAGTGGAGGGCTTGGATTGAGTGGCTGAGCGCATGTGAGCGTGTGAGCGTGTGTCTTCACTCTGTTTACTAGTGCAACATCATCCTCTCCACAGCAATCAGTATTTGTGTACTGGTGATGTATATAGAACAAGTCTGCAAGCTCGCATATGATGGCTAACAGGATGAATCAGTGTTTACAACTCATGTGACACATATGGTCTCTACCCGTGGGGACAATTTGTTCATGTCACAGAAACTAAAAAGAATGTGCGTGCCTGTGTGTATTTTATTTCTCCTTACCCACACACGAGCGTCCATCAGGCCCAACAGCCAGGCCAGCGGAGCACTCACACCTGTGTGAGCCCTCTGTGTTCACACACCGCCCATATGCACAGATCCCAGGGGTCAGGCACTCGTCAATATCTGCGACAATAGCTATCTCGTTAGAATACACACACACAAACATCCACTAATACACAACATGCATATATTTTAAATTCCCCAGATCAGAGACACGCCCAAAATGATCTGTACTGGTCTTAGCTAGAGCTCAAGGAACCCTTATGGACTCAAAAATATTTAGCTGAAATACATCCAATGTAAAATAACAAGTGTTGAAATAACAAGTGAGACAGTTTTGGGCAAAGTTGTAAAGTGTGGGACGTTACATTTGGCAACAGTACACACCTGTGCAGTATCGCCCACTAGAGGCTAGTGTGAATCCATGCTTGCACACACACTTAAAGCTGCCATCTTCATTGATGCACATGCCATTCAAACACATGTTTGTTATGGCACATTCATCATTGTCTACAGGTGCAAAAGAGGAAAAGGTATTTTAAAAAGTATGCTGTTATTAAATATATATTGCTCTGCTAAGGCATGGGCATTATCAGAACCACAGCATCATTAAGACCGATGAACACAATGCACGACTGTATCGCTATTAGCTCATTCCATGCTCGAACCCATCACATCCACGTATAACTGCACTCTCTCACGTCTGATGTGGGAGGCTTGTAGGTGTAGCAGGTGGTGCTGCCTTACCCACACAGTTCCTGCCATCGGGCGTCAGCTGGAAGCCAATGTTGCAGATGCACTGGAAGCTGCCCGGCATGTTGAGACAGCGGCCGTTCCGGCAGAGCAGGCCGTTCTGCAGGCACTCGTCGGTGTCTGCCAGGGAACGCACCACACCAGCCCAACGCAAACAGAGACATGAGTAGTCAACATGAGCCCTGACAGGATCCTTCCAAAACTGCTCGATAGCTTGATGTTTTATATTTTTTCATAGTGACCATGTTTCTTATTGTAAGGACATTAAGGTTTCTTTTGGATGTTTCCAAATCCCACATTTCCCCATTCCAAATCAAATTTAATAGAAAATGTAATAAAGTCTTTATAAAAAGTTCCGTAATTGTTCAAAATTTGTCAGATCTATCTGCTAGAGATTGAGCCGTGCAGAGACGCACCCACGCAGGCCTGCTGGCCCAGAGGCCTATGGAAGCCTAGATGGCACTTGCAGTAGTAGGAGCCGGCTGTGTTGACGCAGTCTCCATTCACACAGGGGTCAGACATACACTCGTCTACATCTGGCAATGGCACATGGATGAAAAGAGATATTTTATTAATCTGCAAATATTGTTCATTGCTTTTCGAGCAGTATCCTTGTCTAAAAAATAAACTCCAACCACATACATTCTTGTGTGTAATCATTTTGCTTTTAAGCAGCACGCTTGTGCATCAAGTCTAAATATGAGACAACAAAGTCAAGCAGTGAAGTAGCTCTACCTGTGCACTCCGATTGGCTGTCCAATCTGTAGCCAACATTGCATTCACAGCGGTGGCCAGAACCCACTGAGACACAGCGTCCATGAAGACACAGGTGGGGCATCAGCAGGCATTTGTTCATGGTCTTGTTTAAACTAACTGAAAAAAAACCACATTTACTTACATTCAGGTGAGGCCTGCATTTGGTATTAAAAGACGTGTGATTGAATGGAAGATTGTTTGTCTTCTATGGGCATTTTATACATCAGTAAACTTCAGCTACAACATAAATGTTTGTATGTTGACCATCATCCGTATACATAAAGTTGCCATGATTAGCATAAGCAGGCTGTAAAAAAAAGCTAAACTCTTGTGTTTGTGTTGAAGTGTTCAGCTCACCAACGGGTCCTTGTGGCCCTTGTCCATTCCCACTGATGGGAATATGAGGGATTTGAGTGATCTGTGGAACCTGAGGATATATGTGACCATTCCCATTGACTGGATAAATTGTTTGGCCATTGAGAGTGCTATCATGTCCAGTGGGAGGTTGAGGAACTCTTCCCCCTAGAATGCCAGTATCCACATCTGGATACCCTCCTGCTGGGGCGCCCTCTAAACACAGCCTGTGGAATTCATCTGAGCAACACAACAAAGAGACTCAGTCTTTTATGATGAACTGTAACACTGACCAGCAACCAAACACTGATGTGTTGTTTTTACATGCTTTTACTTTTGTATTTTAATCTTTATTTATATAAAGCTGTGATTACAGTCTTATTTATAGTGCTTCCCTGATTATAAAATTAAAACAAGAAGGCTTTCTGTCTACTGAAGGTATTTTGAATTAACTCTTCAGGCTCTAATTCTGTGTCTGCGCTGAGGCACCTAACATTTTTTTATTAATTTTGCAGGGTACATGTGTGTTCATCGGCGTGCCTCTGATGAGGTTAGTGAAGTGGAGTTCTTCGATTCAAAAGCGGAGGCCATACTTTGACTGTGATATATTTTGGTGTGGTAACTCTGTACTTCCCTGACAAGTATGTATGTTTTCTCATCTGGGAAGTTTTGTTTGTGCCAGGGGTGTCACTAGAAACGAATAGGAGGGCTAAGCCCCCAGGAGAAATTCAAAAATGACCCCAAAAGGTCACCATTACGAAATAGATATAAAATAAAAATATGACTATTTGAAGAAATTGCCTCATAGCAGACGTTTCTTCAATGTATTAGGCACGGACCTTATATGACTTATATGCTATCCATCCATTTAAATAAATACATCTGCTGCTCGTCTACTCAGTCTAACCCAGCCTCTTTTTATAATTGCACCACTCTGTGCTGCTCATTTTTGCCATGTGTCTGTGCCATGGCCTTATGCCTTATTTCTGTGCTTGCGCTTTCTCCACAAAAATAGAGCCCCTTGTTATGATGTTCCACAAATTTTAAAGAAAGTGCAAGATCATCTTTCACTGATCCTGTAACTTTTGTGTCCTTCTGTCAGACTTCCCCAAGTATTGTCACTGTAGGGTATTCATATACCAATTCATATAACTCTGACACTTAATAAGTAACTATGCTCTTACTGGAGGAATGCGAGACCCCATGTCTCTCACACTGGTCAGTGAAACAGGAGGGGTAGAGGGATGAGATCTCACCCGAGCCACGAATAGGGCACATCTCCGGGACCGTTCCTCGGGCCCAGCAGCGGGCACCATCACAACAGCACTGCATTTTAGTGAAGCGTCCAGTCATCTCCTGAGCACATCGCCCATTTAACACAGCAGCAAAGCAGGAGCCCGTGTGCTGGCCTGACACACCGACATCAAAACACACACACACACACACACACACACACACACACACACACACACACACACACACACACACACACAGAGTTTATCCATTCCTTACTTAATGGTATATGGTGTACTGGCATACACCCATAGAAGAACAATACATCTGAAGAACAATAAATCTGGTCTTGGTGGGACTTTAAAACATTTTTTCTAACTCCTCATGTCATGATGATGTAAATCAAAAACAGACTAAGACTGTTTAATTGGTATTGCTGCAAAATCATGCTCTAAGAGATATTCATTAATATGGATATTTTTATGAATACATCAGTATAGATGGAAGAATGCTTTTTTGGTGAGTGCCATGTGAGTGTGATTAAATTCAGCCATACATTCCAAACATTAATCCAAATGAGTAAATTAAAAGACTTTTTCATTTTCAAACTCCATACCTCTAAACACATTTACTGTGCTGTGGTCTTCAGCGTATGATCTGAACCACGCTAAACCAACACTGCTCTTCAATTCAAAAGCGGAGGCCAATTACACCGTGTTGTAAAGCCACTGACTGCACTGTGCTGGCTTCAGAACAGCAAGATGCCGTTCTCGGGCTCTCCTGTGAAATCTTACAGAAACCTTCAAGGGCTAAAGAGTAGCCAGTCCAAGTCCGAACACAGTGCCCTGCCGTCTTGAGCTCACCTGCCTCATACATTCACCTCCTACTTCTGTAGATTTGGTTTTTGTTGCCTTTCTAACAGTGGCCTTCCCGCTGTGCCAATGCTCCGTCAGTACACACGTCCGTTTCTCATCAACGCACATCTGTGTCATGCTCTGCCTTTGGTGGAAACACCCTTCTGACTTCGGCACGGTGGTGTGAAAGCCTCCAGGCCAAAGGCGGCTGCACTTCCTACAGTATTTAGGTCAGGCAGCTTCTGCAACGGGCATCTCAGCCAACATCTGCTGCCTGAGGTGCTGTTTGCACATGTGCTTTCATAGCTTCTGAAAGCCAAAACTTTACCTCCAAGATCCTTCAGATGGACTTCCAGCATGAAATACTCTGTCAGTTCTACTCAATGTCAAGTCACATTTATGAGATGTTTGTTGCAGTGACATTACTCAGGAAAACATGCAATATAGTTTATTTACTGTAGAAGCATAAAAATTCGAAGTATGCATATACCTTATGTATCATTTATCAAATTGGTAATGTACAATTAGGTGTATTTTGCAATGCCATTTTGATTTTATTGTATGTACTTTTTTTGTTTCTTTTTCATTCTTTTAATTACCATGGTTACCTTTTACCTTCCCCTGTCGTTTGTTTCACTCACAGCGCTGATATCTGGGTTGTTTGGATTATTTTTAACACTGCCACTCATAAATACACATAGTTAGCTGCTGCACATAAGCATAACCCAACTACTGCATGTTTATGAACTTCAGGCCATGCAACCAGAAGCTGGGCATGTAAGAGAAGGGAGCCAACTGCTAGGTTCTGTTCATGTGACGTTGCAGGTGCCTTTGATCAGCTAGCTGTACTCGCTATGGAAACAGGTCCATATATGGCTAAGCTCCTCAGGGGACACTGAGCTTTTTATAAATGGCCGTGCGATAATCAGAGATAGGAACACTTTAAGATTAGCATTCAAAAAAACGTGAAAAAAAAACACAGAACCCCAAAAGCTACTCCCAGTGACTCCCTGGTTTGATGCCACAACACCCCATAATTCCCCAACCACTAAAAGAAGAGGAAGCCTCAGAACACTCTCGTCTACCTGTGGATCGGCCCACATACACTTATCTGACTGCATGTGTCATGGTGTCTCTAATAGCTAGGCCAGACTAAGAGAGAGATAGGGGCGCTTGCTAGGTTGGCACACGCCCTGACTGACAAAGTGTTATCCTGAAGTGAAATTAAAGATCCAGTTGGACCTCACTTCCACAACACAGTGCCTTAACCCTTCTGATAGATAGCACCTTGATTTGTCTGACAGACTGGAATGCTGGGTTGGTGCTGAGGGGCAGAGTGTGTGGGGTGCAGTGTGGGGACTCAGAGTGTGCGGGGCGGAGTGTGGATGTCGGAGTGTGAGGTACAGAGTGGGGGACTGAAATGTGGGCAGCGGCGTATGGGGTGGTGGGTAATTACTGGTTGAGGTCCATCTGCTGAAATTGTGTGATCTCTCCATCACATACAACCTAAGTAGAGCATTCCCTACCTGCCTCAACAAGACACGCATAAAGTTATAAAACTGTACATACGCACAGACGACCAGTGGCAATCTTAAAATGGACTACACTGTTACAGGGTAAGAAATGTTTGAGGCGTATCTGTCACCCACTGTCACACAAATGTATTCCTATGCATAGTTTCAGGCATGCCTAGTAAGCACTGTGAGGATCTGTGGTGCAATCCTAATGTTGTTTTCCCCCAAAGGTTTTCTTGCAAATTCCTTCACATGAATATACACACAGAGGGGGCCAAAGTAGTGCTTACACTCACCAAAGCAGCGAGTCTTGTCTGCGGACTGTGCATATCCAGGCAGGCACACGCAGGAGAAGCTGCCAGCCGTGTTGGTGCACTTCCCCCCATCACACACGTGTGGAACAGTGGAGCACTCATCCACATCTATCAAACGTAGATTTCAAAATCTCACATTATTCTCATCAAAAAGTCAAAACCTGGGACATTTACAACTTGTTAAGGGAAGCCAAGCAAAGATGCATATGGCAAATTCACTTTCAAACTATACTTTGTAACTTATTTCAAGTGTAGCCGATTTAACCCAAATGCTGTGCACTAGAAATATACAGAAATATATATTTACAATTTTTTTCAAAACACAAAAATGTGCTACTATTACTATTATGGACTTGTGTGAGTTTGGATGTGGGCAAAGTGAATCCCCTTGTGAGAGTTCTGAGCTGTTAGCTGAGCAAACAACAGCTGAGAAGCACTCGTGCACAGCATTTCCCAAAGGAAGCGTGCTTCCCAGAAAGCAAAGCTTCTGACCACATGGAACAGTCCCTCTCTAACATCACAGTCCAGCTTGGATTCAGACTTGTTACAGCTTACAAACAGCATGTAAGCCTGTCTTCATTTGGAAATGTTTGTACACCAAAAGTGTGAGGATGTGCCAACTCAGTGTCTTAGTGAAAGCTTCACTGTCATTTCTAATGTTTCTCACCCTGTCAAGCCTAATTTCATTTAGGCAAACACTATAGTGTACAGTTTCCATGCTTCTAAAAAGTAGAAAAAAAATATTAAACAAACCTATGTACATAGCCCACTTGTGGTCAACCACAAAATACACCTTGCATTGTGAAGAGTACAGCCCATTTATTCCCAAACCACAATGAACAGTTCAGTGTTAAAATACTAGTAATGAGAAAGTGACACTCCTGGGCTGGCAGGTGATACACAGATGACCTGTAATTAAGCAGCTTCTATTCAGCCTGCCTCCACCACAAGCTACCACTGAAGTATAGTCAGCTCTCTTTCTGTAAGCATGGTATGAAGTAATATGTTACTGTACAATTTTGAGTAATTACTTGTAATTCAAAAGAGCAAATCTGTGGTTCCCTAGGCAATCCAATTTTTTTTAGCTCCTAACAGACCTAAATAAATGTTGTATAACTCAGCTAAGAAAAAGTTGTAATTAATAATTCATTATTATCATTTACTCACTTACTTCTAAATGGTTTGTACAATCCAGAAAATGCTAGTAGGACATGTTTTAATAGGGCAAGATACTATAATTATATAAACGCCAACAAAGTACACCAACAACATTCTCATCAATTTGGTCATTAAAGCGATCAAATAAACAACGGAAAAAAGTTCTGGCTGCTAATAGTGATACTCAGTCATACAGTTAACTGGAGGCAATGCAGTGGCTCTAATCAAGTGGACAACAATAAAATAACTTGTTCTGGCTTTTTTTCTGACCCTCCTATTTTGTATTGCCCTGAAAGCTTATTTTGGATTTCAGAGAATGGGTAGTCCTGCACAATACGAAAGCACATTAAGACATGAAGAGAGAGAATGAAAGATGTGGGCATCATTACTCACCTTCGCACTTGTTCTTGCCTTCATTCAGGCGATGCCCAGCAGTGCACTTGCACTCATAAGAACCCACTGTGTTCATGCAGCGTCCTCCTTGGCATAGACCTGGCACTGCTTGACATTCATCAACATCTGTATAAAATATTCCAAAAATAAGTAAGCAGTGGTCTGTAAATCAGTAAGGATTTTTTGTGGTCAAATGAAAAAGTGAAATAGTAGCCGATAAAATGGCATGCCAATGAACATTTTGGCAGGTGAAATTTTGGTAAATCCAAAATCTGCAACAATCTATTAAATACATTGTGCTGTATAGAGTTGTTTGAGGGGAACATTCTGGGAAATATATCATATATCAGGACATAGAATAATAAACATAAACTAAAACCATAGTTCAAATGACTCCTTTATTCTTCAAAAAAACGTTTTATACAGATTTCTCATCGCTTTATTAACATTTAAACTATTATATCATCTCACTCATAGTTTCAGAGCAACATTTTTCTGGGTTGACACGTTGTATTTGCGGTGTGGTGAATGTCACCATCTCTGTGATGGTATTATGGCAATGATGAAACATTTTCAAAAAAGGTTTCAGTGCAGACTGGGAGAAATCGGTGTTGTGGTGTGATGACTCTGGTGGACACAGTAGCACCATTCATGTCTCAGTAATATCCGTCTGCAGCCCACGCCCTCCTACAGAGGTCCGGTGGAAGGACGTGGGTAGAGAGGCTGCAAAGAATCTTCCAGCTGCACAGTGCAGGAGCCCACAGGACCCTGCTGCTCCACTCTTCAGTTCACAGATGGAGAGGTGAGGTCACTCTTTAGGTAGTCTGCTGGCCAGGAAGCCCTCTGGCTCCACACATGCCGAACCGGAATCAGTTCTCCGTTCTTTAAATGTAAGCCAGTCATCTCTGTCAAATCAAGAAGCATCATGATGTCTGATGCTGCACAATGCACTGACATCAGTCAGGGCATATTTCTAGCTGTAACAGTGAACATCACAAATCAGACTGGCTCAATTTCGAAGTGAAGCTTCACTGGATCCAGGGACTTTTGGAGTACTCCAGGCAGGTGGAACCAAGACCAAAATCATTTTATGACTTTATTTTTGCCTGGTTTGACATAAAAGAAGGTAAAAGGCTGGGTGTAAAACATCCTTGCTGTAGGTGGGTTATTTGGGTGTGACTCTCTTGTAAGTGGGTTCTTTATTAAAGTTTTGGAATGTGATGTAGGTCAAAGTTATTCCAGATGGGCCAATAGTGCCAATGGTTGTGATAAGGCTTGTAGGAAGAAGAAAGTGTCTCAGGATGCAGTGCAGCTCTGGGCACTAAGTTGTTACAGTATGCTTATCATCCCCTTTGAAAGCCAAGCCAAGGTCTATATGGGGGGTATCAAAGGTCCAGGCCTCTCATTGGTACTGAACATCAAAAGCATGACAGGTGCCAATATAATACTTGCCACGTATAAAAGTGGATTTCACCTTGGTCACTGCATGTTGCTACCGGCTACTAGAACCTGGAGCTTGTACTGGGCACTTAATCACTAATGATACATTTAAATGACGCTCTCAGAGATGAAGACCTGCTGTCAAACCAATATTTCATTACTGAAGTGAACAGATGCTCAATGTAGAGCATTTGTTTTGTTGGATTTATTTATTTATTTTATCTGAGCCATTCTGTTTGAATCTAGTGAGACCACGTACGGCCCCACTTGCCAATAACTGAGATTTGTTTGCTTAAATTAACATCCAGAGAATACTAATTCCATTGGTGTCACCTCATGTGAGTGGATCAAGGACAGCACAAAGATTCAACATGGAACTAATACAAACAAGCATGAAAAGCTTTTAAAAAATATTGTGCTATGAAAGAAAAAAAATCGGAGAAAGGGCTTGGAGTTCAGAACATTGTCTCTCGACAAACAAGATGATCTAATGCTGGCTTTTACATTCAGATTGTGTCCTGTGCGTGGAGTGACTGCAGCAGAGACTCCCAATCAGTGTCAGCGTGGTAGGAGGTCAGATGGAAGCCCAAGCTGACTCCGACACGCTGGCTCCTCCAGCTGTCGCAGGGGACTCACAAAGCCTGGCCTGTGCTTCTACTTTGGGCACAGGATATCCACTCAAAGCTCCCTAGGAATCCTACTTCTCTGAAGTCGAATGGAGATTTAGAGCAGAGTGTGTCAGAGAGACATGCCCCAGGCCAGCCTGTATATTACACCCATACTCACCATAAAACCATATGTAGCATCAGAACACGCGAAGCACGTCAGACCGCATGTCCTCATAGCTTAGGCTCATGATACGCCTAATACTGTACGTCTGCTCTGTTTCCCTCTGTTGGGCTCGAAGAGCATGAGACCACATTGCCATGCTTCCTGTCAGAAGCCTTGAAGTTCTGTGTCCTGAATATAAAAATATTCTCTGTGCCATCACAGAGAACACTGAAAGCAGTGGATGCTGTACTAATTGTTTAGTAGCTGGTCTATTGATTTTTTTAAATTCTCTGCGGAGGAGCTTAGCTTGATATTCTTGGTTATGCGCAAAAGCGACAGTCAAGGTTTTTCAGCCGAGTTGCAGTACCTAGTGCAGCTTCAATATAGAGCACTTGAATATCATATCTTGTAATATCTCTACACACACACACACACACACACATCTATCTATCATATATATGCACACAATTCACAAGATATTACGAATTGTAATGAAGTACAAAAGGTTGCCAGAGAAACAGGGCATTTTGGATGGAGGTCCTTCATCTGCATCTATATATATTGGGGAGGCAGTACTTTGTCATGGCATAGATTCCACTATTTCCACTAGATGTTGAAACTGTTCTGCAGGAATCTTGGCCCTTGCGGTCAGGATAGCTTTTCATAGTTGCCGCAAATTGTAAGGAGATTCTGAAATGCTCTGCACATTTAAACCTTTTCTACCTCATCCCAGAGACATTATATAGGATACAATCTGGGGACTGTGAAGGCCAGAAAAGCAAAGAAAACTCATTGTTATTTTCCTGGGACTAATCCATGACTATATGAGCCTTGTGGCATGGTGCATGATCCTGCTGTGTCCTGCCACAAACAGCTACCATGAGGGGATAAACTTAATCAACCACAGTGCTCAGGTAAGCCCTGCTGTCCAAATGTTCATCCACAGGTCTCAGAAGACAAGGTGTGCCAAGAAAATATTACCCACACCATTACTCTACCTCCACCAGCCTGAACTGTTGACACAGAACAGGAAGGGCTCATCAATTCATGCTGCTTGCGGCAAACTCTGACCCTCCCATCAGCATGGTGCAGACAGAAATCTGGATTCATTTGACCAGGCGATGTTTTTCCACTGCTCAGCGATCCAATTTTTGCACTCTTTTGCCCACTGGAGTCTTGCCTTTCCGTTTCCCTTAGACAGCAATTGGTTGTCTGCTGATATAGCCCATCCTTTCAAGGAAAAGCAAAAGTTGGACACGGTGGTTGTCGCAACAGCAATGTATTTGGTTGCAACTTGCTTGACTGTTTATCAGAATGATTTTTGACATCCTCCTCTGACTCCTTTCTTCAATAAGTTGTTTATGTCAACAGGATTCACTTTCTCTGGATGATTTTCTTGATCACACCATTCTTGGTATACTCTTACACCGATGTATGAGAAAACTCCACAACCTGACAGTTTTTGAAAGGTCGGCCCTGGCTAGATTAGCGCCAATTACATGCCCCATTCAAAGTCACTTAGAATGCTTGATTTTCCTATTCTAATGTGGATTTACACTGAAACTGATCCTTGGAAAACTTGCTCACCCTGATTTGGTGTAATTTCCATACAGGGAGGCTCCAGACATGAAGAGGCAGGGATGTGTGTGTGTGTGTATGTGTGTGTGTGTGTGTGTGTGTGTGTGTATGTATGTATGTGTGTGTGTGTGTGTCTTCTGTAACTGAGTGGGAGATGAAGTCTGTGGAAAGAGGAGTGACCTTGGCAGGCTCCGGTGCGGATGTTGGGAATGAAACCCCTGCGACAGGGCTGTGGCTGAGCGGGGCATTCCTCACACGGGTGACCCCAGGCTCGGCCCACAGTAGCACAGCACAGCGTCCTGGTGCACACAACGCCGCTCACCTGACCCTGGCACATCCGATTGACCATGCGTGAGAAGCATGGGCCTGTTCGGTAATCTGCAAAGAGAGAGGCACCCACCCCTTAGAAACATCCCTTCTTGTTTTAGACTGTGTGGTGATAAAAGGGTGAATGGTTTCAGTCTTAAACTGTTCTGCATGCAAAGAAAACACCACCAAGGCTGTTGCAGATAAAAAGGTTAAAAAAAAAAATTCCCACCAAAAAGAATAGATTAAACTTTGCTTAAAAAAGGGGAGACCATGCCAAGAAATTGATATAAAAAATAATGAAGTCTAAAACGGACGTGTGATCATGACTTTAGATAAAGATTTTGAAGTAATATACTGAAAAATACAAACAAAATCTAAAGCATCACTGAGCAGCAAACAAGCTCAAAGGTAAGAGGATTTAAGAAATGAAGAGATTGCAGTTGAGCTAACACGTTGGCCCCTACACCACAGGATCATTTAAAAACATCAACACATTTTTGGTTGCTGAGTCTTTTACAATAAGCAGGCCCTCTTGGCTCTTCCACACATGCCTCCACTCACTTTTACAGAGGACAGGACAGTGGATGAGCATCTGTGCTGGGACACACCAGGCACTGGCACCATGAGAGCTCTTCTGAACTTTCTCATAAACATTTATATACAAGCTCAGAGGCCACTATGGGGAGAGCTCAGAAAGGCAGTTGAACCAGGACGTAAGAGTCTCATGGCCAAAAAGCTGACTTAACACAGATAAGTGATTGTGCAGCTAATGCATGATGTTCACTATTAGTGAAGTTATCCAATTAAACATGCATAGAAATAAACTCCATGTGTCACATCGCCCTGATCTTTGAATCTAGGCGTCACATATTTTTAAGTGTTGGCTGCATAACGCATCAGGATTACCTTGAACTTCTGCTGAATTTGGATCATCAGGAACAGTCCTCAAAATTGTCAAACTTGTATTAGTAGTGATGTTAGATCAACCCATCCTGGCTCACATATGCTTCAGGACAAGGCAAGTTTCTGAATTATCCACATAAATTCTAGCGTTCCACTCATAACTGAATCAAATCTGCTGCTGGGTCAGAATCAGCAGAGAGGCATGTCTGCAGCCTCCTACTCAACTTCACATGTGGAAAACCTAATTATTTGTACAAGCTGCTAAATCCATTCTGTGCCGTAGTTCTGCCCAGCACATTACATATGGACTTCAGCAAGCAGCATGTGTTCTGCATTAGAAAACAGTAGGCCTTCCATTGTACCGTGTGCTACACCAGTTCTGCCAGCTTGAAAGTACTGCTACACCTTCACTTCATGCCATCGTCTTACAAGTTTAAAAGCATCTCAGGAGCTTCGGTTTTTCCATCTCTGGTGAGTAATGTTGCTTTTTTAATATATGCCAAAATGTTTTTATCTAAAATATTTAAATGGTAAAAACTGTGCTATTAAGTGATTTGCCTTAGACAAGAATGAGTGAGGCTCAGAGGCTCATTATCCAATGACCAGAATGTTCACCAAATTTTGGATGAATGTTTACATAAATGTTTTCTAAATACACTTTAGGGCAGACTTCCATGAAGTAATGGATGTAGATTTTGAGATGTTTGCTATATGTCAGAGTCAATCTCGCTATAAAGTAACTAAAATCATACCTTATGCTCTCTCAAGACCCTTTTATTATATCCCTGTAATAATGTTTTAACCTTTCTGCACTACAGCTTGTATACTTCAACTATCTAAATTAGGGTATTTAAATCGACATATTCTACAGATTCGAAAAGTTAGACTAGGGTTGCCTAATCTTGCAGCACCAGAAACCAGGCCAGTTTGGGATTTCCCTGCTCCATCACACCAACTAAGTAGTTAGCTGATGAGTTGTCTCTGAGCAGGCAAATCAGAAAAACTATGTTGAACTCCAGCTCTCCAGGTGCTTCTGTATAATACTGCATATAATACAACAATCAATGTTGTAATAAACCCCGTAGCCTCAGATTCAAGATCTTAAAATTATTTTTAGCAAAGGTCTCTTGTCCTCATACAAACTTTCTCATACTCATGCTCAAATGTAGATTCTATTTTTTCTTACATAATGTCTTGCTCATTCTTTCATACAAAATGGTGGTGATGGCTAACAGCAGAACCAGCGATGGCCACAGCCTGATGTGAAGATCAATGTGCAAACCTGAAAAGCATTCCTGCTTCTTTGATTAGAGGGGGTGTGATAACAGACACTGGACGCCTTTAGAAGGCCTGCACTATAAAAATCATTCAATATCCCTTCCTCTGTACCTGCCAGCCAAAGACATTTCTCTTTAAAAGGGGTCAGCAGGTAAAACAGACACACTCCACATATGGAGTGATGCACTTGTCTGGACATGAGTGACAGAGGTAGACATAAAACTTAAAGGAGGAGGTTCTCCCATCCTGGTGGGCTGGTCGACACTGCTCCACCTGTCAGCTACAGCATTATCGAGCCCTGAAAACACCCAGCATTTTGGTTCTCACCCAGCAGTGTAAAATTCAACACTGCAGAGTTCACCATCTGCTCCCACTTACGCCTTACTTCTGATGTCTTTCCCAGATGCACACACACACACACACACACACACACACACACACACACACACACACACACACACACAGGCACAAGGACAGATAAATGTAAATATAACTTTCATTTGTAGGCTTGACACATTGCTGCTGAAGATGTGACAACACCTGTGACTCATCCATCTAAACAATTTGCTCAGGATTGTGTGTGTGGGTGTGGGTGCATGTGTGTGGGTGTGTGGACGCACATGAGAGAGCAAGAGAGAGAGACAGACATTCTTGGATTATTAGTATTAACATATGGGCAAGCAGACAGTTGAGCTGATGTGTTAAATGCTATCTGAGCTAAGTATCACGAGTCAAATTCTTTTTCTTAAACAGGAATTAAACTAAAAACCTAATCACCTAAAAGGTAACTGCCAAGTCAATAAACAATACTGCTTGTTTTTTTTTGTTTTTTTTACTATTATTATTACATACCTATTTTCCATGCACTCACTCTTCCCAGCATATTTAACATCCTGACTGAAATATGATTTTAATCATGATGTTTATACATTATGCATTGGTAGCTAAGATCCAGTTCATATCTATAACAGTTAACCTGCTACAACAACCATGGACAACTATTACTGATGTTTAAACAACCAATTTACCCCACTTGCAAATAAGTAATGTAGACATAACTTTGGAATTAAATTCAAAATTAGGATCAATATAAGGTGCACGTAAATTAAGTCAGTATGTAAAGTGCCAAGCCGTGTTCAAACAGCCCTCTCCCCAGGTAAAGTGCAAAGCGGGGCCTGTAGAAGTGGAAAGCAGCGTGACAACTCTCTCTGCCTGCTGGTCGCGGCAGCACATTCCACAGAGCGAGTGGACGGGTCGTGTGAAGAGTGAAAGAGAGGGCAACAGGAGAGTACACCTCTGCCGGAACAAAGTCGAGGCAAGGTACTGAACCGGTCAGCCGTTACCTCGTTCACACTGTGGGCCCGTGAAGCCATACACACACGCGCAGCGGTTGGGGCCAGTGCAGCGTCCCCCATTCTGACACTTCTTCTCGCACACAGCTGAAACATAAACCAGAGAGCCCTTTTCGTTAGTGCCGAATCCCACGGTTAAGTACAAAGCTCAGAATGTACAAACGAGAGGGGTGACATAGAGTTATTGGCCAACACTAACCCCTGTTAACCCAGGAATGTTATGGAAAAAACAGGTCAAGGGCTTGTTAATGCCAACTCAACTTAGGTCAAAATTCTATAAAACCCAACTTAACAACTTCCCAGATGAAGAGGTATACGAAGCCATGATGTTAATAGATAATAGACAACCAGTAAACACAGTGGCATTAAGCAGTCCCCAGCATGATGGGTATACATTGCCTTTGATATGTTGCTCTTTGACACGTTGATACAGTATTTAGAACTGGAAATGATTTCTGGCTGCTTGCACATTCTTTAAAAAAAAATTGCACTGTCCACCTACATTCTATTAAGCTCGGGCAATACCATCCAAACTCTTTATCTACTGTTGGTATTCATTTAAAAATGAAACTGAGAGAAGTGGGTTAGTCACACACAGACACATAATCAGCCGAGAAAGGCTGCTTTCTTTCTTGTTCTAATGTTGAAATTGAGTCAGCTTGACCAGTCCATTGTGATGCACCACTAAAAAGCTGGTGTTCTAAGAAATGAAGTGCCGAGCTTAAGATGTTATCAGATCAAGTCATTTAACTTTACGGGACACCTCTGGCCCAGGAAACCATACACAGAAACAGGAAAGTAATATTGAAGATTAACTGAATTTATAAGTGGAGCTCTGGGGATTCCATTAAGGTCTAATTTAGTGGTCTGTCTAACAGAGTGAACAGATTTAGATCTGTGCACCCTCAACCTCTTTCCCATATTTCTGAAACAGAAAGCCAGAACAGCAAAGCTGGTTCCCACGGCCTTTCCTCTGTTTCAGCGACTAGTACTACCCTTCACTTAGAGGTTCTCAAAGTGATTTAAACCTTTCAAAAACTGAGAAATGCAGGTGGCACTATAGATAACTGCAGCTAAATTCCAGAAGGTGCGGTTTATGACATGACAAGACCCTACAAGAGCCAGAAATCGATTCATTGCTGGTGTCAATTTTTACTGCTCAGTGATTCCACTCTCCCTTCCTGTTTGCTACTGGGACAACTCACATTCTCTGGTCTCTACGTTTACATGGAAAACTCCATATGAACTTATATCTCAGTCTTGAAGCATAATAAGTCATTTCATAATCCCTCATTACTACTGAGTTTTAAGCTCCGCTATTGGCCATTTCTCTTACATCTGCTCTGAATATCACAAATGTAGTGGCTTACCCAGAGAGACTACAAGATTCAGTTTACTCAGACTTCAGAATCTCCAGTTTATGCTTAAGAGCGTCCCTCTACTGGCTTCAACCTTTCAGTCTCCCGACAAATCGTCTTATGCACACCGTTATCCATACAAGGCATCTGCCTGACATGACACCAACCACTTTAGAGCAAACAACTTTTACCTACACTCATTCTGCACTTTATTAGGCACACCTATCCTAAAAGTCTTTGCATTTCCTTTTTCAGTAGTATCGAAACCCCTCTCAGTCAAACATGTCTGGTGTAGATGTTTAGTGTAATTTGTTTGGACGTAGAATGCAGTAAGATGAGTAGCTCCTGCATAAATCCAGATAACTGTCTGACTCATGTTACATTTTTTTCATAGGATTTACCTCACTCCTAAAAGGCGTCACTCAATGAAACGTATATCACCTCTGTACTGAAAGCTGTTCTCTGGGTTGCCCTCGCCCTTTCATTCACATGTACTTGGAATATGCTGAAGTGACAAAATTCTTGAAGACAGGCCATCTTCCAAGCTGAGCAATGTTCTTGATATTCCATTTACCCCATGGCTCTTCTTTTTAATGATGATTCCTGTTTGAACCTTTCATTACAGCTGAGGTGAAGAATGCTAGCCAAAAACTTGCCTGTAATGGTCTGGCAATGTCCTCACTTGCTTAACTGGTCACATCGGATTAATTCGTTTACAAATATTATTCACATGGAATGGTCTCTTACTGGAAAACTCTTCTGACCTGGTACTTGGCAGCCCTTATCCTATGAACATCCTTTAATAACACTGCTACATTTCCAACTTTCTCTGTCCAAATAGGTTATGAGGTCTCAGTGTAGTGTCTGCACGGTCACCATGATGGCACCTAGAGTACATTGGGAGGCCTGGGGAATTGCACTTAAAAAAATAGTAAATGCATCTAATTTTTTGCACCTTTGACCACAGTCCTTTGATGTTCTTAATTTTAAATCACAACAATAAATTTCATCAAAAAATGATGGAAAAAATGACATGCAAGTATAAACAAGCATTCATAAGCAAGTTACTACTGGTGGTATTACTGTTATTATCCTTACTAGCATGAATTCTAGCCTATTCTAGCATGGTTGGTTAGAGGCACTCACGCTGTCCACAGTAGGTTCCTGTGTAGCCTTTCTGACACTGGCAGTGGTCCGCCACACACAGTCCTCCATTCATACACCTGATGCTACACGGGTGGGCTGCAGCACAGAAAAAAACGTGAGACCCTGTACAACTAGGACAGTTCAGCACAGAAAACAACATGAGACCCTGTGCACCCAGGGCAATTTAGCACAGAAAAAAACGTGAGACTCTGTGCACCCATGAAAATCCATCACAGAAAAGACGTGAGACACTGTGCACCCAGGACAATTCAGATGTTGATGATGTTGCATGCTAATCCACCTGCAGCCTGAAAAACTGCAGAATGTCCTGTGGGACAGCAGCCCCTTCCAAGCAAGTGCGTTTAAAACCAAGATCTTAAAGCTGCTCAAAAATAAGTTATTCAGATTGCATGATTGAATACCTTAAACAGGATTTTATCGTCCCTTTTTCCACTTCAAATCTAAAGTTAAACTGAAGTAAAGGAGAAAGGGATGAAGCTTACAGGACTTGGCAGCACAGGATGGGGCGATTTGACCACTGGGGCACAAACAGATGTTGGGCCTGGAACAGAAGCCATCACCACAGTTGTTGCGGCATATGGCTGGAAAGTGGCAAGATGAAAGGGCAAAATATTAATGCAATAGCCATTACTTCACTTTTGCAGAAAAGCAAGGCTGATAAGAAATGGGTGAATAATTCATATCAGATTATATTAAGAATGTCATTAAACCAAAAGGAATAAGAATTACATGCACCATATGCAATCTTGCACTGCGAGCCAAGAGAAGACAACTTGAGAGACCTAATCAGCAGCTGATATGATATATCTGATATCATATGTTGGGCATGTGTATGCATCAAGGTGGAACAATCCAGAGTCTATATTTAGGAAAAGTGAACAAAACCTGCACTACAGTCTATCAAAAATAATGGGCATTTTTAAGGTGCAATATGTTTATAATGTAATGCATTTATTGATAATGAAGAACAAGGCTGTAGAAACCACTTAAACTCTAGGTAATGTTTAGCAATGCCTGTTTACATGTTGAACCCTTGTTTATTGACAAATTAGCACATGATAGGCTCTTAGTGAGGAATGATGGAGCCCTGTCATGTGTTATTAGGTAAATGTGTTATTTGCTATTCTTACCCAGTCATCCTTTAAATGCATCAATTCCATTTTATATTTACTTATAAATATAATCTCAGTATGTGTTTTTTTCGTGAAATGGCATGACTAGGCACCTCCCCACTACAAGGACAGTCGGCAAGATAGTGAAACAAAAAAAAAAAAGAAGTGTGCAAGGTTCCCACCAACCACCCCAGCACACAGACCATTTATCACATGGAGCATCCGGCACATTACTTACGCACAATACACTGGTTTCCGCCAGGCAAAGTCTTCCAGCCTGGACAGCAGTACGAGTGTAAACGGGATCCACACACATTCGGCCTGTAGAAAAATGTGGAGAGTATGGTGTAAAACTCAGAATTGTCACCATCTCCACTTTAGAATATGCCATTGACTTCCCGTTCATGTAGACATGACATATGCTCAGAGCACACTTCTCATCAAAGTGGTGATATTGCTGAATTGCCATATACAAGCGCATCTGCATCAGTTATATTTCACGAAATGAGAAAAGAAATAAAAGCAACTGTGTTTAATTTGTCTTTTCATGAGAGGCTACCACATGCCAATCTTACACAAGTCAGTCTTGTGTAAATAGCATAAGAGGTCTGATGATGAACATTCATTTCCCATTTCCCCTGGATTAAACTCAAAAGAACAAATGGAATGGAGAAAAAATTGGAAAGAAGATGGCAAGCTGGAAAGAGTACTCAACATCGGGTTGTGAGTCACCAAAATGTTTGGCATGCACTGATCAGGCCAAGTGTCGCGAAGCAGTGTTATTGGTCCACATTTTTGCTCCATCTCACCTCCCAACGTGCTTAACCAAGCCATTAAGAACACTAAATAGCTGGTACATGTGCACTGCAATCTAGGTTACATCAAAAAGGGTAGGTATGGAAGGTCCTGATGACTGCACTGAGAAATGCTGGTCTATAGGCTAAGTTGTCAAAGTTCTTCAATGTTGCACCCATCTGCCCCAACCCTAACACTATAATGCACATCTGTTGATACCCTTCATGCACAAATAAAGGTATTTAAAAATCATAACCAAGCTGGTACCTGCATTACCAGAGAAGGAAGTTTTGTGTATTTGTAAGATTTTTTTTTCTTTCTAAATTCACCACATATCAGAAGCTAAAGCAATGAAAAACTGAAGTTGCAATACATTTACATTAATGAATGTGGATCTGCTTTAAGATGGAATGAGAAAATAAGGCAGGTTCTCAAGAACCAGCATTCTTTTACAAGGGTACACAGATGCTGGAACAAATAAGACAGGGTTAAGCCAAACGTATCCGTTTTCTGAAATTCAAGTCAAATTGTTTCTTGCCTGCCATGACAATGACATAGGAGGACAGGAAGCACTAATTCATTTCTCTTGGTTGGGACTACATGGGGCAAATACTTTTTACTTCCTCTACCTTGGATATTAGTATTTAGTTTTGGCATTATTATACTTCCTATTTCTTCCTGCTGCTGTTGTTACAAGGTGTTTATCATCATTATTATCAGAAGTTTTAATACTCAGTTGTCAATAGGTAAACTGTTTCAATATCATTCGTTATATCACTCATTATATCACTTGAATAATTAGTTATCATAGGATATAAAGATATTTTATTTTTAATTTTTTAAAAAAAAAAACATTTTTTGTAGTAATTAAAGAAAATCAATTATATTTATATCACAAATAAACATAATCGTTGCTTTATTGGCTAGCTCACGAATTTGTTCCATGATCAGCGTTAGTAAAGCCACTCACCCTCTCAAAGACTCTTGTTTTCCGCGTCTCCTCACCCGACTCGCAGTTGTTTGCGAGCTACCCACCTGAAGCTGAGCTCTCCCGTCTTTACCAGGGATCTCCCCGGCTACCTTCACCATCATAATCCCAAACAGCGCCACATATCCCGCCAAGCACAATAACATATTCTGCGACGACATCTTAAAACTTTCTCTCATGCACATTCGTAGAGGTGAAAATGCAAAAAAAAGGAATAAGGTCAGAGTAACTAAATCAAGTCCATTTTGTCTTCAGAAATGAGAAACTTCCGTCAACAAATAAATACAACAACGCATGAACAGACTTTGGCGCATATCTTGATGGAGTATAATTTAAAAGTTTGAGAAAATGCAAAACTGGGGTCCTTGGTTGTTTTTTTTTCTCCAGTCATAAGTGAGGAGGCAGCTCTTGCTTCCCCAGTTCAGTGTATCACGCTCCTAGAAGTACTGTGAGACTGGAATGTCTTCGCGTACAAGTCGTAGCAAACAGGTATACCCAAAAAGGCAAATGATGCTGTGCGACCACCCTCACGACTTAAGTCATTTCCAAAAGAACCAAACCCATTGTATCTTGCCTTCAGCACGTTTGAATGGTTTCTCGACTGTGACAAGCTAATGTGCTATTTTTAGCCCAAATTTATGTAATAGGCTACGCCGCCGCTTAATATAGTTTAAGATATCGCTATCTAAAAATGTCGAGAGCTTTTAACTTTAATAGCAATCACGAGAAAGTTTTTGTTCCTGTGTTTATTTTACTGTGAGGCGTAACTTTAGGTAATTTGGAAGTTTGGTCATAATTCTAGAGGACAAATTGTACACTTCAGCTGTATAAAATTACGTTTTGTTTACTGATTTGGTGCAGGCTGATCTCAAAAATCACTTTCATTTTTAAATACATTAATTGATATTCTGCCAGAAAAAAACAAACAAAACAAACATGTAAAACATGCAATTTAGGATAGGCTACTCATTTTTCATTCCACAATTGTCGACTGTCTGGATTTCCGTTCATAACAGTAAAGATGTGTCCTCTTTGGAAAGCTAAAAGCGAATGTTCAATAACTGTTTTGCCTGGCTAAATTTTGCCTCTTGATTTAAACAAATTTCGTAGTTTAAAGCTTCGTTAGCGTTCTATAGTTTATTACATCTTAGTGTCTTAATATGTTTCCGTTTACAAACCAGTATATCTTTGCTGACCTCTAGTGGGGGATGGTTTCATTAACTAGGACGTTTTTGGCGGTAACATAAAAAAAAAAAAAAAGTTAATAAAGAAATAAGTAATTTTACCACCAAAAAGTAGCAAATACTTATTAAAGTTAATTTTTATTAGTTTTATATTTTCTTCTATAAAGTGTAGCTCACATGAGATGAAGGATCAAATTGTTCTGTAGACCTGAAATTAACCAGTTTAATTCTCCATAGAGCTTGTGCCCCATGGAGGCGGCCATGTTTAAAATCGATTTAGTACAAAATTCTGAAACAACCGGCAAATTTGTGTTCAGTATAATGGCTGTTACATAATGTGAAGAAGAATCATTGGGGGGAAATGATTTTGTTTGGTTTTGTTTTTTTAATGCAAGATTCACTGTTCAGTTTGTAGGACAATGGGTTTTGTTTTTTCAGCACTCAACCAAAGGTTGGGGTGATATAGACAAAGTTAGAAATTATAAAGTTAAAAAACAACCCCATAGTCATTGTTTCAAAACCACTTTAACCTTCTAGTCATTGTATCATTTAAAATTACTGGGTTGGAGTTCAGGCTAAAAACAAGAAAACCTGTCAAAGACTTGCAAATGTGTCACTGTACAAACATAAGCAATTCAGCAGTATTGATCTAATAAAGCCTAGTAGCCTATATTACATTTTATTTAACACATTGCTCCCTGATTTAATACTAAGATGGGCCAACAGTGTTCTGATGCACTTTAAAAACAGTTACAGTTCATAGTGTAATGTATAATGTATATTTGTTTGCAAATGTAAATATGTCCCAACAATTCATCCAAAAACATAATAGAATCCAATGCTCAGATTTCCAGGAATGAAAATTTCAAAATTTAGCAGCAAAAAGAAGTTACAGCAGTTATAATTTCTTTTATACAGCTCTGGAAATGTATGCATAATTGTCAATTCCCCCACTGGTCTCCACCCACCTTCCAGTACTGCCTTTTGATCACTGGCCACACCCCCTCACCTGTCTCTAATTGTCTTCCCTTATTTAAAGCCCCATTTGTTACCTTTTGCAAAGTCTTTTGTATTTTGCTGTAAGTATTATGTCACTTAGTTTCTTATTGCCTTCTCTGTCCAATCTCTTCTTTGGATAACCCTACCTGCTGTTTGCTTATCGCCTGATTATCTGCTGGTTAACTGATTGTGAGGTTGTCTGCCCCTTCAGTAATATCTGCATTTTGTGACTGTATCCTGTTTGCAAGTACCATTTTATGATTGTTTTTCTTTTCATGTAAACAACTGTGAATTACTAAGATTTGAACTTACAAATGAATCAGTACAAGTAAACCCTTTTTAACTTTAACCTTTTTAAAAACAGTGATCTGAAAATGATGTATTTAAGCATTTCTTTTTGCTTGTCCAGATCTTTTATACTTTAATAAAATACACCCACCATGAAGAAACTAGCCAATCAACTCCTGTTAATAATGACCAGGCTAGAATCCATGCTGTATAAAAGATGAGTTTTTCACTACCAGTTCACTTCAAAAAAATATTGAAAAACATAATGCACATATCATGCCCATAACATAAAAAGAACAAACTATAAAATTACCCATATTTGTTCTTTACAAAAGGTAGCATTACAAGTATTTACATAGCAGGTAGCACCAGTTAAACACTAATACATTTTAAAATCAACTAAAGAAAGACTGAAGCAGTATATTTGACTTAAAACCTACAGGGAACCTGCCTGAAGATGCTGAATTAACTATCGATTAAAATGCCGATAAACATTTTATCAGCCTTTAAAGTCAAAGTTAATATATTAAAACAAAAATAAATTAGCTTTTAAACTGAAACCCTGAAAAGTAAGAGTAAAATTATAATTCCCAGTATCATTCCCTGTATTGGAAAAAAAACAACAAACCATCAAGCAGACACCAATTTCTCCAAATTCTTTCTCTGGCTGTTAGATGACTCATTCAGAGTCTTATTTGGCCTGAAACAATGTCATCATATACATGCTGGGTGAGAGGGACATAAGTTTTCTTGTAACTGTCCAGGAAGTAGAGTGGCTCTTGGATAGTGCGTGGGCAGAAGCCATCCTCTACAAGCTCCTTTTTTTGCTGCTTAAAGGTCTCGGTCACGTCCAAGGACGTCTGTGAGAAGAAGAATGGCAGAGTTCAGAGGCCATCTGCCAGGTTAAACTAGACGGGCTCAATGCAAAAATAGTGAAAACCGACAAAAATAAGTTTTTGGATAAATTAAGTATGCAGCAAAGTTTGGAGTAACTGCTAGGCATATACATCACAATTATAATAATACACTGTACAAAGGAGGGCAAAGGTGTCTCATTAATTATACACTGGTCTATTTAGACTTGAAAGCAGTCATCACACCAATTTAATTGACTCAATAATTGATAATGGTAATAGGATTAGCATAAGAGAATGGTTTTCCCTTTGGAGTTTTCCTTCCATTCTGCTCTTACCTGGAGTCTTAAAAACCAGGGCCAGGAGTATGCAGGGAGGTTCTGTAGCAAATGGTTGTAGAGGCTTTCTCCATCCAGTTCACAACCTTCCTTAAGAACTAGAGCAGCCATCCCTGCTCTGCCTTCATAACCTGAGTATGGACAGCAAAGATTAACAAGGTACACAATAGACTACTGTAGGTTTTTCTCATTTGAAACTAATATCAGCTAAATTAGTTACATACATAATGTGGTTTTATCAAAATGGAAATGCATGTACACTGAATCCATCTGTTTCTACTATTTGGCACATAAAATTGTCTAAAGATGCTCAGGTTTTACATGGTGAAAATACAGGCCTGATGCTACTGGAAGTTGCCTTTTTTGCTAATTTGAGTTAAGTCTGGCTTTGATTCTAATGGTTTGGGTATGAATACTAGCACTTAACCTCTCCTCTTTGCTAATATATTGAACATGGTTTTTTTTTCAGAATTAAACACAGTAAAAAGGAAACACCTAATAAAAACCCCGCTATTCATATGGAAACTGTTAAATTCTATTTTGGCTCAGCTTCACAGCAACATGAGTGATTTCTTAATTAAAGGCCAAAGAGGACTTCAATCACCTGGCACAGTGACACCATAGACATTTACTTCCTGCAGGAAATCCAAACAGCCTAAAATTTCTGACACCTCCGTTGTGGCCACATTCTCTCCTTTCCATCTGTTAACCAAATAGAAACATTTTATTTTGATTATTCTAGTATCTTGACACACACACACACACACACACACATATAAACAAAAACAACTTGTGTGTAGACTTAGTGTAGGGACTATAATTAACGCACAAGCATTTTACTGATTAAAATGATTGGTTGATTTGTGAAAAAGAACAAACGTGGAACAACTTGCAATACCTGAATGGGATTGAAGTTAGGGTTGCAACTCTTAAAGAAAACACTAGATGGCAATATTTATTATGTTTAACACCTCTCACTGAATTAACTGTACAGTTCATTTAACATTAATTATGAAACTTCATGTATTCAGGCCATATGTAATTGCAAGCATCTTAGTGATGGTCTGGACTGTGAATACTATCTTTAATGCAGTAGTCCTTTATATCCAAATATGCCCTGCTCTTCTGAGAAAGAGACACGGCATTTATGAGACTGATTTTGTTTTCTAACATTTAATTGGGGCTAACACGATTACCAGTAAATGTCTTCCAGTTTCCACCAAACCACCATTTCTGCAGATATTTTATAATTTGCCATATCAGCTTTACCAAGCTCGACCTACATGAAAATCTGACATCATCTTCTGCATTTCATTTAAAATAGACTAGGAAAACTGGGATTCACCTCTTGCATATATGTAATTATCTGGAATGGAGATGATGCGAGGTGCATGATCAAGTTTGATGATTACTGTCTATGCTTATAAAACTTTCTGGGATTATGTTTATCGATAACTATGTAATTTCAGGTATTTTCTCTTTGATCCATAATCCAAACAGTTTGGGGTTTGTATCGTATCACCAGCTTTGTCATTCATATTGAACACTACTAAATATTTATTTATTTTTAAAAAAGCGTCAACTTAACAAAGAATTTATCAGAATTCTTTCTGAAAAGGTCTTACTTTTTTATGGTAGTGCCAAATTTTCCTCTCTCATTAAACACTGCAGTTTCCTATGGAAAAAAATCAGGGCCAAAGGAAGGAAGATTGGGAAGGCAGTTAAGGCCCTTGCTCAGGGGACAGCTATAGTGTGCAAATAGAGTATTCTCATCCATCCTTTTACAGCCATGGGATTTTGGAACAATACAGATTTCTAACCACATTGCTAGCTCCACCCAACCCCTCACCCACTGCCAGACATTTGTGGAAATGGTTAACACGTTTTGTTTTGTTTTTTTCCTTTTAAGATCTTTGAAAATTTGCACATTTCCCTTGAGGGAGTAAAAAAACAGCAGTAAAATTCCCTTTCTCTAGGAGTGTTGGCCTACGTTGATTCATTTCGTCCCACAGTTAATAGATGACTGAAATCCCTTTGTGAAACCTCATGGTGTCCACAACCCACCAAACCTGAGCAGGACCAATAACACCAACGTTTTGGCGTCTTCAGTTGACAGCATGCTTGTTAATGTGACTGTTGTTTCTTCAGTCTTGCTGTCACTGTGGCTACTTCACCCATTAACAACAGGGACCTTTCAAGAAGCCTTGAAGGGGGCTCTCAGTCAACCTCCCCTAAAGTACACTAGTCTGTATTGATAGGTCATCCCAGGGAGGGGCTCCGAGGGGTTGAGGGTCTTGCATCACTTCTGTTACTCTCATGAATGGAGGCAGCCTAGCTCTTGGCCGGGATCTTCAGTGGCCCTGCCAGAATCGATTAGTCTCGGCCAGGGTTTCCACCAGACTGGAGGGGTTCTGTACGAACCATTCTTATCAAGCTGCGCTCATTCACACAAGGGCTTGAATCAGGGACCATCAACAGAAAGGGCGGTGGCACTGGGCATGCTGCGAGGTGCTAGCAAAGGTCTCAACACTGAGGAATGACTGGGCATTAATCTTACATTCAACGCTTCTGCTAAACACAGAATGACACACAACACAGTGAGCAGAGAACTCGGTGAGAAATGGTTCCCTGGATGTTCTGCTTTGTTTTCATAAACAACATCTAGGAACAAAAATCTAGACTAGGATTTGAGGGATGGAAATAAAAATGTATTTGAGATGTGATACAATGGAAGATTTCTTCTTTTTCTTAGCAATTTTCAGCACAGCAGTGTCTGAAATTCAAGCCAGATCTCTTTAAGTTTATTGAATAGAACAGTGTTTCCCAAACCCAGTCTAACTCATCAGCTAACTAATAGGACATTATACATTTAACAGGGGGTATACCAAAATGCTCCACAAAATATTGAATGGCAGTGCAAAAGTACTTCAGAATGTGAAATGGAAAACACAGAGCTAAGCTACCAATGTTTTTTGACTGAAAGTGGCCTGATTCCACTTCAAAAACATCAGATAATACTATGTGAAAATTCGTAAGTGTATCTTAGACCTGCTAGTCATTTTAAAAAGCACGGGAGTGTCAGGCTTTTTTTCCCCCCAATACCTGAATGTGTCTCCAGTCCTGTCTTTGAAGTAGACAAAGTCCCTGTGGTCCTGAAGCATGAGATCTCCAGTGTTGAAATACACATCACCATCTTTAAAGACATCTCTCAGCAACTTCTTTTCAGTCATGGCTTTGTTTCCCACATACCCAAGAAAAGGGTTGGTGAAAGAGAGCGGGGCAACCAGCAAGCCTGTTTCACCTGAAGCAAAAGAAGGTTATTATCAAACTACAATATATGACTTTGACCCTCAAAGTTTGTGCAGGAACATAGTCATAGTTTTACAAGCTTCTCACCTTTATTTACTACCACACAGCGTCCTGTATTTGTTCGGACAGGTTCGCATGTTTCTGGGTGACATTTCAAAAGCTCAAATGGTAGACTAACCTTCAATATAGAAAACAGAAATAAAATGTTATTGTGGACGCTTCAGATCAGACATCACAAACATTTACATTAAGCTACAATTTTCAAACATTATTATAACTTCAGAAATAGTATGTTATAATGAATCCAGCAGAAGATAACAACATAATTTGAACTGCTCACTAGCCATGGTCTTTATTTAAGGAAATTTTCCAGGCAGATTTGGTCAGCCTCAAAGTCTGTAAAATGTCATTAACCTTGTTGAAATAACTGGCTCGTCCAATGGGTCCGATTTCAGTGGTGTAGTTAACAAAGCCAATGCTGGCCTCAGTTAAGCCATACGCTTCGCGTATCTGGATTTTCCCGAAGCGTCGAGAAAACTCCTTCCAGACATCTGCCCTAAGGCCACTCCCTGCAGCAATGCGCACTCTATGAGCCTTCTCTTCTCCAGTCTGTGTACCATTAAACCAGATGAGCAGAAAGAATTAACAAATAAGTGTGGTCTTGAATTAAAAAGCAGCAACGTGTGCAAATTGCACTGAAGGGAAAATCCATATTAAATTATCTAGCAATATAGCAATAAAAATGTATCCTTAAGTGATGCATGGTTAAATAAGAAAACTTACTTGCACTGACACATGCAGTAATAAATATATTACATACATAAAAAATGCATAATAAATGTAATACATCTACCTTGGGTTGATGGACCAAGTATCGGCAGAGTTCCCCAATATACTGAAGCACTGTGACATCATGCTTGATGCAGTCCTTCCAGAACTGGCTAGCAGAAAACTTCTTCTTCAGAACACATGTAGCTCCTAAGACCAAATTTGTAAGCCAAAGAAGTTTAAGCCAAATACTTGTGCACATCAAGCACACTAAAAGCACTATTACATTAATCACTTAAAATCTCAGAGAACAAAAATTTGTGTTTTTATATTTCAACAGAGAGTGTAGAATTATAGGGGGGGACTCCTTTAGTGGCTAAATCTGGTGAACGCTAGTAAGAACTACAAACATTGTTTATGGCAGCTTTAAAGTCAATCGGACTTTACTTTGGAGGCGTGGGCCCTACATGCTTAACTTTATAAAGCTCTTCAACATTTTTCACCCTGGAGGGAGAAAACAATAAAACTATGTTTAAGTTTAAAATCAAGAGAAGCATAAAAATTGAGTAACATTTTAAATGCAAAAAAATGTTATATGTCCAGATTTCTAGGTTTTAGCATCCTAGAATTTGCTGATGCAAACATTGATATAAAAGAGTAGCAAAACTCTTACAGAAAAAGTTACAGAAACATTTTTGACAGAACACATTAATAACACACTGCAGTCCTGTGGTACAGGAAGCAAGCAAAGCCTTTACTAACTTTACTAACTTATAAAACTTTTACTCCATTTCCCAATTTTAGCTATATACATAGGGACTTCCAGGAATTGTGCATGTTTGTAAATCCATTCGTTACAACAGTTTCCTGAAGACAAGCAACAAAAGATATCCTGTGGGACTTATGCACACAGAACAGTTTCCATAACACTCACAAATTACGGTATACGGCTTTGGACTGATGTAACCAGGGCACCATTAAAACAAAGCAAAGGCGCTGCACATCAACTGACGGGGATCAAATATAAGGCAACATGCATACCTTTAGATGAGGACATGCATAAAAGTAATAACACATTATTAATATTATACCAAAATTATATGCACATCATGATGTAATTACACTGCACATTATCAGCAACCCAAAATTCTGTACCTAAATCAATGCATCCACCAATACCCAGGAGAGAGGCTGCCATATGGTAAAGTGGCAGGGCCATGTAGATCTTGTCATTCTCATTGGCTCCACACAGGCGTAGGAAGGCCATGCTCATCACTGCTTTGATGTGACTGATGCGCGCAGCCTTTGGAAGTCCTACATTACAAAGGAAACATATCAACAGTACTGCAAACTCTGAATTAAACTATGCATAACAAATGTTAATATGAATAAACTTAATACCCAGAGATCACAAATGCTAAAATGTTTTTATAATATACTTAATAAAGATCAAATCTGCATTAACAAAAAGGTTAGGCTGTCAACCCAATTGGTGTCACTGCAGTACAGTTTAGTTTGAATATCTGAACAAAACTACATTTCTGTTCATATTCCTGTTAGTTCTGCATAGCTGCCAATTATTATATTGTCTCATTAAAATACTTTTGGTGTTTCCTAACAATTCTGCAAGCAATTTGGCTGTGCTGAAGCATTGTGTAAAACTCTCAACCTCTCCTGATCTGAATCAGAGTTGCTTACATGCCCACTGAATATCTTGTGCATAGAATTTGTATTGATTCTTTTGGTGCTGTTCACAACAAGCGGATACAATTACACAAGCTGACTGACAAATAAGCATGTTTGAGAAGAATACACAGAAAAACAATAAACATTTTAATAAAGGCCATGCAAGCATTAAACCCACACTCCCCTTCGCCTAGCACACAGTGGAAAGTTTGTGGGCTTCATCTTTTTTTTTTTTTTTTTTTTGAATTAGGGTGGGGCTCTGCTGTGTAGCTCTTTTCCATTTCTCCAAAAAGGCCTTAGTGCACAAAATTTCACTAACCAAAACCAGTCTTCCATCCATCAATAAACAGAATGGAGCGGACCAGTACCTGTGGTACCCGAAGTGAAGATTAATAAGAAAGTGGAGCAGAGGTTAGGTGGTGGGATGTCTACTTGTGGCTTCTCTCCTGAGGCCAGCTCTGCTTTGTCAAGCAACGTGTGCACATTCTTATATGAGGCGCTTTCAGCCGTCACCCAGACATCAATAGCACTGTCCAACAGGGCTGGAAGAATGTCGTCCAGGCATTTGATCAAGTCTGGGGGAACAAATGGACACCCAGCATATGAAATACATTATATACATGTACATTAAACATAATTAAATGGCATTAAATATACATGTACATATATTATACAAGGAAACTGAAGTCTCTATTCCCCTCTGCACTGTCCTGTGATCCAGAGGACGTGTGCATGATTACTCTAACCCAATGCATATATTTGAGTTCCCCATGGTGTGCCAAATCTGTCAACTTCATATTTTTATGTAGGGTTTAAGTGTTTTTATTTTGTAACAGACACCCTGTAATGATGCTCATGTAGGAATTTGTCCCATTAAAACTGCATAAACTATGCTTTTCATTCACATGAAATAAGAGTATACAATATCCTAAGTATGAATTTCAGTAATCCACATGTGACGTTTTCATTACATTTTCTAATCAGACTGACAAAGTACAGTCGGCAAACTGCCAGTCACTTTTTTAGTACGACATGTAGATCAAAAAGTAATCCAGAAGACTAAAACGCACCGGAGTTATAGCATTGCCTTTGAAACAACTAACTTTCATCACACAATTCGTTCTTATGTAGCGCACTACAAGATACAACACGATCCTTACATGAGGCCAAATACCACTGGCTGCGGACAGATTCAGTTGGGGAGCCTGCTACGTGGTAGCCTATATGTTTCGCTTCACGGACAGTTTCCCATCAAAAAACGAGTGCATGAACCTCACAGAACAATTACATCGCGCAAAAGGTTTCGTGACGAATACCTGATCCTACGACGAGACAATTCGCCCCGCAGGTTTGAAAACAATGCAGCAGTGACCTGGATTTGGTGTTAAAGTTAAGGAACGCGACCTCGCAGCCTAGCTGACACAGTCCCAACCAAACGCACACGAAGTCAGGCTCGTTGCTCATCAAAAGAGCAACAATGTCACCATGTTTTAAGCCAGCTTCAGTTTTGAAAACGTTTGCGAATTTGTTGCTCCGTATCTCCACGTCCTTGTAAGTGAAAACTTGATTTTCAAAAACAATGAAAGGCTTTTCGGGGGTCTTCCTTGCCTGGTGAACAAAGCAATCGAGATAGGTGATAATCCCACATTTCATCCTCGCCATAATCGCTTTCCCGACCTTTCGAAACTTTAAACAGTACATCAAGTCATCCCAAAAGTAAGGATAAAATATCTTTTGAAACATCCATAGAGCGGAAAGTCCAGCAAAAAGTAGGGTAAATGTCAAATAAATCATCCTTGTAAGAAAGCCGTGTATTTTTGTTTATGGGAAAGGCGTTGGTAGCCGCTACGTAGTGCAAAGCAGGAATACCCCTTTATTTAAATGCCTACACATTCCATCGCGCATGCCCAACATTGAGTTACGTTCTCAACACACATTTTCGGCAATGTAGCTTGTTGCAGCTTGTTGCCGTTTTTTAACCTGTAATCTCAAGCAGATTTTGACAGAAAATATGTGCGTCATTTGTAAATAAAATATTTTGAAATTAAAAAAACACCGGTTTACAGAGAAACTAGACAAACTATATAACCATATTGTTATTATTACTTGTTACAACCTGCTTCACAGGTCAAAATCGGCTGCCCTATTGGTGTCGCACATCATAATATTTAAGATGGCCCGATTAAACACAACTGTTTTCCTATTATTAAGGACACAGCACCCACTGTAACTTCCTATTTACTTGTTTAGTTCTGCGAAGAAAACTATACTAAGAAAAAGGTGTCGCGTATCTGAACTAATTTGGCTAACGTACATGATACATGATTCATTGTATTTACTAGCACACCAGAGTTCCCAAGTTCCTAGGCTAGGACTTGATCACTTTTGCTGAAAGATTTTCCAGTTTATTTATTCTGTGTATATGTCAGAAATATTTTTTTTTCCTTTTTGTCAGTAGTCCATTACGTATGGAATTATTCCAAAATTCCATTACAGTATGAATTTTCTAATCAGAGTCGTCTGGTCAGCTGGGAATAAACAACAAAACAAATAAAACATGGATTAAACGTTATAACTATATCGGACTACTATATAGAATATCTATATAGTTCTACTATATATAACTATATAGACTACGGCCAAAAAACCAACAACATTACAGTGGCAATTTCCAAAGGTACCTTGATGCCTTCAATTCGTGTCAGGAAATATTTTATTTACTAGATGAGCGCATGTGAACGCCACCACAACGTCGTATGTACTAATGGGGAAACTTGGATTTTTCGATAAGGCCCGACTTTCAGAGTTAGGGGCGTGTCAGTAACAATACTGACATTACTAGCAGGTAAAGATCTTAGCGCTTGTTTTGCATGTTAACTGTACAGTTTAAGCGTATATACATTTTGTGCACAAAATAAAACAAAATTACAAACAATGGAGTTTTCTCATGGATTCCATTTTCCCCCGACCAAAAAAATACTTGATGTAAGTACCATATCCTAATTACGACTTCCGAGCTAGTAAGTAGGAATTTCCGAGGAGGACATAAGGCAGCAAAAGCATCTTTTTGTATCCAGTAAAGTAACAGGCTGTAATGGCGGATCTGAACCACTAGAGGTCAGAAAAACCCACATTTCTTCACATGGAATACATGCGCACAGAAGCCTCGAAGTACAAAACCCCCATCTGTTGAAGACTTATATATTGAAATGTTATTAGGCTAAACTTACGGCTAGATGTTTAATTACTAAATATAAAATTACCAAGGGACTACAATTGGGCTATGACGCACCATTTCATCAACAACATCAATATAGTACTGCAATAGTAGAAAAAAAAAAGCATTTTAGCAGGTCTTTGACCTCGTGCCCTGCATGTTATAGAGTGTATTGGACTATGGTATTTAAGATTGAAAGTGAACATTTGTATTAACATATTTTCTCAATTTGCTATCCTATGCGTGGCCTCTGGAAAGAGAACCACGGTCTACTCACAAGCGCCTGCGTCGATAAACACAAAGTTAAACACATGGCACACTGGAGGACGCGCCCCTTTCACGGGCTGCCCGTACAACAGCATCACGTGATGCATATTTGATCAATTTTGCATGCGTTCATCAGAGGCACAGTATTTAAGTGACGTATTCGCCTGAGACGTAGTTATGTTTGGTGTTCAGTAGTTGTGTTTTATGGTCTCGCTTTGCTTGTGTATTTAAAGGGTTGGTTGATTACTAAGGCAGAGTCATGCTTTTCTCGCTAACATGGTTAACATCTCTTCTTGCGGGTATTGTATTTGCGCATATCACACAGCGTCTATGTTTCCCATATTTCTGGAAAGACCTCGTCTATTTGATTAAAGTGATTAGATATGGAGCTCGGTTAGAATTCTACAAAAGGACTTCAAAAGTCTTGACCGTAATAGACAGGTTCGTTCAACAAGCGCGACGGTCTCCGAACAAACCGTTTTTAATTTACGAAGGCATAACTTATACCTACAAGGAAATAGACGAACGTAGCAACAAAGTGGCGCAAGTATTAGATCAATACGGGGCCGTGAAAAAGGGGGTCACAGTCGCGCTACTGATGAACAACGAACCCGATTTCATCTCTGTCTGGTTTGGACTTAGCAAACTGGGATGTGCTGTGGCTTTCCTCAACACAAACATCAAATCAAGGTCCCTGCTACACTGTTTCAACTGTTGCGGAGCCAAATTGCTGGTTGTTGGTACAGGTAAACAAAATTAAACCGTTGCAAATCATGTTGCAAAACCTAATGCAGGATAACCATTGGTTATTGTTTTAATAACCGTCTAGATTGTTTCAAATTTGAAACCTGGCCAGCCAAAAGACATAGCCTACACTGTGTTTAGCCCCCAAGCCGCGCAGAAGTTGGGTTACTCATCTATTGCTCCATTGTAGTTTGGACTGCCTTGCTAAAAAATACAGAAGGGATCGTTTCGTTTTGTTGATTGTTTAATTACGCAGTTTTTTGTTGCTTAAACTTGTATTGTGTGGGGTGGTTGTCTTACGAGGTCTGATCTGAGACGAGACGGCTTCACAATAGAAACTGTCCAGGTCAGTCTAATAGACAAGTTCGGATCGAGGCTTATCTCCGTTTGTACTATCAATTTAGTAGTAGCTTTATTCTCTCTTACAGGCTGTTGGTTGTAATAGTAGTTAGTTAATCAAGACTGCAGTAAAGTTCTTCACTGACGCTCCACTTCCGAAACTACTGGTAAATAAAACTAGTTCAAATTGGTTGCCAAATGTAGTCATGATTACTTTATTTCTTTGGCTAATTAGCTCTTAATTACATTTCTTAATTACAGACTGTAACGATCTTTCACCATGCACAGCTTGTCAGCAACATTCTATTCCAGTCATCACTGGTCAGTTTTTGTCCACAGGACCACTGATCAGATATTATTTGTGTGATCAGATATTTTTGGATGGCATTTTATTCACAACACAGCGGTGACTGTCATGATAATACCACTGTGATAGATGGTAGGCTAATAAGAGCTGCTGGAGACCTTACATGTATCAGTGTCACTGCTGAGTTTGTCAAAATATATGCAACAGTTTTCCTGTAGCCAGAAACTGACCAACGATGAAGAGTTGGATGCCTGCTTACAAATTGTGTATGGCAACAGATGAGCTATATGCACCAACTGTATAGGTGTTTCTAATAAATAGATGTTTCTAAGAAACAGCAGAGGTTCACACTCAGTTGCTACAAGCTGTGTTAGTCTCCATATATCTACTCCCTTTATACTGTCAACACAGGTCTTCTGCTCAGGAAATAGAGCCCTGGAGCCCATGCCAGAATAGGTGGCAACTCCAACCACACATCTCCGGCCACACTTTAAAAAACACAGCAAAGTCGGTGAAAGAAGATTTTGCATAAGTTCGTTGAGGAAGTGAATTTCCAAGCATTTTTCTCGTTCTGCATTCTTTTCCCCTATCTGAGGCTTGTGCTCAGTTTGACCCCTGTGGGATAAATCTTGTTCTGAGCGCAGAGAATGTTGTGTGTGTATACTGTATGTAATGTTTGACAGGATATTCTGTGGGTGGAGTAAGTTTCAGCCTAATGTGTAGAATTCTGTGTAGAATGTGTAGAAGAGCTTATCTGTATGGTTCAGATTTCACTCCAAAAGACATTGTTTATCCCTTTCCTTCATGAATAAATATTATTAGCTTCTATACTTTATAGTCATGCGATAAACATTGTGTAGTCTGAGAAAATTTATATATTTCCATAGAAATATTTTTACTTATTTTTGCTTCATGTCAGCTTTATGTATGGCTGAGTAGGAGTGAACCTGGTCGCTTTCATAAATAACCTCGTATTAATGTCTCAACTTAATTTTTTTTTTTCAAAGCATATAGATAGCTATTTTACAAAAGTAGGGGTTGAAGACTGTATTATGCGAGATGTGATCCTATGAAATATTATATTGCTCATTACCCATTACCTTTCCTATTAGAAAAATTCATTTTCACGACAATGTAAAGCCATGCAAGCTTAATAACATAATAAATGTAGACATCAAGTATGGTTTGTACATTCACAAAAATCACATTCCCGTGTTTGCTCTGTTACAGACCTGTTGGACAGCTTGGAGGAAATTCTGCCTAATCTACAGGAGGACAATATCTCAGTATGGGCCATGAAGAAGCAGATCTCCCACCCTGGGGTACACACTTTACTGGACAAGGTGGAGCAGGCCTCACATGAGCCTGTGGCAGCTGAACGCCGCACTGTCACCTCGCTCAAGACGGCCACACTTTACATCTTCACTTCAGGGACCACTGGTGCGTAAAAAACACAGACGAATCAATCGGTAACCAATCAAAATCATGATTTTTGGTCTAAATATGAAGTTCGAAGTCACCTGATATTTATTGATTTTGTGCGATGAGAACCAGTTACTAACACAAAAATCTCAAAAGGAAAATTCAGACTCTCACACTTTGAGTTGAGGTTTGCTAAGACAGGTTGGGCATCTTTTGACACAGTTTGTACTGTACTGTAACTGAACCTTATTATGTTTTTGCTTATTGAATAATAATTCTATTCGTCTTGCCAGGAAGTTGAATAAATCCCCCAATTTCACTGATCGTCGCACATATAGGAGCAAATATACTTTGCGACTTAACTGTTTGGTACGGTAATTAGATCCCCTAGTGATTCTGAATCACTGGGATCTGTACAGACACAGTTAGGTCATTAAGTCCTTGTAAAAATTACCCTGTGCCTTGAGATAAGCTTTCTCTGCCTCTGACCATTGTAGATATGTGATTTCAAGAATATGATGCCTCAAAGGGATTTATGAAAAATAAACTCTTTATTTTTCTCCCAAGCAAGATCACTGAAAAATGAACAAACCCAAAGCGAGCCACACTGCTGTAGAGATGGACTTCGGGTCCTCCTTATGCAATCTTGGCTCTGTTTATTTATTTTTTTATTAACTGGGTATGATCTCATGAAAAGTGCCTAAATCTGAACTTTAGATTCAGTCCTGCTATATCTTTATCAACATATTTGAGTATTTTTTTTTTCTAATGTTTATTTAGAAATCAGGTGACATTAACCTTTTTTTGCAAACATTTGTAATGACATGGTTTCTACTTGTCTAAGGTAAAATCCAGCCATGAAAAGCATAGATCATGTGATTAAAACTACAGCTTGACAGCATAGCTGACGAAGGAATCCATTCATAACAGTTCTTCCTTCTCCTAGTTCTGTAATTGTGTATGAGGCTTGAACACATATGTCCTATTTAGAGCGGTGAGTATTTTTAGTCCAAAGCAACCTCTTCATGAGAGTGATTCTGGGATGCAAGCAAACAGCAGGCCTTTCGTTCAAGGCCTGGTTGTAACAGAAAGCACTCACATCTCAGAGGAGTTGTGTGTTTCTCTGGGATACTCCCTAAAAAACCCTCAGTCTTCAGCAGTAATTTACGGCTTATTTTCTTAATCATAAACGATATATGAAAATAAAAATTTGCAAGCCTTTATTTAAGAAAACAATAAATCTGAATAAATATCAAAGTTTTTTTCCTTTCTGTTATGTTAATGCTGCAATTGTGTTGTAGGGATGAATTGGCCAATTCAAAGCAAAGCAGTGTTGTCTGTAATATTGCATTGTTATTAACACATTCTTGTCTCCCTGAATATATTCCAAGCATATATTCTTGTCTTCTTTTGCCATGACAAAGTGATTGTGTGAAAACTTATCTCTTGAAAGGTTCTGAATCCCTGGGAAGACAGGAGTACTGATGAGTTGACACAGGCTTCAACTGAATTTTTCAATTTATTCAGAACTGTCAATTGAGACTGACATTGCTAGGGTCTTAAGATATGATATCCTGTCATTTTCTATCAACATAGGGTTGAGTCTTATGTCATCATTTACCCCTTTGTGGATCATTTATTTTATTTCATTTTATTTTATTTGGAGAATATTAATACGGGCCCATTTTAAAATGTCTGTTTCAGAGTGAACATGTTACTTTTGAACTGCTTTGGAACAAAACTAAGTCACATGCATGCCATCAGAACTTGTCTTCATAACCTTTCATCAACTTTTCTTCTAAGTTGTAATATAGTGTCTATTGATTAATTCTTTAATTCTTTAACTTTTATAGGGTTACCAAAAGCTGCAGTCATCTGTCATTTGCAATCTCTAAAGGCAGCAGGTGGGCTCTGGGCATATGGCGGCACATCAGAGGATGTGATCTACACACCACTGCCTCTCTACCACACTGCAGCCTCTCTCATTGGTATTGGAGGCACCATAGAGTTAGGTAATGATTCAACATCACAAGAATGCACCCATTACTTCTTGTAAGAACCTTATGAGGGTAGTAGTTAAGTTGTGATGATTACTATAGTATACCTAGAATCTACAGCTTCTCTTCTGGCACATTTAGCAGTTGCTTGGTCAAGTAGTATGCATTTAGTATTTTTCTTTGAAGAAATTGAGTATATTATCAGCAGGCACATTTTAGAGTATATTGTGATACTCAGGGGTTTGTACTTATGTCCTGGATTTCTCAAAAGTCTCAACTAGAAGTGGCAACTATCCTGTCAAAAACTGATGTTTAATTACTCAAATAGATCACTCAAATAAGTTGAATTGAACACGGAATCGAACTTTTTCAGTACTGAATTGGAATTTCAAGGTCTGAGTATAAGGCTCATATCAATTGTCAGCAGTCGGCAGAGTCAGCAGTGTTTTCTTGCACTGGCATTTTGTTGAATGTCAATTCGAGTTAAATATTTTTAAAGAGCTTTTTACAACGCACGTCGTCACAATGTAGCTTTACAAATGTACGGGCCCAGGACCCTAATGAGCAAGCCACTGGTGACAGCGGAAAGGAAAAACTCCCTGGGCAAGTTTAAGGAAGAAACCTTGGGTGGAAGAAGACTCAAGAGGGAACCCATCCTCCTTGGGCAGCCCAGTCTTTTACAGCACATGTAGCTCTAATAGAGACCTGATTCTCAGCTGTTTTGAAATGCTCCTAAAGTAACTTAGCATTGAGTCACTATTCTGTCACTATTCTTAAGTTTTAAAGTGCCAGATGGTGGCAGCACATTTTTGTTCAAGGCAGAAGGCCCCCACCCCCCAGGTTGCTCACTCAGCCTGCGTTAGATGTAACCCTGTCCAGTGATCACTAGCAGTCTGACACCATATGTACTTAGTGATAATGGGCCGGATTCCTAAAACTTCACCGCACCATGCCACGCAAAATGTTCAACACGGTACTTAATTCTTATTCATAAAGTTACCGTGGTGGTAATTTGCTCATTTATCTATTACATTATGTCACATTAACCCAGCACTAAATTTACCTGTGCCCTAGGTGAAATCCATATATATCAAAGACATTTTATTGCATAGCTATTTAATGTTAATGTCACGTTAAATCTGGCAGTAGGTTTTATGAATTTAAACCAATGTATCTAAGCCTCAAACTGACTAACAAGCTAGTAACATATCCGGTTTTCCTTATGTATGTACATTAGACTAGGTTCAGCTGTTAACAACTGACCTACAGTGAACTCAGCTGTCTGGGTCACTGACTTTAGTGTCTACTTCAGCCTGTTTCCAGTTAATGCAGGACATTGTTGTTTTATCTAATAACAAAATGTATTTACTTTTTAATAATCAGTACACTGTTAAATTTTTTTTCAAAGAAATCTGGGAAACTCTTCCCAAGTAACTCACTATGCCACATTTAATCTCTTTGAGGCCATTCAGCAGAAACATTAACATTAACATTTACATTTTTGGCATTGAGCAGACACTCTTACCCAGAGCGACTTACAAAAGTGCTTTGTCATTTACTCATAGAATGCATCCTAACCAGTACAGAAGTTTAGAGTCCAATGAAATAGAATACTGTTGAAATGCAGGGATCAATGCTGATATCTAGAAGTGCAAAATACACATCAGCTCTATCTCAGTCAACAATAAGTGCAATAAACAATATCAAACTATACGTGCTACAGTTTCAGTTACTCAACAGGTGCAGGATCACTGGTCATTCTAAATATTCCACAAATAGATAAGTCTTCAGTCTGCATTTGAAGACAGCAAGGGACTCTTCGTTCCACCATCTGGGACCAAGAACAGAGAATAGTCTCAATGCTTGTCTTCCATGAGCCTTGAAGCATGGTGTTTCATTCCAAGCGGTGCTTGAGTTTCGAAGTACTCAAGGTACAGATCTGGATTTGACCATTGCCACCATGTGTGGAGGGGCTGGTACACTTTTGGCTTTGTAGACAAGCATCAAGTTTTTAAATCTGATGCAGGCAGCTACTGGAAACCAATGAATGGAACACAGCAGTAGCAGAGTGAAGTGTGAACTTCGGAAGATTGAAGACTAGTTGTGCTGCTGTATTCTGGGCAAGTTGTACAGGTCTGAGGTCTAATGGCTCCTAGAGGAAGACCAGTAAGTAGTGAGTTGCAGTATTCTAGCTTTGAGATTAAAAGAGACTGCACATGCACCTGGGAAGCTACCAGTGAGAAAGGGCCAAAACCTTCATATGTTACAAATGAGAAATCTGCAAGACCGGGTCAGATTTGAAGCAGGAGTTGAGAATGACAACTGTTCATCCAAAATTCTGACAAGGCTATGAGCAGCTTCAGAAGGTGACACTCGGGAGGAACCTGTGAGGTCATGGTAAGGGTTGGGAGGTCCTGGGATGCACAGAAGCTTGGTTTTACTGGGGTTGAGCTTCAAATGGTGGGCTGTCATTTATGACAGACAAGCATGCTGAGATATGTCTGTGTGTCAGAGGGTGGGAAAGAAAGAATTAATTGGGTGTTGACAGCATAGCAATAGTAGGAGAAGCCATGAGAACATATATCACCAAGAGAACGAGTATAAAAATAAAAGAGAACAGGGCCTAATACTGAGTCCTGGGGAATACCGGTGGAGAGTCTACATGGATTGGATGTGGATCCTCCCTAAGTTACCTCCAGATAGGACTGGAACCATTTCCATGCAGAGCAAGTCACAAGGAGACTGGAGAGAACAGAGAGGAGGATTAGCTGTTTAGTGAAGAGTCTTTTATCAGTGATGCAAGCAGCTTGTCATTAATTACAGTGCATTTTACCATGACCCCCTTAATGTGATTATAAATATTTGATTGTTGACCAGCATAGAACATGTTTACCAATGTTTGTCAGTTTTATGTGCCCCAAAACTGAGACATGAATACAAGAGTGTGTTGAATGTAGAAAGTAATTGCTAGAGGTTTGCTAATGGCAAACCGGTATGTTTCTGAATGATTGAGTCACATATGTTCAATGCTGCCCCTGTTGAGAAAGCCATGGCTGTAGCCAAATGGCTGATCATTTGTAATAAATTCTAAAAAAACTGTGGCGTCACCATTGGCCATTTGAAATGTACTTAGTTACACTTCACAGATCTAAATGGACAAAATTAATTTTGCTTATATGACAGTGTATACATCAGTATTTTGTGCTGTGTAACATATTTAGCCTTGCATTGTTATATTACTCTTAAAAGCAAAAATGCTTGTTGCTTATCAACCTCTTCTTTTGTTTTTATGCTATAGGTGCAACGTGTGTTCTGAAGAAGAAATTTTCAGCCTCACAGTTTTGGAATGACTGCAGAAAGTATGATGTTACTATCTTCCAGTATATTGGAGAGCTGTGCCGTTATCTGTGCAATCAGCCCGAGGTACTGCACTGCTTAATGCCTAAATGTCTAAAGTGTAACCAGAATTGCCAGAATTCTGTTTTTCCAAGGACCTGGAGAGCACAGAATGTGTATCAGTGGGTTCTTTGTCTCTTTATTTTTCTCGTTATTTTCCCAACAGTTTTACCAGCTGCATATGGATCAACAGGCCAAGCTCAGCAGTTAAAGTTGTGGGCTATTAATTAGACGTTTGCTGGTTTCCCCTGTTCCACTGTTGCCAAGTTACCACTGATTAGCTCTCAATTGCTTGAATTGTGCTTTGTCACATTTATAATTTGCATTGGATAAATGTGTCTGTTAAATGTGGTCAGGACGGCAGCGAACCAAATACTGTATAACTGTGTGACAAGTGCTACACAGATTTTCATGTATTATTACATCAGCAAAGCACTTTGTTCTGATTAAATTGTTATATTTATTTAAATCTTCAAGTTTAGGTTGTGCAATTGGCAGCACAGACTCCTAAGTTCTGGATGGTGTGAACTAAGTTTCAGAAGCATGTCATGCGCAACCAAAAAATGTTTCAGCAGCATTTTTCACACATTGTTGCTAATGGTTGTTAGAGTGAATCAGAAAAAAACAACAAATTAGATGACTGGATATTATTACATCTAGGTCTTAGGAAGGTCAACAGTAAGACTATTTCTTCAGTAGACCTGTGCTATGTAACTGCACTTTAATGTCAATGCGTTAAAAGGGATTAGTAACCCTATACATCATTAGTGCGTAAGACTATGTGAAGTGCTGCTGTCACACCAGCAGGCTCAACCTGTGACAGTACACTGCACCCCTTCTATAACGGATCTCTGTCCCATTTCTTGGGTTGTTGCCAGCTCAGTGCGGGTTTCTCACAGAAAGGGCCTTTTGTTGGAACGACCCCATCTTGAGATAATGTCTATCTCTGTCTCCAGTATCGCTCTAAAAGAATTCACAGCCTCTCTGAAAGCTCTTCTTATTCCTGCCAGTTAACTCTCCTACCCTGCGGTGCACACATAACCCACAGCCTTAGGCACACTGAAACACACAGCCGAAGCTGTCATACAGGTAGAGCATGCATGATGTTAACCTCGCTTACTGCAGAGAAGCCACATGCGCTGCACACGAGGAAGCAGCAGGGAAGGGCTCTCCATGGGGAAACCTTACGGCTGAGCCTTTAGCCGAAGGGTGTATTTGTTTATTGTTTGAGTGTCAGCTAAAGATACAATCAGTGAGGAGAAAAAATCTCATAGTAACATGACTCCTATGAAAGAAATTGGCAATAGCCTTTTTTTTCAGTAGCCTCTGTTTTTATTTGAGTAAGGAAGAGTAATTTAGGTTTCCATTGTCAGGACTGACATGATGAAATGTACGTGTACTGTGAAGGGGGAGGGTTGTGTCCTGTTAACAGTGTGCTGGAGTGACTGGCTGCTTTTCTGAAGTCACGCTGAGTGCATGTGGGAAAATGCCTAAGGAACCTTGTGTGCAGGTGTTGTGACATAAACTGGACCTGGATCTGCTGGCCAAATTGGATTACAGACAGAGAGTGTTGTGTGCTCAAGAGTCACAGCGGCATTCTTTACATAAAATGCAGAAAGAAAAATAAAGGGTGACATTCGTATATATATGATGGATAATCATGTCGAGCTGATGAGTGGTCTTAGGGTTGGCAGGCAGGCAGAATGCGGGGCAAAAGAATTTGGTAAATTTGAATAGTCTTTTGCTGCTTGTCTCTGAGCCCCTTGCATGCTATCATGTATGATAATGTCCTGTTTCCTTTACAATGCTAACACACTCTAGTCTAATATGTCTTCAAAAATGTTATCACTTCTTTCATGTTTTTACTTTTCCTTGTTTGTGATCAGAAGTAACTACAAACATTCATGTTCATGATCACATGTGGAAACTACCACATGCCAATGTGAAATATTTCAAAACCTTTCATGACCAGTATCTATATAGTTTTTTTTCCCTGTTTCCTTTAGTGTGAACATGTTTTTTTTAATTAGTTCTTAGTTGTTTTTGTTTGTTATTATTTGTCATTAATGTTAATTCCCTAGATAGAACATGGACAATCATGAACAAGAACATCCTAAACATAAAAGATCCTGATTTGAATGCTGGTTGTAATCTGAAGCTAAAGTTTCATATGTGGTTGGAAGTTTCCTTTCGAATTAAAGGTTAAGTCACAAGCTAATTCCTCAAGGTATATGCTATATATCGGATGTAGATGAGCTTTTTAAAACCCTCTTAACAAATGTATTTGTTTGTAATAGTATAGGATTAGGATTCAGTATTGTATTTCATGATATGTTTGTGGGTATGGGTGTGTGTTGGCACTTTCACCAGGCTGAGAATGAGAAAGATCATAAAGTGCGTATGGGCGTGGGAAACGGCCTTCGTCCAGACGTATGGAAGGAGTTACATCGCCGATTCGGGGAGATCCGCATGTGCGAGTTCTATGGCTCCACTGAGGGCAACCTCTGCTTCATGAATCACATTGGCAAGATTGGAGCAGTTGGCCGCTGTAACTTCTTCTACAAGGTGAGTCTGGACTTTCTACATTAAGGTTGCCAGAGGTGTTTTTACAGAATATAAAGTTTAGAGTTCATTAGTCCTGGGTGAGGACATCTATTACTAGCAACACTGGGGTGCATACAGACATTTTAAATATTTTAGTTACTGTATGTGTCATGTATGTGCAGATGTCTGTATCTATATGTGTTTTAATATTGCATTATTACTTACAGGCTAGTGGTTAAGGTACTCAACTTGTAATTAGAAGGTTAACAGTGGAAGCCCCACCATTGCCTAGTTAACCCTCAGTTGCTCAAGTTGTATTCAGTCATAGTTGTAAGTTGCTATGGATAAAAAGTGTCAGGTAAATATATTAGCCTTACTCCTAAAGATGGCAATGAAGAATATAAAAATAGATATCTTTTAACATTTAGGCCCTTTTCCTAAATACACAGTAAATGGTAGTTTGACTAAACAAAACCCATAATTAAACTGGAAGAATTACAGTTTCATAAATTTATATCATAATGGGTTTTTTTATGTTTCTGTAAACATTATGATGTTTTTATATTATAATGTATTTTTATATTATATTATAATGTTCTATAATGTATATAGTATAGCCTATATAGCCATTTGTTATCTAAGCTATGTATTGTTTCTCTAGGAAAATCCTTCTTTAAAAAAAAATACACATTTTGAATGTGAGACCTTTCCCAACCCTTAGATGGGGTTTAGTGTCTATATGGCAACTATGCAAAAAGCTGCAGGTGTGTGAGAGTAGACTCAGAGGTCTGGGCTAGAGCCTGATGCACCATGTTGGTAGTCTCGTCCTTTTATTTAATCCTCTTCAAACATTATGTACAAAATATTAAGTAGGAAAAAAACAGAAGGCTTATGAAATACTGCTTCAAAAGTGTGAAGAAGACCAGGTCTGATTTGATTAGATCAAATCTTTGGAGTTTTTCATCTTAAAGTTTTTGGACCAGTAAAAACTTTGGCAGTCCCCTTTAATTCCATAAGCACACTGCATTACCCATGTGACACCGCTCAATACAAATGTAAATTTGATCAACAGCATATGTTCCAGAGTCCATTCAACAGGCTGGTGATCTGGTATCACTGTTCGAAATTAAATGGCAGTTCCCAAGTATTTTAACAAATCATGCTCTCTTCAGTGAAATCATGAACTCAAATCAAATCATGCTCTCTAAGGTTTTGTCATTTACAAGCATAAATCTGAATAATCCAGAAGTGGTTGGAGAGGCCAGACTGACATACTAAGAAGGAGGCGCCTTGGTGAAGCATAGTCTATGGCGTATGAAAACACTTATTGTGCTCATTGAATAGACAGTGTTCCAGTGCAACAGACTGCAACAGTTTATCGGTGTTTATGAAAGTGAAATGAGAGAATGGTGGGTGTGTTTACTAATCAGTTCATAACATCACTTTTTCAGTACTGTATGAAGAGATGAATGTTTCTCTTGATTTTTAAGAGAGCGCTGTTATGTCATTTCTGAAATGTTGTTGTGTATACATAAAGGCGGGAATTTCGAATATGACCGATCTCATCAACTTGTTGGACTCAATTATGGAAAATGTAAAGGAACCAAAGGGTAACATATACTGCTGGATATTTGCCATAGATGCTATTTTGAAAGACACTCTGCACACCTTGCAAAGAGCATTACTATTTTGAGAAATACAATTACGTTACACATGTCAAAGTAAATCCTTGTCTCTTATACACAGAACTGAATGATTAAGTGCATATATTTGTTTTGATTTTTATCTTTTGCTTTAACAAGTCGACTGATTTGTAGAATTACTCTCTTAATCATGTATGTAGTAAAATGTAATGATTTAGTTATTCCAGAGAAGGAGATCACAGAATAACTGTGTTGGCCTGATCTGATAGCGCCTGCCCCTGTTTCAACACATTTATGAGAAAAAAAAGATTTTTGAAGGCCAAATGTTGATTTTATGAAGAGCGTAATTTTGCTTGACCTTTAATTTGATGAATAAATTAAATAAAACCATAGACCACTGGTATTATCTAATGCACTGGGCAACCAGTTTGAACTTTTTGTTTTGCAATGTAAAACAGATGTACTATTATTGTAGATTTTATGATGAATTCAAATCTGGTTTTATAATCTTTCTATCACACATGGTTTTTAAGTGAAAGTGACAGGGCAATTAAGTTTTACATTATTTATTTAAGTAATAAGTATTACTTATTCATAAATAAAGTTGTTATTAAACTTAAAACATGTAGAAACCTAGTTCTAAAATGTACATATAAAAGTACATATGATTTTTGACTATATTTGGCCTCAGGAACATCTCTCTACAGTGTCCAGCAATAGTCTGCCAGCATACAGGGGATCCACTTTCCTTGGTACTGCCTTTCCATATGACATACTGTTGTGCAAGTATACTGTAACAAAAAATAAACTATGGTTGATATAGAATTTCTGAAAATATATTTGTAGTCAATGTGCAAAAATACATAAGTATTTTTTTGCAGTAAGCAAAAGCATTGTTAACCAGTTATATAATTCAACCTGTCTCATGGTAAAAAAGCAATTTACAAGCCATTCTAAGCCATTTGTGTATTTCGGGTGGTTCAGTGAGTAAGGTACTTGACTAGTAATCCAAAGATAATCAGTTCCAGCCCTACCACAGCCAATTTGCAACTGTTGGGCCCCTCATCAAGGCTCTTATCCCTCAGTTGCTCAAATCATCTTCAGTCATAATTGTAAGCTGCTTTGGATAAAAACATTAGCTAAATGAATAAGTGCTGAGAGTACTTGTTTGCAGCTTTCTTGAACAAATATGACAGGCTAATTGGCGCCATCTGCTGCTGTGAATGTATAATGACATTTCTAGTCATTAAATATATGTCTGTTGCATTTATTCCAGGTCTAATTTTTAGAAAACAACAACTTCGGGAAAAACACTGTTATACTGGACCCATGTAGGAATGTTATAATTTATGTTTTTATTGTTCTGCAGCTTCTGTTAAAGTACAACTTGGTGCAATATGACATGGTGAAAGATGAGATTGTGAGAAATGAAAAGGGTTTCTGTGAGCATGTTAAGCAAGGTAAGAGTATGCAAGCATTGTTTTTTTGACTACCTTAAAAAACACCTATCCAGATGACCATCCAGTATACTTAATTTGGACAACTCATAGCAAAAGGGGTGGTGAAACTGGGAATGTACAGTCGTATGTCATGTCCTTGTCAAATTATACCAAAGTGTATTCTGTACTGGTGCACAGTATATTTTGCAGTTTCACTATACTGGAAAAAAAACAACAACATAAAATTTCTAAATTTTGTAGCACCTTAAACAATGGAGTTCAGAATATCAAATGACTCAAATAATCAAACACCCACAGAATCAATCAACTTAGTATTTGTTCTTCTAGTGAGGCAGTTTTCTAAATCTCATTTGTTTTTCCGCAGGTGAGACGGGACTGTTGTTGTGTAAGATCAATTCCCAGAGTCCCTTCTTTGGTTATGCTGGGAACAAAGAGCTGACTGAGAACAAACTCTTAAGGAATGTTTTTGTCAAAGGAGATGCCTATTTTAACACAGGAGACCTGATGGTTGAAGACCAGGAGGATTTTATCTGCTTTAAGGACCGCGTTGGTGATACTTTTAGGTAGGTAGAGAGCTTTACCCTGTGTGTTGAGAGAGAGAACTTCAGCACACTGCTATTAGCTTAAATAAGAGTCGGATTACTTGTGCAAGACTCCCTCTTGTGCTTTACAACAAACCTGATCCCATGTTTTATGCCTGAGTGAGACAATCTATAATCAGACCCTTAGTGCATCTTTATAACCTTATTTACCTAGGTCAGGTAAAATCTGACATTAGATCAGGGCACTTAGATGATTGAAGCATACCACATTCTGTGACCCAGAAGAAACTGTCCTCTACTTGAATGTGCTCAGTAACTTTCTGGCCAGTTCATCCAATTGTGGGCTTTGGCCAGTCATGCTAACATGATGTCATTTTCAGATGGAAAGGTGAAAATGTGGCTACTACTGAGGTGACAGAGCTTCTGGGATTGCTGGACTTTATTCAGGAAGCCAATGTGTATGGCGTGGAGGTTCCAGGTATTGGTTGTGAACAAGATCACATAGTAAACAAATAGCATTTATTACTCATGCATACAGTTTTCATTCATGGTGGGGTCATAATACAGAGAGGCAGCACAAAAAACCCTGAAATACTCAACATAAGTATTGATACAACCCGGTCGTATTTTTAAACAAAATGCTTGCCAAGTATCAACATATTGGAAGCGAATGATGCTGTTTTCTTTCACCTTAGTGCTGCCATATTTTTATGACATATAATGCCAATCCAGGTAAACAAAGTATACCAGGACACATGCTCAATCAGTTGCAATCATTAGGGTTTATAGCATTGAATTTAGTGATTATACTGGTCTCTACACAATGTTTTCCACTGGAAAGAGTTTTTAAAATCTCACGTTGGTTACATTTTAGGCCAGTGGTGGTCTTTGCAAAAGCAGGCAAAAATCTTTTGTCATCAAATGGTGTATAAAAAGGATTTCGTATTCTTAGTACTCATATTGCTGACTATATGACACATTTCATATGGAGCCCAAGATTTCACTATTAAAAATAATAAACGAGAACTGCTGAATCTTCTAAGGTTGTAATAATATTAGTAATATTTATATTAACAGTAAGTACAGAACTGGCCTTATGTCTGACTGCGTTAACTCAGTAATGATATGGTATTTCAGAAGGGTAAAATGAAAGCGTTTTAACATCTCTGCAACCCCCCCCCCCCCCCCCCACACACACACACACAGGTCACGAGGGTCGGGCAGGCATGGCAGCTGTAATTGTGAGGCCCGGCTGCTCGTTCGATGGGAAGAAGTTGTTCAACATCACAACAGCATACCTGCCCAGCTATGCTCGACCTCTTTTTATTCGAATACAGGTAGATACAGTTAGCAGCTTTAACCCAAACCTCTGTGTCCAGTTATACATATGTCAAAGACTTTATGCATCAGTTCACTAAAACCCTTTCAAATGTTTAAAGGATGACTCTCTTCCAAACAAGATGTATAAATAGTACAAAACAGAGTATTATAAATACTCAAGGATAAATACTCAAATACTTTTTATACGTTTATTTGTGTTTGCTGCTCACCACCACCACCCCTCCCCCACCATTTCAAATCTATAGACCTGGAAAGGGCATCAAGCACAACATGGCAGGAAAATAAAGTCTTAAAGTGTCTCATATTTCAAACGTCTTGTTCCGCTGTCTGTTTAGGAGACTATGGAGATAACAGGCACATTCAAACAGCAGAAGTTCCGTCTGGTGCGGAGTGGATTCAACCCTTCCACCATCACTGACCCGCTCTACTTTGTGGACTACAATGAGCAGTGCTACATTCCCCTCACAGACTCTGTCTATGAAAGCATAGTGTCAGGCCAGCGGAAGCTTTAGCTCTTAAAGAGCAAAGGGATCTATTACAGTACCAGAGCAGAAGCCCGAATCCATGCTGTCACAAAGGGAGGGCCTGATTCTGCCCAACTCATTTATAGTGTTGTATATTTGATGGCCCCTGAAAGCAACCCAAGATGGATGCCAACCTAAATAATGAATCACTTCCTATTTTGTGAGCATTTCACATGGACAGGCAGTGGTTAATAATAAATTAGAGAGATTTGATAAGTTGCGTAACCTTTGTGGAGCGCAAGTGAGCCTGATTGCTAGCATAGAGCATGAACAGATGGCAGAGTGGTTCGTCTGAATCTTGCCATGGCCCACCTGGTGTCAGGTTCCCCTTATTCCCCAGACATTGTCTGCCTGTCTGGCTAGTGTGATGCAGAAGGGTAGTTGACCACAGACACGAATGCATAACAATCCACTTTAATTTCACCTTTCGCTGGCTTCCCTTTGAGTCAGTTTCTCCAGTGTTTCCCTACCAGCGCCGATCATTTCAACACAGAAAACCCTCACCAGCAAAAAAACAGAAATCTGAAACTAGACTTCCAGTATATTTAAAGCTACAGTCTGTAATTACATACCTATGTACATATTTATATGTGCATTGTTTGGAGGTATTTCCTTTTGTATACATAAGGACCCAAGAATAACTTCGCAACATACTGTGGACTCTTTAAAACTGAGCAGGGCAATTTGCTTTCAAGCCCTTCTAACAGTGGTCATGCAGATCAAGGAAAGGCTTTAATGACTTTGTTGTAAACCACAGAGTGTATCTTTAAATAACTCTTCTTCCTGTGTTCATGAAGGTTAACTTGTCTATTGCTATAAGCTGCTGTGATAGTGGGTAACATCCCTGCCTCTCCTGTGGGGAGATAAGAATTCAGTCCCCCTTATCTGGGTAAGTGCACCATGCTATACCAATAGTTAGTCCTTGTGCAGGACTCCTAACACTGCATTTGCCTACCTCATGTAACAATTGAAACTGAAATTTACTCTGGGTAAAAGTGTTTGCTAAATATAAATGAAAGCCTGGTCTGTGCAGACCCTATGAATTCAAAGCCACACACACACACACACACACACATACTCACACACAAAGGCTGTACTTGTTCCTGTTGTGCAATTTAAAGCAGAAATACTTGTTGATAGTTTGCTTTTTAACTCCAGAAGCCATTATTTCTTTTAATTTAAACCACTCAAATACAAAGCTAAATAATATTTCTTTATAACTGCCTTTAAAAGTACATGCAAATACACTATGATTAAAAATGCATTAACTGTATCTGTATTATATACATTATGCTGTTTTATATAAACAGTATGCCTTTTTTTTTATCTGCATGTACAGTATTATCAAAAATTAAAATGCATATACACATGTAATAAATTCAACAGTACAAATTTCCCTCAGGTATGTGTAATTCAGATTGTATTTTTACCATAGTACATTAGCTGACAGATAAGCTACAATGTGAGAGCGCTTCACTGCTTATATTGAGGCCTGAAATCTGTGTTTATCTCAAATATGGTTGATTTTCATTTTTTTTTTTTTATTACTTTGGTGACAAATGACAAATGTTGTGAGAGCTGTCCTGGAATCATGTATTTCATACATTTAATCGCTATAGAGACCCCATTATGATGGTGAATATGTTAATTGAAATTAGCTGAAATTAACTGCCTTTAAACAACGCATAAGAGAAGTAAAGCAAAAATAGCACTGGCAGTGAAGCTCGACGCTTGTAAACACAGCAGAGGTAGGAACCGCAGCGGCAGTGAACATAGCATCAGCTATACGGGAGCAAGAAGCATTCCTGTGGGTTTATGTATCCTGGAAAAACAGGCAATCAAGGCACAGGTGCAAGTTGTTAGTAATCAGCTGATTTGGGGTGTGTGTGTGTGTGTGTGTGTGTGTGTGTGTGTGTGTGTGTGTGTGTGTGTGTGTGTGTGTGTGTGTGTGTGTGTGCGCGCGCCTGGCGCACCGTGACAGTTATTTTCACTATTTAACATGAATGCACTATGAAAATGGTAGACATTGCTTTATTCATTCCACTGTCTACATTTAGGCTAATTACGAATATTAATTCTACCAATTGTTTGGAATGATTATACTTGAAAGTGATAAGTAAATGTGCAGTAGATTAATGCAGTTCTAGGATGGTCTGAAAAACAGGCAGATTTGATGGAATGGTTTTATCCTTTTAATTGATAATACCAGATTATATCACCATTTAAATTATGACACAACAAAATAACTCTCTGATGTCCTTGAGACATTATCTCCAGGGTTGATTTATTTGCAAATCCTTAAGTATAAACATATAACCTGTACTGATGTGCGGTCTTACACAGAGGAGGCGGAATGTCAGATCCTAGAATGTACATAACAGCTGTTCATGCCAACAGAAACACGTATTAAATGAATCTTGTTATTTGTACAGCTGACTAAAGTGTTACTTTTCAGTTTGACAGTTTCTTCCATCCTTTGTCTAATGTAAGCTTAATTATCATGGCTTATCCTGTCATGGCTCCTCCACTTGTATTGTGTCAGCTTCCGCATCAGCTCATCTTTGGGGACTATTGCTCAGGGGCCATACAGTCTTTGGATGTTGGATCTTGTTGGAGTGCCCCATGTTTTGTGAGGACTTTTCTGGTCTTGACATTAGCATATTCCACCTCTTCTCTTATTGTGCCTGCTGGGTATCTGATGACTGGCAAGACACTATGGCTTTCATCTTATTGCCACTCAATTGGCTTTTGAGGACCTGCTTTATACTATAAGTGCGTGTACAATGCTTTCCTTCTGATTTCTGCCTCTTGGTTCCCGTGTGATTGGAGAATCCCTAGTTATTTGTATCTGTCCTCTACGTCTGTTATACAATGCCATAAACGTTCCTCTTTGGAAGCACTTTGATTAACATTAGTTTGCCTGCATAATACCTTGCTAGTTAACAACAAACAAGCGAGTACAGAAGATGCCGCTTTAGAGGCTAGCTAGTTGGTTTTCCAAGAAAGTAAATCAATACAAAAAGGATCGGTTAAATCAAAATGCAAAATCACAAATAAAATATTCGTTTCAATTAGTGCATATAAAACGCACTGAGAAAGCGCATAAACTCCGCCTGTTGGTGATTTTAAATGACATTCACAGATTATGGGTCTGAACCAATTAGGTTTGTTGCGCCTTCGAGGTCGAGGTGCCTTCAGAACAGTTTTGAGCGTCTTACTGGAAGTACTTGTTACATTTCTATTTTAGTTTCAGTTAAAAGCATTTGTGCACCATACGGTAGTATAGTATAGTAGCTATGTCAAATATAGCCTATTTCAGTATCAAGTATGAACATACGTTTGCATGCTCTCAGGTATTCTTGAGAGAATATTCTTGTTCGTATGCAATTGCACACAATTCTGATATTGAAGCGCTATTTGTATATCCCTCAAAACAAATTTATTGCATTGCCTTTTAACACGTTAAGCTAAACAATCAATGCATTTACAAAACATTTTTGGAAGCTGACCGATTAACCCACACTGAAAAATAATTAGGTTATGTCAGATTTAACTGATATTTCCTATCGCACTGACAACAGCCTACGGGCGTTGTATATAGAATATCCGAAAGTGGCTTTCATTTGTGTATCTGCAACTATTGCGCACCCTCTGGAGGTCAAGGTTGATGGGTCAGATAGGAGCAGATAACCCAGCACCCTCGCTGCTCTTTCCAGTAGTTCTCAAATCATCATGGCGGATACTCACACGCTCAGCAACAATAACCATGTCCCCATTTTATTTTCTTTTTCTGTCTTTTCGCGACCATCGTCTGTCCCCATCGGCTCTGGCTATGAAGTGCTTACCCAGAAGTTTCTATCTATATACGGTTCTCAAATCGACGTGCATCGTAAATTTTTGATTCAGGTGTTCTCCGAGGAATGGGGACAGTACATTGATTTGCCGAAGGGATTTGCGGTATCGGATAAATGCAAGCTTCGATTAGTTCCTCTTCAGATGGATGTAAGACGCTTTCCTTTACTTTATTTGTTAGGTGTGCGTTTTCATTTTGCACGGAGAGGTGCAGTGTTAATACACGCGGGTCAGGCTAGTTGGCGAAACTGACGTTAGGTAGCAGGTAGCGTACTAACTTCGCCGCCTGCACGTTGGATTGTCACGGTGGGGCTAGCTACTAGCTTGCTAGCCAACACGCCACTTTTATAAGGCTTTGCTTTTGTAAACGATAGGTACGGCCCTTTTTATAATATCGAGAACAACACTTAAACGGTCCAACTTGTTGATTGTGTGCAAAGTTAAAGTGAAATGTCATTGTTTTGACATCAAGTTGCTAGCTCGCTATTATTTTTGGGCAAAGGAAGGTCATAAACATTGATTCAGAGTTAGACTCGGGTAGAGACAGCATCTTTAACTTTCACTGGTTTTGTCGCCTTATTACTCGTGCAATTGAACAGTCTGTTTCTGTTAGCAATCTATAAGTCTCATTACGATTCTCAGTTGCCATGAAAATGCGAACAGTGCCGTATTTATATCTGGGGAAAAGTGAAGTTGACGCTCTTAAAATGGGACGCAAAATCCTCATATTTTACAGCTTTGTGTGATGCAGTGGAAATGCACGCATGCGACGCTAAGATCAAACATGTTTTGAGAAAACAAATTAAAAATTGTTAACAAATTGTCAATTTTGTAGGAAACAGCTGTAATTAACTGCATATTGTCCTCTAGTATTGCCATCCTAAATCCCATCCAGATGATTGTATTACTGTGTTACGTATTGTACTGGGTTTAGAGGCAGCATTATGTTTCTGTGATAACCGATCTCCAGTTACAGTTAATCAACAGACTGAACTAGAAACGTGACCATTTGGTTTAGGGTCTATACTACAGTCCTTATGTTTTGGCTTTGTGTAATGCCTATACTAATGGTAGATCGGTTTTACTGAATTCCAGAATGGATGAGCTGGAACCTGGAGTAGATTACACTATCATAAAGTGAAATGGAGTACAATACATTACAGGGAGCTTAATGGGATATAAATAGCAATAAAGGTGAGTTGTTTGCTGTGTGTATTTGAGCTTCTGACTTCTGTTCCCTTCCTGTAGATCGCAACACTGGGCAATCTTTCTCCTGCTACCACTGTTTTCTTCTGCTGTGACATGCAGGAACGATTCAGACCTGCCATCAAGTATTTTGGTGACATCATAAGTGTGGGGCAGAGACTGGTAAGATTGTCATTGTCTGCCCCCATTTATCCCTCTTTCCGTCATAATCCATTTTTCATGGTTACTTGACTGTCTCCGTTCAGTACATTTATAAACAACTGAATGACACTGTGCAGGCTTAGCACTGCATGGAGACAATAAGGTCGGACATTTCTATAGAAGAGGCTTTTTGTAGCATTGTTGCATTTTTGTGAACTCTATTTAGAAACAGTTTATCATTAGGTAAGATGGTGCTAATTGTGACCTTGATTTGCTTTGTGTATATCCTTTGTCCCGGTTTCTCTAGAGGCTGGCTTTTGTGTTGCATAATCCATTTTGGTCATAGATTGAGGTCAATTTAGTCATTAGAGGGGTTTAGTGGGGCTAATTTAAAAGCAACAACCACCAGCAAAATAATGTTTCTCAGTTTCCAATGTTTCTAAATGTCATTTGGTGGCTTATGCTTATTTGAGCATTGATTTCATGAATATGTACCTCCAGTTAGGAATATTAAGTTGTATACACCACCTGAGCTTGTACTTTTTGTCAGTGAACTCAAAAACAGCATTGATGGTTAGCCACTTCTTTAGACAGAATTTTACATATCTTATACTGCCTATCTCCACAAACAGAGTAGCAAAACTGTACCTACAGAGTGAAACAAGTTGCAGGCTCCTAAGATTTGATGTAGTTGAACTAAGCCAAAAGTCTCTTGGTTCTCATTCTGGTTCTCTGCCCATATACTTGTTTTATCTGTTAAGCAGAGGTAAATTTTTGTCCTTGTGTGTTGAAGCTCCAGGGGGCTCGTATTCTGGGGATTCCTGTCATTGTATCAGAGCAGTACCCCAAAGGCCTGGGCAGCACTGTGCAGGAGATGGATTTGAGTGGGGTCAAGATGGTCTTCCCCAAAACCAAGTTCTCCATGGTGCTTCCAGAGGTGGAGGCTGCCCTGGCTGAGGTTCCAGGAGTTCGAAGCATTGTGCTCTTTGGAGTTGAGGTTGGTTGCTCTTATGCCTTACCTACTTGCTAATAATATTGCTGGTTTTTTTTTTAAATGGATGTGTTAAAGTAGTTAATTTAGCTGGTACAATTGTTTGTGCAGGCAATTTGAAGAGTCATGAACTGGAGCATTTTGGGACAACCTGTCTGTTCTAGATTGTTTGTTCTAAGTGTGTGGGATTTAAAAACTTTAAAGTCTCTAAAGAAATGCTTCAAACAACAAATAAATGTGGGTAATATTGAATTAAGTACAGCTTTCTAAATGAATGAAATTTTAGTTTTTCTTTCTAGTTTGTTTCAATCCATCACAATATGGTTGTGTTTGGCTGAATCACCCCTTTTCATTTTAACAGTAGTTTATGGTCTGATTATTTGTAGCACATTACTATCACTATATGAGTTTATTCTTTTATAGTTTTGTAGACACTTTTTATATTGCTTTGTTTTTGTTAAAATTTCATTTAACTTTCATCTTTTGTGTGATGTTTATATGTATTTTGTATGACTGGCAATAGACAGTAAAAATTGCCAACCATAATGTCAACCTGTTGTTCCTGTAGACACATGTATGTATTCAACAAACGGCTCTGGACCTGATTGGGAGGGGTTTTGAAGTACACATTGTAGCTGATGCGACATCCTCCAGGAGCATGATGGACAGAATGTTTGCACTAGAGGTAATCTGCAAAAAAACGGAATATGCCTAAAAAGATGTGGCTTGTGTATGAACAGTCCATGGTTCATGACTCTGATATTTATGTCCTTTGAAAACAAACCTGTGTTGCAGCTTAATACACTTTCCAGCCTGTGGCCTCTTGTTTTGAAGCTGATGAACAGCCAACAGAAATTTGTTTGTCATCAGGGGCTATGGATGGTATTTGAGTGATGACTCACCTTTGTTATTCACTTTTTGATGTGGTAGGATTTAATAGGAACACCCAAGGCTGAAGGGACACACATTCTACACAGTCTTTGATGTTTGATTTCTATTTTACCCAGTGACGTGTCATGGTCACCATTGCAGAGTTTCTAAAGGAGATGACCGATTTCTCATTTCCATGTTGGCCATTGTTGTCTTCTACATTCTACATAGAGCCTTTCTATACAATTCTGCAGGGTACATTGTATTTGTTTGGCACTTTGAGGCATTTGGTAGTTTCTGAGCATTCAGGATTTTCTGTAGAATTCTTCCCATCCGAACCACTAGTAATCATATCATATTGAAAATTGGAAAACCAGGTATATTTTTAGCAGTGGTATATTCTAGATTATAAGAAGATCCGTGTATTTCTACACACATGCAGTTTTCCTTCAGGCTGGTAGAGGCTAATCTTTAATTCTATATTTAAGTGTCAGACATTTTAATATTTCAGGTTATTTTAATTACATTTTTGTTTGTTTCTGCACTATAAGGCTTTACTGTTTGTTTTCGACACTTCTCAGCCATGTTTCTCTTGATATTTACCAGCATAACCAATGTGATTACATTAGGTGTGTGTGTGTGTGTGTGTGTGTGTGTGTGTGTGTGTGTGTGTGTGTGTGTGTGTGTGTGTGTGTGTGTGTGTGTGTGTGTGTGTGTGTGTGTCAATCAGATGGGACCAGGTTGCATTATTTATCCTTGGTCTGTTGGTTGTCTCATACCCATTTGTGTGTCCCTCGGTCTCATAGTGTTTATAGTGCTTTAAATTGGGGTGTTTGCACCAGCACTGGTTTTAGCATCTCAGTGGAATAATTCTTCAGCATAACTAAAAGCACCTTTTGTTATTTCCCATTCTCACAGGGTGTTCAATTTGGTCCAGATATGTTTTTGGTAAGAATATTGATACTTGGTGCGATTTATAAGCTTGTGGTACTGTAGCCTTTTTGTTCATTTTCTCTTGATCAGCGTCTTGCTCGTACTGGGATCATCGTCACCACCAGCGAGTCCATCCTTCTGCAGCTTGTGGCCGACAAAGATCATCCTAAATTCAAAGAGATCCAGAACATCATTAAGGCCAGTGCTCCCGAGTCAGGACTGCTGTCCAAAGTTTGAGCAGAACACGTCGTGCTTGCGTTCACCCGGTTCCCATTTCTGAAGCCGCCTCTAAAATAGCTCTTAAAAATTCTACAGAAGTTGTTTAGATTTGATGCATGAATTTGCTCATTAAGATTTTCAGATGTATATTTAATAATGTATCACAGTTTGTTCCAACATTGTTTTTCTTTGTGGACAGGTAAAAATGGTGGTGTATTTAGGTGACTGTGAATTGTGGCATTTGCTCTTAGATGTCTGTTTGCTTGGCAAAAAATGTAATAGTTTACCTTAAGCTGCACAAGTGTTTATTGGATGCATTGTTTTTGGGGGAAAAAACCCATTTTGAAACAAATTAAGTCAGAAGAATATCATGCCGTTTAACATTTAAGGACACTGAAGTTTTAAAGGTAGACAGCCATGAAAATGGACATGATAGATGTGTGTCCTTACTTTATGAGCCTTTAAACATTTTCTCCTGCTAGACTTTTAGAAAACACTACCCCAAACCCAAGTGTCCACTTAGAATCTGTTTAACAGTCATTTTAAATTTTTATGGCCAAGTAGGTTGGGATAGGTTCATTACAGTGTTGCAGTAATGACCCATGTTGAGTTGCTTGTAAAAATTCAAGACTCTTGGGTGGTGAATTGAAGGTACATTTGACAAATTAATGAACCATAGAAGCATAAGTCGGGCTACTTTAGTTTGTTCAATTCTTGATACCTATTAGAGGAACACTTAGAATTTGGGTAGTACTATTTTCCTGTGGTGTATTGCTTCAATAGGGCTAAGTAGGGAGTGAAATAAACGTATAAGGGACTGTTGTTTAAAAAAATAAATAAATAAAAAATCCCAACCTGTTATCACCTAAACAGCTTCTATTTCCCTTAAAACCTCAGCAACAATTTGTGCTTTTCTTTTTTTTTTCATGACAGAAAACCTATATTCTCAGCTGACTGTATGTTACTGCATTGAAGTCCTCTGAGAGACGAGTGCTGATACCAATAGCAGACTACCTCTCAAGTTACTCATTTTCTCAAACTTGTGAACATTTGTTGCAAGTTATTAACATCCTCCTAAAATCATAACTGTCATTGTATATGAATGCTGCATTAAGAAATGTAATTATAAAAATAATGGTGGAATTAGAATGAGAGAATTTGAAATGGTATGATATATTCTGCAGGATGGTTCAGGCTCATTGACTATCGGGGAAGTTAATCAAAGCTAAAAAAATGTGCTTCACATGTTAATGTTCATAAATTCCTTTAGTTTTAACTTAACCTTGAAAAGTGTTTATTGTCTATTGTCTTTTTTTTTTGTTTTTTGGTTTCTGTGTTTTCTGTTTGACTTTGTGCACAAACGCCCAAGCAGCACTAGTCATGCACTGTATATATAAGCCTGTATAGACTGTAGGTCTATTAGGTCTGTATAGACTGTAGGTCTATTAGGTCTGTATAGACTGTAGGTCTATTAGGTCTGTATAGACTGAAGGTCTATTAGGTCTGTATAGACTGAAGGTCTATTGGGTCTGTATAGACTGTAGGTCTATTGGGTCTGTATAGACTGTAGGTCTATTGGGTCTGTATAGACTGAAGGTCTATTGGGTCTGTATAGACTGTAGGTCTATTGGGTCTGTATAGACTGAAGGCTCCCCACTGCCCTTCCCTTCACTCTGTCATTCCTTTTGTTACATATTTTAATGATCTGAATGCACCAGCTTTTCTCAGACATGGTTTTCTCTCTTTTGATTTATATTAAAACCTTTATTACTGTTTTCATTTGCAAAAAAGGCATGCAAAGACTCAGCCCCACATTGCATAAAAACTTTGGTATGGCGGCATTTTGTAATTTAATAAAAAAATAAAATCAATCACTAGTTGAAAATATCTGGTAGATTCTGCAGCTACAGTTGCTGTCAAACCCTGTGAGGGAAAGGCAGGAAAATGCAGCCGTTTTTGTTCTTTGATGACACGTGTTTATTTTGAAGAAAACTGAATGAATAAGCAAGGTGTTAGTTTTCAGTATTCACATTGATTATAGGAGTGTTCATATTAAAAAAAAAAACAACTTATTACCATAGCAAGGACTTTTGTAAAAAGTAAAAAAAAAAATAAAAATAAAAAAAAAGTCACATGGAACGTTACTGCCACATGATGTTCACTGTTGTAAATTACATGGGAGAAAATGGCATATAGTAATGGAAAAGCAGACTCAATGATCAGGATGAGGGAAGGCCTATTTTGAGTTCCTCATGAAGAGTAGCATAAATTTTAGTAGTTATGATGGTATGAAAAGTCCCTGTAGTTTCATCATTAAGACTTTGTTCTGATAATCAAGGCAGTAAGTACATAGTTCCAGTCTGAATGATAATTCCTTGTCTCTGCCATGGGTGATGGTCATCACACTGAGCATGCTGTCCTGCACCATTTCTCTCTTTTTTTTTAAATGTGTCTTACACATATTTCATTGCAAACCTCCTGACAAATTGACTCATTGAGACTATTAAGTATATCCAAAGTAAGGGAAAAACTGTATGTAAAACTCCTACTGGTAGTATGAATATCTTGGTAAAACACAGGAATATGTAGTGCCTATTTATGAAAGTCCATACTGATTGTATTTCCAGATAGCCTATTCTTGATGTGACAAAATAGGCTTGTTAACACTACTGTGTAAGAGCATCTACATTTTTGTAACAGCTAATGTGGTGTGTGAAATGTTTATATGAAATACTGTAAGTTTTGTAAATGCAAGCATTATTGATCTATTGGGTAATTGCCCCATAGATCAAAGCTCAAAGGAAATAAGTGGGTAAAGAATCTATGAGATAAAAGTTATTTCTAAACCTTCATTATCCTGCCCAATATGTGATTTATTGATCATGTGAACTAGGTGATATTCAAATTGTGAAGTCATCCTGAAGGCATCCTTTAATAAAAAAAGATGAAGTGTTATAAATTCCATCAGCTGTGGCAAGCTATCTAGTCAAATTAATCATGAATAGAGATCACACCTAGGTGGAGGCATTCTGTTATCTGTGATAACCAATAAGGCGCTGAGAGGACTTGCCTAAGAGATGCTGAAAAGCCAAATTACAAACAAAAGGCAGTCATTTAAAGGCAATAAAAATAATCATTTGCAATATATTTTTAAACACCTCAAACAAGTTCCCCAAAGAGGCCATTACGGTGCTGGCAGACAGCTGAAGCCTTTAGAGTAGAACCATTCTTTGTTGGATAATGTAATGGGTACCAATATTTTTATGGTACTGGAAAAAACATGACACACATCATTCATGGGCTGAAAGTAAGATGAGGTGATCACCACAGGGTAAGCTCTAGATTGTCTAAACTTTGTCCAGCTCCAGTGGCAATGTTAAGGAGAAATACTAATTCTTGTAAGACATTTCTTACAGGAATAAAATTGATTATTGAAGATGATCTGCCAATAGTATATTCCCCCCCAATGCATAGCAGTATGTGAATAGATTGAATGGAATGTAGGCTAGCATAGATGAGACACAGTAACTCATACAAAATATGAATTCTGCCTTGATAATTACAGTTAGACTGAAATTCATCATCAAGATATGCGAGTGTGTGAACGAGAGTGAGAGGACAGTACAAAACTTTGTACACATGATTCTCTGTGACATGTTGATAAAATAATAACTACAGACAGTTCACAATGACAAATAGTACACATCTTGAGGGCATAGTAAATAAGGGAACCATGCTGTATTTCAAGATGATCCCCACCTATGAACAATTTTCATATTATCGAAGGTCTGCAAAAGGAAAACATTTGGTCATTATAATGCTTAAATAATGTATAAATTGTATTTTCTCAATGTGTTACCAATTTGGATCTCTGTATTATGCGAACCTATTAAGACATTTATGCAGTATCAACATCTTTCTGGAGTTTAATTTCACCTAATGCTAAAGTTAACATCAATTATTACAATTCATTGGAGCTCCACAGGTAGTCCTGAGATATGAAATGGCAACAGAGTGTTTTTGAAAATATATATATTAAAAATAGTTATATTATGCACGGTCTAGCAGAAATTATCATACTCCGGCACAACTACTGTTTTAAAAAAGCCATATTTTCACATGGGTTTCAGGCCACTTGGTGGCACTACTGTTCTGTAGGATGTCCTAGGGGCGTTGTACTGCTTCGAATTACACCCTTGAACAAACTCGTTCAATATTCAAACAATACAAGCACTGAATGCACAGATAGATCTGTGTAATGTCCACGTGGGAGAAGTTCAGAGTCATTGCTATGGTTTCACAAATCAGTCTTTACTTCATGTCACCACAATTGGTACTGCAATGACGATCACAAGTAGGCAAATAGACAGAAGGACCAAAGTCAATATTTTACACATCTTGTTTCTTTTCAGTTCTGCTTCTTTCTTCTTCAGGAGGACGTCAAAGCCCGGGGTGTAGAGATCTTCCAGCCAAAAATTTAGTTTCATAGGGTCTTCCTATAAGAGAAGAAAACCATCTTTAGTCATCCTCTAGCCACATTCACCGCAAAGAGAGCATGTTTTAAAAAATAAAACCCTTCTAATGAGTCAGCTCATCACAGAAGGCTGTACAGATGCACTTCAAATGCAGCATCTCAGACTAGAGATTTGATGCAATTCTACATATATATAGCAACAGAATTTGATTTTGTCCATTATGAGGCCAAGACAATCCTTTAAAAATGTCCATGCCAAAAGAAGAGGCAGGATTAACCGTGGGTACTCAAGCCTTTTTTTCAATAATATCAGTCTAATATATTAATATCAGTCTAATTAGTTTAATGGTGAACTAAACATCAGCAAGCATGCTTAGTTCTCTAAAGACATTGATGGAGTTGAGAATACGTTTCCTTTCAGTGGACAAGGGAATTTAAAACTTGCTCTATAATGCTAATTTGGATGTGGCTATCACAATATCGGATTTTCACTGTACGATTATCTTGGCCAAAAGAATTGACGATAATGATATTATTATGATTCCCATATAAATTTTGAACAAAATGTATACAAGACGCTACCCCTTTTATAGAAACTGAACCCACTGAGCATGTCCTGATCAGGCAGAATGGAAAATAATTCATATGAAAGCTGTATATTAGCAGGCTACAGCTCCTTTAGCTACAGACGTATTTGTTGTGCATACATGACCTACAGTGAGTAACTGATGTTTGTCTAGTTAATATATACTTGCTAAATTCCAGTGTATGTCGCTAGAATTAAATGTTTATTAGCCTTTCATGCTAATCTGGTACTGATATTAGTTTATGATGACGATCTGGTATTTATTTTAGCATATGACGCGTGATCATATATATTAGTTGTAAGATAAGTGTTAGGCATCTGATACTTTGCTAAAATAATAATGTTCATAGCTGTAATACTAACCAATGCTATATTATATATTTTGTTTTATATAAATGTTTTCTTCTTTCCTGTATTATTTCAGACCACAACAGCTGTCACCTTTTCTAAAAATCATATGGTGTTTCAAGCCTAGTAAATTTCCAAGTTTACCATAGAAACGTCTCCCTTAGTTAATGCTACTGGTGCTGGATTATTAATATTATCATATGTGTATTATTAACACATAACACATATTATCTGTATTTCATTTTTTAAATATTGCGATTATCGTCAACACCCGCATATTGCCCCACCTCTACTTCAGAAGCATGCTGTCTATGCATCTGAATTATAGAGACATAAAAGGTATTAGGACTTATAAAGTAATTATGGGTCATGTGGTTCTATGCCATTCATTATTAAAAATTAAGCCTGATATTGGGCCTGACTTCTTTGAAAAACCTTGACTTTTGGTGAGGACTGCCCTACTCTTCTTAATCTTCTAATCGTGTATTGGTAGGGTGACATTACATCTGCTGACATTTGAACTCTTTAGGATCAAATAACAGTGTGAGCTGCTTACACCAGTATTTATTGTAACCAGCTTCAATCCCTCACAGCTTTGTCCTTCTGTGCTGTTTACAGCCTTGCAACAGTGTTTTCCTTCTGTGTTTAATACAGTAGTTCTGGGACTCCATGTTACTAATAGAGAAGTATCTGTTAAAGCAAATAAAAACGTTTAACCCTGTGTCCATTTCATAACTACAGCCTCTGCATGTTTTGTAAATTATACTTCAGCGGTAAATAGAAACAACAAAAAAAAACAAAAAAAAACCATGCAGACTCAATCTACTTATCCGGTGTTGCTGTTGGTGTGACCTTCCCAAATAGCATTGCTTTGTACCTTTAGATAATCGGCCAGGTTGCCGTTCGCAGACTGTCTGTCATAGTCCTCAATTGTCCAGCAGGGTCTGGACCTCTGGTTCTCTTCAGTAACAGTCCTTGTGTCTGTGTAGAGGGGATTTTGTTTGAGTTTTGGTTTCAGTGTGAGTGGTGTGACGTGCTGCTCCAGCTCTCTGTCGCTGAGCTTGGGACTGCCCCCCGATGGTGGCAGCTTTTCTGCCCCTCTCACGCCCCTCTGCTCTCTCTAAAGGGGAAAAGAGGATGGAAATTAAGGTGAGAAGCCAATGAAAATGTCAGACATATATTTGACCGGGATATTACTGATGAAAGGTAGGCTTTAATGAGTGATGATGAATTATTTATTCTCCATAAAGATGTCATACTTTGAAATAATCTTGTATAAATAATGAAAGCCTCCGGCAGTAACCTTAGGGTGTTCAGTGAGATTGATTTCACACAGGCTGTGAAATACTGAAATTCACTCAGACTTGGTGTTATTTGTTTCCTGTGAAGAACATTTGTGAAATCTATATAAATGTAATTTTTATGTGTTTCAATAAATTGTGAAACATTACATAGCATTCTTTTGATGTGAGCCTGTCATGGGGAATGCGTGTTCAAATGAGAAATCCATGAGAAATCTCTCAAAAACAAGTTCAAATTCATATTGGAAAAGACAGGTTGAATGATGTAAAGGTCACCACCTTTCTTGCATCTGTATATTAGGTAATATATAACACAGGTAATTACATTTACCTGATGCTTTTATCCAAAGCAACTTACAATTATGACTGAGTACAACTTGAGCAATTAAGGGTCTTGCTCAGGCACCCACCAGTGGCAACTTGTGGTGGGGCTTGAACCAGCAACCTTCCAATGAATGTGTTTTCAAGCCACTGACTTGTCTAAATTCCTTTTGCTCTATTACTCCCCCCCTCTACAGTCAAGCCTGTTGTGATCATGGCACTAAACTGTCTAGCTGTTGGTGCCTACCTGTGAATATAATTTGTTGTGCCATTGCTTCTGGCTGGAAAGCACTGCCCCAATCTGGAACATTCCGTGGGTAGCTGGTAGCATCCCCACGTCGAGCTGGAGAAGTTTCTCTGGATGGTTATTGTTGGGCAGAACGGTGATGTCCATGTTCTTCGCCAAGACAACATGAGCTTCAGTGTCTGACACACTCTTATTGCACTAATTACTTATTAATGAAGAGTGAGCTGTCAGTGGCAGGTTTGTGTAACACAATCTAACACCACTGGCCTGCTGACAGCACTAAACCCACAGGATCTCCCCAATACCGAAAATGTTTCTTGGGTTTTGATTATTTATTTATTTATTTATTTGTCTTTGGGATGGCGAACTTAAATTCAGTCTTTGTGTTCCAGCAAGTCACTTTACAAACAGCTTTTTAGCTTCTTGGAAAAAGATTGGAACACGTTCTGGCTTTTAGAAGACTTACTATTCAATATCTTCTTATTGTACTTCATTAGGGAGCATCTGGTTATGTGCACAATGCAGGTACCTTTTTAGGTATTTTTACACTCCAATTAAAGCCATATTGTAGTTATCCAGTATTTGGCCCCCATTTCTGAACCTCCTTGCACAATCTAATGCTTTGCATACTCTAACATGGGTGATTCAAGCAAGTGCCAATGCAGAAGCAGGGGAAAGTGTTACACTGCAGAGGGTGTTATAGCCAAGAACCACTTCTATTCCTGTGCATTATGTTCTGGGTTATGCCATATTTACTACCACTAGAGGGTGACATGTACTGGTTGATAATTTAGCTGACACAGCTCAGAGTGAGTCATCGCAAAGGGTCCACGTTTTAGAGAGGTAACTTTTACCTTTGTTTAGGCACACGCCAGCTGTTCTTCTCCATCGCCACGTCACCTAGCCGTTGCCAGCTCTCAAGTTGGCCATTGTCATTTTGCCACTATTTGACAAATCCCAGTGATTTTCTGAGCATTTATTATGCATTTTTTTGAAAATATAAACCATGTTAAATGGGAATGTTTTAAAATGGATTCTCGTATTAAATACAGTTACCCGTTTTATTACTAGATTACAGCTTCATGAAAGTGACTCAGTACTTGTGTTGACTATAATGCAAAACCACAAGCAGTATCAAGCATCTCAATGCAATGTAGCCCACAGGGCTCAAGGAGTGTAATGATTTCATCTGCTTGAACTCATCACCTAATTGTCTTAATGAGATGACTTGGGGTGCAAGAGCAGGGAAATGCCAAATTCTGCAAGAACCTACACTTACACGCCTTCCCTAACCTACAAGCCTTTCAGCAAGGCAGGCTTTTTCATTTTGTATGATGTCCCTCTGATGGATTCTGCAGAGGAGAAGGATACACCACTGGGGGCCAATCAACATATATTACGATGGATTATAAGCACTTATCATTAAGACTGCAAAAATACAATGTGTACCTAGAACATCAATGTGGAAACTCAGACCCAGCAAAAATGTAACAATGAATCCATTGACAAATTTCAAGAAGAAAGGCCAGTTACTCAGTGACAGTTGTGAGCTGTATTGGCTTTGTTAGCCTCTTAAATAATACAACCTTAATATTGGCAAATAAGTTCTTATGAGCTCTCAGACAAAAGGAATGAAGTATCTTAAATTTGAATTTGCAGAGCATGTTTTCGGCCAGGTGAAACTAGAGGGGGAAATAGAAAAGCTCTTCAGGACGAACTGCAGCACCCATAAAACGTTATCGCCCTTAAAGCCACAAACATCACAACGAGATCACTGTGATGTACAGCCCCGCGCTTCACTGGATTTCCCTGAAGACGTCAGTTTGGGAAGAGGACCAGCCTGCTTCGCTCCGCCCAGTGACTGACAAGCGAAAAAACTCCCCTTACTTTTGTTGCAGGGCTTGTGTGGAAGCGACTGCAATCGGACGAAGACCTCACTTGAAAGGCGAAAAAGTATAGAAGTCAGACAAGCTAGCCAAGTTATTTGGAGTCAAATTGTAAACATATGTCAAACTGTAAACAAAATGGCGAGACAACGGAGGATGTGATAGCAAACGGAATCGCTGCCTAACCTGGGTGAAGTGTGAAACTGCCTTGATATTTTGAAAGGGAGCCTTGAGATCACTATGGCAGAGAACAAGCCCGTCTCTGTTCGGGAAAGGAAAAGAGTCAACTTCATAAATTGCAGGCTTATGGAATGTTTGCTGCTTTGCTGAGATAATGAAGAGTTTACGCTACGCTCTTCCCTTTGTAACGTATTTCACAGTAACTCTCTGTCACGCAGGACTCTAACATTTACTGTGGATTTTCCGAAAGACCAACTGCTACAATAATGTAATTTAACAAATCCACACCATCGTTGTCCGAAGTGATCGGACAAACGTTACGTTTGCTACATCTGGAGGATGTCCGCGCGCTTGAAAAAGGTCAACTCTTACCTTCAGGTAGCATTACGTGCTCGTGAATCCTACTTATAATCATGCTTGTCAGTCAAATTCAAATAAACAGTAAACTTGGGAAAAATCAAGAATAACCTGTTTATCTTCTTTGTACAACTGTCGTCATTTGTGTTATAACCATGGCAGTTAGATTCAGAAGACCGTGGATGAGTGTAATTGTCGGGGTCGTTCTTGGATTTACCGCTGCATCTTGGTTGATCGTGCCCATGGTTGTAGACACCAGCGGCAAAAAGCGAAGAGCTTCAATTTGCTCATACTACAGCAATACTGGGAGCCTAGGTAAAGTTTTGGAAATTGACAGCAGCCCCACGACTGGTAATGTTTTGGGAACGGACCAGCACCGTCCCTTGTCCAGCCAAGAGGGTAGCGAAGAGGAAAGTATGTACAGGACAGGCAATGGCGGCGAAGACGGCGCAGGACCCATTCCCCCATCTAAGCACTTTCTTTATGTGGGTGTCATGACAGCCAAAAAGTATCTGGACTCCAGAGCAGTTGCTGCTTATAAGACATGGACGCAAAGTATACCGGGGAAGGTCGAATTCTTTTCAAGCGAAGGTTCTGAAACGGTGCAGCTTCCAGTTCCTCTGCCCATCGTCTCATTGGCTGGTGTAGATGATTCATATCCTCCGCAAAAGAAATCTTTTATGATGCTGAAGTACATGCATGACCGTTACCTGCACAAGTATGAATGGTTTATGAGAGCAGACGACGACGTCTACATCAGAGGTGAATATACGCAGTTGTTATGTGAAAGCTGCCGTTCGACCCTTTGTGCCAGGCATGCGATTATAGAATGACACTGCATGGGCACCTTCCAAACACTTTGAGGAGTTAAAGTTTTTAAATGTGTCCAGCTGCACGCAGTCTATGCAGGTTTCAGTATAAGGAATATAGTATAGATAAGGACTATATAGTCTATATCAAGATTATCTTGCCTAGTGTCCTGGATAGCCAGATAAGAGGTATTATTCCAAAGGGGCAAATATTCTTAAGAATGAGAACCTCAAACTTAAGAAATGGAGGAGCCCATTTGTTTTCAAAAATACCTACTATATTCAGTGAAGTCACAAATAAGAGAATATTTTATTGATCCTGAAGGAAATTGCAACAGCTATAGCCTCTATTTTATGTACTTTCTTTATTAAGATTATCCAGTTTTGGCAACAGTTCCTTATGCACTGGGCTGTGCAGGTCAGATCTTATTGTGCTGTCCCCCATTCAATTATTTAGCTGTGAATTGGTTCAACCTCTTCACCTTACGACTACAATAAGCTGCACTTACACCATATTTGTACTTGTGCACCACAAGGATTTATGTTTAGAATAATTATGATTGAGCACTGAAATATTAGCTATCCTTAATATCTAAAAATAGTTATCTTTACCGGGAAAATGTATTCGAGTATTAGTTATTAATTATGCTTGTAATCACTACTTTTGTATTTCTACATGCAGTCTAATATTGGTGTGACTGCCCTATGAGGAATAGTAAAAGTTATAGCCCAATACCTGGTCACTACGGTGAACTTACATTTATGCCCTGTTCTGTTCATGGGCTCTGGGAGTTGCGCTATTCAAATGGATTACATGTAAAATGTACAGCATTCATTAAAGTATAAAAAGTAATTGCAAGGGTTTATATTTCTGATATTAGTTTCTGAATTTAAAAAAACCTTTAAGTTTCCTGGGCTGATGATTTTAAGTTTGGGGATGTGTTATTTATTTATTACTAAATTATCTCAGTTTTCCTCCAGATTCATATTAGTTTGTTACTGTCTCATAAAATTTTAATTCTAATGAAAAGCATAATTTAGTTGCTAAACTACAAAACATTGATAAAAGAAGATAATACATTATTTTGGTCATTTTAAGCATTGCAATAAATAAAATGAAATAGGCAAGAAAAAAAAGGCCAAACCTGCCATAAAGGCTTAGCAGGGCACATAAACATTGCAGATTAAAACACTGTAGACGTCATCTAAAGTATTGGTGATATACAGTACTGGGCTGTCACTATGTATAGTACTTGTTTAACACATCTCATAATCTATAACAAGATGGTATATTTTCACACTTTATTCGCTGTAAGTCTGACATGGACTGTAAGATATATGTTGTTCTTGTCAAAGTGATTGACCGAGCACTGAAATCGAGGAACAGTACCAGGACTAGATGTCCTGTAATATCCTTTTTTTTAATGAACCCTGTCATATAAACACTGGGGTGAAAAACATTACTTATTAGGTCATGAAAGAGCATAGAATGCTCCTAAAACATGCACAATGTATTTTCTTTAAGTGCAAATGTTTGTAAGTATAAGGGTAACCAAAATGTTACATTTTGCTTTCCTATTGCTCACTTCCTCTTGGACTCTCTTTCTGTGTCTCCTCCTCTCAGGTGAAAAGCTGGAGCTCTTCCTACGCTCCCTCAACAGCACTAAGCCACTGTACCTGGGCCAAACGGGTCTGGGCACCACAGAGGAGCTGGGCAAACTGGCCTTGGAGCCGGGTGAGAACTTCTGCATGGGGGGCCCCGGCATGATCTTCAGCCGTGAGGTGCTCCGCAGAATGGTGCCCAACATCGGCACCTGCCTGAGGGAGATGTACACCACTCATGAGGATGTGGAGGTGGGCCGCTGCGTCAGGCGTTTTGGAGGGACCCAGTGTGTCTGGTCCTACGAGGTAATAAGCCGTTGTTTATGTATTTGGACAATGCGGAGATGTATTTTGTGGTGTCGATGTATTCTAAGCAATTGATATAATGAAGGTTTCAGAAATAGGACTACATTTTTTTCAGTATAAATATATTTTGTGTATTAGCCCTTTCGACTCAGCAGTATTCAAGTTCTATTCTTTCTCAGGTTTTATTGAGCAAGTGTTTTAGCTTTTGCAAGTAAATGATGTAATTTGTCCACTAACCGAAATAAGGTAACTGACATTTTTTGTCGAAACTACATTTTGTTTTAAAAATCGTTTAATTATTGCTTTCAATAACTTTGTGCAGAGTGGTTTGCCATTGGCAGGGCAATGAAAAAGGCTCTTTGTACCAGTATATCTACTAGTACTATTTATTAATGTGTGGGCTGATAGATTGTTCTAAACAGGAGTCATACCTTCACTGCACAAATAATGAAACCATACTATTTGTAACTGAAAGATTTGGACATGCAGTAGTGACTGGAAAAATACACAGCACGAGTGACATTATTCTTACTTGTGGGTAGAAGTATTTATATATGTGGATATGAATTACTCAGATCTGTTCTTATTTGAAGAATCATCTCTTTGATGCTGTGCTTTGATTTGATGTCCTTCTATAAGTTCTTAGTAATAATTGTCTGCGGCAACCTGCATTTCTCAAAAATATTTAAGGAAACGGGTTTACAGGAATTAGGGATTAGATATTTTGGATATCACTTTTCTTTTTTCCCCTGCTTGTAACAAACAATCTTCGTTAGCAATTGTATGTTAGTTCTGCACTTCTGCTCAGTAGCGGTTAAATCTCTAAACCTCTATATTTCACAACTCTGTTTTTTGCACAGTTCTGCCATGCTTTTTACCTTAGTATCTATAAGATCCAGCTGCATTTTTACATGTTAAAACCAACTTGCTCACGCCCCGTGAGGTGCATAGAGTGTAAAGCACAAATAAAAGGTAGATGATGTGTGAGCACTTCATTATCTAAATGCAGAATGTTGCCAGATGTTCTGTTGGTCTGGGGACTGTCCCTAAGTCAAGTCGTGGATGACAGGTGTGCTGGTACTGTGCTGCTTGGCTCTCTCTGGTCAACAAAACCTTGAAGTGAATTCAGCATTGTTAAGGGCATTCTCCCACAGGCACTCTCACAGTGTGGCCGCCTGATTCTATTATCACTCTCTTAACTTTGTCCCGGCTTCTTCATTATTAATGAGGCTGGTAGGCCTGAATACAGAGCGGTGCTGAGTATTGGTTTGCTCTTTGCTGTGTTTCCCATGAAAGGAAATTTAGCTCAAACACCCACCATATGCAAACAACCGCAGGCAAAGTGCTCTAGACACTGGCAGAGAGAAAAGCATATTAAACTATTTAACGGTACTCAGTGGGGTCGCATTCTGCATCTTATAATTCTGTGGTTCGCTGTAGATTAAGGAGTTAACAAATCTTTACAAATAATTCGACTGAAGTTTTGAATACCACTTCTCTTGCATTCACAATCCTGAGTTCCATTTCTCAGCCCACTCCACATAATATAGTTATTGAATGATAGAATTATAGATTATATGAATTTGAACCCATATAACTTCCCAAAGCAGACGTTTCTTAACCATGGCACTTCATTCACGGAAGTTTTTCCTAACATATGTGACACTTTTGTTTCAAGTTTTTTTTTTAAAGGTACAGTTTTGTAATCCCTCGCAAATGGCTTTCATGGTCTGGAGAACTTCATATGCATATTGATTGAAGTGGAGTCCTCTCACTCTCCCCAGGGCTGGAGTCGGGTTAAACCCTCACTGGTATCATGCGCTCCTGTTCTGTGCCAGTGCTGATGAGATTCTGTCTGTCTCCTCAATAATGAGAGTATTTATGCACATGTATGATGTTTAATTCATTGCCTGTCATCGTGGTGTAGGCACACTTATTTATTTATTTCATTGTGATGATGACTTCAAAGGGGTTTTCACTTTGGGCATTTACAAATTAGAGTTTTGTTTTATTCAGTCTCGATATATATATGTTTCCATTAGTGCACATTTTGCTGCAGTGGTTCCCACAGCAACTTTAGAATAGGCTCTTTATAAGACTTGAAATAAAGCAAGTTTGTAAAAAATTGTGAATTTCATAATGCAGTTAGCTCAACATTATCTAAAACTGAGCCTTATGGAACATGGAACTGCCATTCATTACTAATTAATTGGATTAGTCACCTCCGGAGGAGAGCCCTCCCTACTAAAGACTTCATAGTGAGAGCATTTATGGCCTGCGGAGTTAATATAGCAGCTGACAATCAGCCATTAGAGATTGTGTGCTTTAACATTAGACTTTTAGGGATTTTTGTTTATTCACATGAACACCCCTTTGGAATGAACCCTATTTCTCTGTTTAGACTCTTAGGTCCAACTGTATAAACATCACAATGCCACAGCAAAGTACATCTTCACATTGGCTTCAGCAGGAATTCAAGGCAATCGGAGCCAACTTCTTCTCTAAACAAAACTGAGAACAGAATCCCTCCCACGAACACAACACTCCTCCAAAATCTCCAACATTCCTTCTGTGTGCCTTTAGACAATGCCATTTACTCCGCATACATGTTCAAACAGTATTTGCACACATGGTAGACAGTGACCCTTAGAATAATTGCCACCTTTGGTTAAGAAGAACACAAAATGCTTAAAATGTATTTGTTCATGAAAATGAGAAATCTGAGAGGTAAAACAGGTAAAATTATTGTTTTATCAAAAATGTGTCACAATGGCACCCCTGCATTTAGTACTCTGTGCACCCTACGTTTACTAAGATAACAGCCCTGAGATTTCTCTGATTGCTGAAAGAGATCCCATTCCTCCATTCTTCTACATATGATGGAACTAATGCTGCAGGAAGCTCATAAGTATAGCCTGCTTAATCACATTAACATTTGTTATCCGCTCAACTTGTGCTGGGCTTCTGTGTGAAGTAGTTGGATTGATGTAACACACTGAAACAGCCATTCTCTGGAGCTTTTCAAAGGGTTCAGTGGAAGAATAATTCAAGGCATTAAAAAGACTCCATCTTAGTTTTCAAAGATGGTTGCATGTAGTGCCAAAACATTGGAGACATTTGAAAAAGCCTTTTAGAAGGTGGGAAGGTTGGTGCAATGAACCCAGTGTGGCCCAAACAAAATATATGCTAACAGTTCCAAAGATGGCTACCTGTATGACATAGTTCAGCAACCTATTATAGGCAAGGCAGGTATAATCTCAAAGCTTACACTCTGTAGCATTTTCATATTATTGCACAAAATATTCTAACATTATGATGTATAAATTTCATGATGCACAATTTTACTTTCAAAGGTAATATGAATGATTGTTTGAGAAGATAATAATTATTCTGCTTGTACTTACATTCTACTTCACCCAACCCTCCTGTCTTTTTTATGACCAGTAACATGGGATTGATTATCCTTGTGAATTAGCTATGTTGATATTGATTACCTCTGCTAAAATGATCAATAATTTGTAACATCTGCTCCAAAGAGCCGAATCACTTTCTATTGTCTTAATCAGAGTGTTAATTTATATTTGCAGTCTGCAGCATTTTGTTTTGTTCACTATCATTGCATATCATATTCAGGTAACTGGGGGATTGGTTGCCTTCAGGTGACTGTACTTCACTAGCCGGTAGCAGTCAGAACACCATTGTTAAAGCTTTTTGTTTTTAAATTGAAATAGTTTTTGTATTATAACCAGGTGACTTTTTGGATAATGCTTAAATTGTGCTTCTGGCCTTTCTCATCATGCAATGTTTTGTAGGCTTGCACTTCAAAAGGTGTGTGTGTGTGTGTGTGTCTGTGTGTGTGTGTGTGTGTGTGTGTGTGTGAAAGATTCGCATGTACGCACATACACCAATTTCATAGTTTTTGCGCATGGTAATGGAGCATGCAACTCTCACATTTACACTCAGATTTTAGTTGGGTATGTGCCTGTGACGAGAAAATAGAGTGTGCAGATCATGTTTGTGAAACGCTCCTTATTGCTGAATAGCAGTTCAACGGTAAGTCTGTGATCAGGAAGTTGCTAATCTATTAGGGTTTCCTGCAGAAAAGCAGATAGGCAAGGTGCTATGCATCAGTTTTAAGGATGTGGCACAAACAAGCCACCCCCATCCCAGTAAAGATGTGGGGTAGTAAACTATGGATCATTATACAGACCTTATTACACCAGTTTGTCTTGCTTATGATGTTTTGTGCAGCTTCTTAACTGATGACACTGACATGTTCCATTAGTGTCCAACTTTTAATGTTAGTATGTGTTTTTGTATTACGCTGGAAGCTGGAGGAGGGTGTTGTTAGGGGTCTACACGGAGAGCAGAGTGTTATCTAAAGTGACTTAACATGACATGTTTTGCTTTGTTTTTTTTCCTTTTTTTTTTTGTAGCTTTATCTGAATGAAAACCATTTCATTTAACCCGAGCCCATGATCTTTGAAAATTTGTGTGTTGTTGGGATAGACTGCTAGAATGACCTTCACTCATCTCCTCCATTTTCCGGCTGGACTAATTGTTTAAGTTGTTTTTGTTTGGTTAACTTCTATCAGTTACGCTCCTTCTTCATAACCAACTACTTGAGCAGGAGCTGTCTGATTTTTTATTGTAATTGTTAGGCATGATAGTGATTGAGTATGTCATGAAAATAGTTTGTTTCAGTAGCCACCTTATGCTCTGTTGAAATTGTCTGAGGTTTGTCAGATGGGGCACCTATGAATATCTGTTATGCTCACAAAGCGCTCAACATCTGTGATTGGTCTGTGCATTCTCAGTTCTTATTAAATAAGTTGTTCTATTTTATATTTGACATTACTTTGATGCAGTGTATACTTGACATGTTGCATGTAAAAAGCCTATTAACTATTAACTGCTCTAATAGGACAGTTGCATGAATTCAGTGGATATGCAAAAGATGTGTTTGCATCAACAGTATCTTCAATTCAGTAGACTTAACAAGAGCTACATCAATTGTGTATATATTGTATATACAATTATAAGTAAAGCACATTTATTTCCAATCATGTGAGAAACAAAATGGCAGAAATATAAGATGATATTGGCATTAGTGGCACTGTGTCTTTCATGCACATTCAGACAAATGGGGAAATGCAAAGTCCTACTCAAGCTTGCCGGTTCAAAATGGCACATGTAGGCTGACTATGTAATGGTGCATCGTTTGACTCTGTAATGCCATGCTGTAATTAGATCTCCCAGAATGCAAGTTACATTCATTCAGACTCTGAGGTCATTTACCTTGATCCATTTGCCAGTGTGGATCATAAATTACATGGAAATGAAATGTATTAGCATTACATTACTGTGTCAGATAAGCTCGCTAAGCTTGCTAAACCAAGTACCACCTACTGGTTCAGAACTGGAAGAATGATTTGAGAGAAGCTCCGCCTCCTCCTTCCGCCCACCTCCCCTCTGGAACGCCACTGAAAGTGCTAATCTTGCCATCTGCCCTCCAACTGGAGCCAGAGGCGCATGCCAGGAGGATGGAGCTTCTTGTTCAAATGTCAAAACATTGAACTTCAAGGTCTCTGTTGTCTCTTTTCGCTTCATTGCCTCTTTCTATATTCAGGGATAATATTAAGGAGAGCGCCTCCGTGTGGAGTAATGCACCAAATTAGAACGCTGCTTACAAGTGTGTCTCGATGTCTTTATAAGACTGTTGCCATTTAATGACAAAGATACTGCCTCATGAAGCAAATACCACAGTGTCAGCTATAGCTGAGAGTCTAAGAGAATGCAGTTGTCTGCATTACCAGGGAAGGACCTGGATGTCATTCTGTCCTTCACAGCTGTGGATAAATATAAATTGCCAGATAAAAACCCACTCTGGGGGGCAAAAAAAGAACATGCTCAGTTAAAGCCACCTTGACTGTCCCGTGAAGGAATCCAAGAACACTGAATTTTTTGCTGTTGTCTTTCCTCCACACTGCAACCTGACAGTGTTAGAGATTTATTATTGGTTCACACATGAAAGTGTCCAGTTGGCACCTCTTTGTTATCATCTTGCTTGAAACAGAAAGAAATATGGTGTCTTATGAGGGGAACCAAAAGAATCAGCCCAATACCAATAAGGTTTAGACTGTAAATCTCTTTTTAATGAGTTGGTTTTAGTTGTCATGATCAGGAAATCATGTAGTGATTGCAACAGGCCTAAATGTAACACTTATATACTTTCAGACAGGAAAATATGTTTGGGAATGGTAATACAGAGTGGGTTTGTTAACATAGATTGTTAAGGATAAGGGGTAAAAGAATCACTGCTTAATGCAGCATAAATGCTGGTTCAGGGCTAATCGAAAGCCTACTGCCAAACTGGAAAAGCACTGAACGGAATTAGAATAACCTGTTTACCCCAGAAATGCATATCATTCTGCAATATGTCTTAGCAGATTCAGTATTCTACACCACAATAAACACAGAATATGCACAAATTAGTTGAGTTTGCAAATATTTAAGAATAGACAACAACAAAAAAATTGTCGTGTTTATAAAATTTCCAATTTGCCATTAATGCAAGTGGTCGTATGAAATCTGTGTGTGATCTGTAGTGCAGTGTATGCTGGGTAAATATGTGCGCTACATCAGTACTGGCTTTGAGGAAGGAGCATGCACACTAGTATTCCTGTGCTCGAGCGCACAGCCGCCTGTGGGTCACAGAAAGGTGCAGTGTGAAAACTGCCTGTGCCAAAAGCCCTGACAGATGGTTGCTGTGAGAACTGGTGCCTGTGTGTGTGCCTGTGTGTGTGTGTGTGTGTGTGTGTGTATGTATGTGTGTGTGCATGTGCATGTGCATGGATGTGTTTGTGCTTATGTATACTTGTGTTTCTGTTCAATAATCTAATTGAATATCCAAGTAACTTGATTTGGAATATTGTTCAAAACCAGTGAATAGTTTATTTCTCCATCTTTTTAAAAATTTTACTTTTAAGAATCTCCCTGGAGGTTACATTAAAATCAGTGTATTGTGGAGAATAGAGACATCCTGCACATTCAACAATCCCTAGTGTTGACTTAAAACCAAAAGTAATCATATTATGAGTTTTAGGAAGGGCTTAAATGAACATAGGCTAAGCTATACAAATTCAGCACTGTCATTGTCATTTTGCTGTATAATAAGGGCACTGTTAGCGGCTCTTCATAAGTGTGAGGTTTCACATCTTAGACATCGAAATTGGCACACCTCTGACTGTTATATACCTCTGTGACTCATGGACATTGAGTGTCACTGTGAATATACTTCAGATATTTGTGATTTCTGCTAAATTGCTAAATAAATGTGTGTTGCTTGTTGCCTATGCCCCAATTCAAATAGAACAACCCCTCATAAAGGTAATATGAAAAAGGCACTAACTAGGTAGCAAATGATTCACTTTACATTTCTGGTTCTGTATTTTCCTTAAAGGCAGGCATAAGGGAGGCCCAGGATTAACAATGCCAAGCTTAAATCTGTGCTTTTACCCTGAGTCATCAACGCGTGCGTGCATGCATGCACACATACAGGCACACATACAAACACACACACACACATACACACACACACACAGACGAGAGAGTGCCTTCCTTGTAAAATGTATCTCTGTTTATAACTGACAAAGCTGTTCTTGTGCAAAAGTGTATAAAGATGAGGCACGTCACTGTCTAAAGATGAAGAGCTTACACAGACGTACTCCATCCCCTACCACTGCCACGCATACAAACAGAAATCCGTCCCCGCATGACTCTCTGCACTCTGTCAGAACCTTGGTCCTCGCTTGCGGTGAAATCCAAGCTCTCCCATGGATCTGTTTTAGGTCACTCTTCCTGCACCACTTTGACTTGCCCGTATGTGCCGCTGCTCGTGGTTCTGGCCGCTGCGTGTTGACTCAGGCACTCTGTTTGCTAACGTGGCTCCGTGCTCGGCGGCAGCAGTGCCCAAGGCCAGCCTGGGCAATGCTGGCCTTGCCCCACGTCCACACCTTCACACTCGCTGACCTGGCTTCACCCTCACTTGTGATAACTGCTTGTGTGCACATATACACCAGCCATGTTCCAGAGACCAAGGAGAGAAGGCTTGGACCAGTACATAGATGCACCTACTCCGTAAATCGCTAACTCCTGTAAACATAGTTAATGTAAAATTCCTAAAAGCACTTCCAGTTGTGTCTTTTTGTGTTAGACCTTTTGTGTTTTTAATAAACACAATTTTTTATATTATAAAATAATCTCCTCTCTGTGGTCATTAAATCATTTTGTAAAATTCAATGGGCAAGAAAGGATCACAGTAGTTGCAGTCATGCAAATTAAATGCAAATGATAACAGTGTGCTGGAAAATAATGTATGCAAATTACATTTTTCTTGCAGTATATATGATATATATGACATCTGAAATATATTACTATATATACAGGTCTATACAGGTCTATATATAGAATCTGCTTGTTTTCCTGAATAGCACTGATGAGTCTACAGTGCACTAAGCTCATAAGCCTGTGTGAGTACACACAGCTGAATGACAATGACCCTCTTCATATTGCTTTAGATTCTGTTTCTCTGTCTGGAGCCTTGGAGAGGTTTGCATGCATACATATGTATGACTTATGCTTATGTTTTATGTATTGTCTTGGTTTCTGCTAGCCTTCACCATCCACCACTGATTATGCATTGGTGTGGAACAGCACACACCAGAAGTGAACGCCCTAATATTATCTCAGAGCAACCTAAGTTCATCTATCGTCTTTTTCGTCTTTAGAGCGGGAGCAGGACCAGAGTTTGTGAATAATGTTGCTTTGCACGGGAAGCCCTCCTCAGAGTGTAGAAATTCTCTAGAACACTCCAGACCAGCACACTATCTTCTCAGGCACACTCCAGACCTGTAGCTCTTGATCTGCTGTGGCGTTAGCCACATGTAGGCGGTACCTCATCAAGGGTGGAGTTGCATAAGCTTGCAGTTCAGCTAACCTGGCCCGAGGCCTTACACTATCGAACTTCGATGCACACCTCCTCCATTTGGCCTGCATCTCTGAATGCCTGCTCATAGTAAGAGCTGCATGTACAAATTATGGCCCTGTCCCTGCAAGCTGTGTTGGCTTCTCTGACTGAATGCACCAATCTGCGCCTCAGATAAAATTTGGTACCCCGGAGAATTTCTCAGGCCGGCTACGTCAGCCCCACCAGTCAATTTAGAAAAAAACGCTGTGCTTCACTCTATGCTGTCCATCTCCATGACAGGCTTTGACGAAAGCTTTCCATGGATTTCAGTGGGCCCACGGAGAGAGCTGCACCCAGTATGGAATTGCTCTTACACAGTCACTCAAATCGATTACTATAGCAACTAGAATGAGGTTAGCTTCTTGGCAGTTGAGCACAAACTCAATAATGTGAGTTATTTTACAAAAACAAAGTTTATAAAAAACTTCGTAAACTAGACTGTATATAAACTGTATAATTACCCCTATTATTGGCAAACATGCAAAAGCATTTGTATATTTTATGAAGTATATCTAAATAGTAAGTTTTTAAAGCACATTTTTAAAATTTGCAGCACTGAAATGGTTTAACAATTAGCTAGTCAGTTTACCGTTACGTCACAAATTCACCTGGGATTGCATGACTTTATTAAGATCAGCATATTTAGTCCTAGGCTGAAAAAAAACTGTGAACCTGTGCTCTTGCTCTCTCTCTCTCTCTCTCTGACTGAATGGCACTGTTTATGTATTCAGTGTGTGGAGGACAGGAGTATGATTTATGGGGTGGCAAGGGAGCTGGGGCAGGCCATGTTAATGAGAGTTTTAGCAGGGCTCTGAGGAAAGCTTTGTGCTCCTCTACCTCTGGGCTCCTCACCATCCGGCTGCCCGCATGACCTACATTAACATGAGTCAAGTTTGGCTCACCTATCCACCCAGACAGCAAGGCTAATCCAACGTGATAAAGCCCTGTGTCTGCCCCATGCAGGCTGCACAGCACTATATATGGAATGGCTGGTCTTCTCTTGCAAAAAATAAAATTTTTTAATTTTCTGTTGTTTTTTCTTTTTTGGGGGGTTCACATATAAAAACTAGGCAAGGCCATGTGCTTTTATATGTTCCACACTCAGCAATTAATGATCAGTAATTATTATAATCATGAAATTGGGGTGAATGTAATGGAATATTGCACTGGTGGGTGAGGAACGATTAACAGTGTCGTGATGTTCAGAATGTGTGTTGATATAAATTGCATAGTGATAATGTTTTATAGTGGCATTTTAAGGGTCTGTAAGCTGTCGCTTATATTCATTTCACATTCTGAGACTTGAATCTACAAAGGTATTACATAAATTATGCAACCTTTGCTAATGCATGCAGAACTGGAGTGAATACTGTTCTGTTGTCACTCACTTTTGAGTCTATAAAAGCCCTAAATAATAGCGTTACTTTGCATAGATTAAAACCTCAGTGGAAGTAATTATGGTATAAATATCTTAAAGTGACAGGTGCTAGGATCATGGCATTCTGGTATCTAGGTTGTACTGCAGTTACAGACTGAATGACTGACCTGGAGTCTTTGCCCACCTCTATTTCTGCTGTTAACATTTACGGGGAAGTTCATGGACAAACTTTATATAGCAATGCAGACTAAAACCTAATAAACTAGTCACCAGCTTGAGCCCTATTCACAAAATCCCCTGGATCCAGGAGTGCAAATGAAAGACTGCGAGGTGCAGACAGGTCAGTTTGCATGTAGATTTGTAGTCACTTTGTCCTCTGGAGTGGAAGGGGGTGAGGCAGAAGTCAGGAGACAGGTGGATGGTGATGACCACAGCTCTAATGGCTCACACATCCCTGGGCCAAGCCTGTTTGTCATGCTGCCCAGGATGAGACGTGAGGGGTCAGTCTACTGAGAGCCCTACTGACACAGCTTTATTCTGACTAATGCAACTCGCTGTAGGACCTGAGCACCCTGCTGCTGTAGCCTACTCAGCAACCCACACACCAGTCAGTGTAGGACAGTTATGCATAGGCCCAGCGTCGGCGTACATCCGGCATTGGCGTTTAGTACTGCCCCCTGTGTGATTACATTGCATTTATGTGATCACAATAGACACAGTGAGCCACTACTTTCACACTGTAGGATGCAGTGGACTCCATGCGAGAGGCTTGAAGGTGAGCGGCGTGTTTGCGTAAATGCCATGGTTTAATTGGCAACAGTCATTTCAAATTAATTACCTGGTTTATAGGCGATGCCTGGCAGAGATGAGCAGTTTGTTAGCAGCCGCTTCTAGGTGCCATCTCTATAATGTAATTTATGTGGAACTGGATATTTTCTCCCTGCTGATAAATAGACAAAGTCACTTCCACAGTCTTCATTCATCTACCCTTAAGCAAGAAGGATTTTGGCCAAGGAGCACTCAGTGTTAATATGTTGATATGGTCATTTCGGGCTTGAGAATAAAGTACATTACCTTCACAGTAGTGTGGTGTTGAACAGATTATTAATCATTAGAATTCTCTAAAAGAGTTAATGAAGGTCAAAGTCCACCTCTACAGATTGGGCTGGTTGAACTTGGTGTGACTGCTCATGTGACTGATGGTAGCCTGCTGGAAGCTCAAACTACAGATTCTACAGATTTGAATCCAAACAAGGGAGGCATAATTGCATTCTGAGAAGCTGAGGTGTCAAACTGTGACAGTTTGTGTGAGAGTGACTCTCTCTTAAAAAGTGTCATTCTCAAGAGTCTTTCGTTGTGATTCAGCACATTTTGTCCTTCCTCTGTTTTGTCAAGGGAGCATAATAGATTTCTCAAATGAAGTGTTTAGTTCGAGGTTCAGTATCGGTAGTATCGTGCGCACGGGCTGCCTCAATTAAGCCAAGGAGAGACTCGCCATAATTACTCATTTTATTGGTTGCAAAGACAGAACAAACATGGCTAGTGCCAATGCAGTCGACAGATTGCAAGATCTTTCTGCTTTGCTATTCTATGCTTCTCACAAAATTAAGATAGGGATCGCTGGTACATTTATAATGTATGTCAAAAGAGTAGTTTGATGTTCAGAGCTCCAACTATATATTTTACATTTAAATAAATATCATTCAAATTATGGCTGATCTATAGTATCAGTCTGTGGTGAATTATTAATGTAGGTAATGGACATTTTCTAAGATGCTCTTTAAAACTATTCAAGCATGAATTTGAGAAGATTATATATCGGTGTATAAAGCATTCGATACCATTCGACTCTGGAATAATAAAACTGAAACGGGATGGCCATTATGTTGATTCCCTGTGTATCTTCTCGCACCGACAACCAACAAGTAGTTCCTTTACAAGCTTAAACAAGTCCATAATACTTTTCTTAGAATATGGCACAAAGATAATGACACACAGTTCTCCGGTGGACAACTCTGCTAGATATCAATATTCCTTTGTAAAAAGAAATACACCATTACCATCCCAAACTGAAATTACACCGTGATATGAATTTGAGGCTGGCCTGCCTGTCCTGGCTCTCAGGGGGAACTTGCTGTGGTGTCTTACTGAAACAATAAGCCACCACGTAGTCCGGGGTCTCTTTTTATAGAATGATGATGTCTACGTGGCTCCATGAAAACTGCCTGCTTTGGATCAGAGTCTACAGAGGTTGTGTGGACTTCTATAGACATACAGTATATCAAAGCTGTACACATAGTATCACATGTGCCTAATATTATATTTGAATATTTATAACCTGAATATTATTTATAACCCGACTGAAGCAGGATGTGAATTTTCTTGAAAGCAAACTGTGACATGGTAAATGGAAATGGTATTACTGGAATTGAATTGGGTATTCATTTCCCAGTGCAATAGTGATCATGTGCACTTTAGACATTCAGAGTACTAATAATACTTAATGTTAAAATAATAAGTTTTATGTTAAGATTATTATGCCACAGGAAAGCTTCTTGCTAGATTTAAGTTCTGGACTTAATGGACTCTTAATTGGATGCCGCCATTTCTCTTCATGTCTCTGCATGATGTAAGCACACTAGAGCATTAGCAGTCTGAGAGCATGTCTGAGAGCTCATTCTGTGATGGAACAGGACAGTCAGTTGTCCTGTCTTCATTTCTGTGCACTCAGTGACCTTTGCAATCACATCTCACTAGATAAACAGCTATATGGCGATGACTTTGCATGATTGGAGGTGCAAGTTTCACCAGATAAGATCCCACATCATGGGTATTTATATTTAGTCATAATTTGCAGCACACAAATGGCTGTGTTGATTGTCTATGGATTGCGGCTGGCAGTTCCCCAGCCCTGCTACTGAACAAATGACCAAGCAACACACGTGGACTCGTTCTTTTCATACCAGGCACAGGATAATGGGTATTGAAGCACACTTCAGTGTGCCAGCATAGCAAGGAGACTCGCTTTCACTTTCTCCTTGAAAATATCACTTTTTATATTATTTTTATATCTTGTAATATCATTTTATTTGAATAAAATAGCAAAATAAACCTTTAGGTTTAATAATCTCAGAATAATAAGGATATCACATCCGTCTTGCATATATGTTAGCTGGACATCAAAAATGAAATCAATCAGGTGGTACATAAATAATTCATTTAAAAAGCCATTTCAGAGCCCCTGTTGGATGATGCCAAACAATCCAAAAATGTCCATGTGTCGTTGCAGTTCATTTACAATTACGGCATTTAGCAGACGCTCTTATCCAGAGCGACTTACAAAAGTGCTTTGTCATTTACTCATAGAATACATCCTAGCCAGTACAGTAGGTTAGAGTCCAAGATACCAATTAACTAAAATACTGTTGAAATACAGGAATCAATGCTGATACCTAGAAGTGCAAAATACATCTGAGACAATCAGTGCAATAAACAATAAGTGCTAAAATTTGTTACTCCACAAAGGAGCAGTCAGCATCAGTGTAATAAATAATACCCTACAATATGTTTCAGTTAGTCAACATAGGAGCAGGGTCAGTGGTCATTTATTTTCCACAAATAAATGGGACTTGAGTCTGCATTTGAATGACGAAAGTTTGTTCTACCATCTAGGAGCCAGGACAGAGAATCTCGATGCTTGTCTTCCATCAGACTTGAAGCATAGTATTTCAAGCCGAGCCATACTTGAGGTTCGAAGTACTCGAGGTATGGATTGGGCTTTGACCGTTGACATCATGCATGGAGGGGCTGGTCCATTTTTGGCTTTGTAGGCAAGCATCCAGGTTTTAAATCTGATGCAGGCAGGTACTGGAAGCCAGTGAAGGGAGCACAGCAGCGGCGTGACGTGCGAACTTCGGAAGACTGAAGACCAGTTGTACTGCTGCATTCTGGACAAGTTGAAGAGGTCTGATGGCTCTTAGTGGAAGACGAGCAAGTAGCGAGTTGCAGTAGCCTGTCTTTGAGATGAAAAGAGACTGCACAAGTACCTGGGCAGCTTCCTGCGAGAGAAAGGGCCGAATCCTTCGTAGGTTACAAAGGGGAAAAATGGTTCCCAAAAAGATCTACACTGTGATGTCAAGTAGAGCTTTCAATGTCTTTCAAAATTTTTTAACCCTTCGAATTGACCATTTAGTATTGCTATGTTCAAGGGGCGACAATAAACATCTATTTCATCTCTTTAAAACTCTGGATTACAAGTTCTACGTTGTAAGACCAATCACCAGTATAGTTCATTACGTTTCAGGCAAGTAAGGGAATTGACTAATTTTCTGAGTGAACACCAATTATGTGATCAGGTGACATAGCTGATATAAGGCACATATGAAGCTGTGCTAGACAAGCATTTCAAATATCTCTCCTTTAAGACAGCTCACTCTCATTAACGTGTGTTCATGAAATCCGTTAGGTGCTCAACAGACACTGTAAAAGCATAGAAGTCTGAGCGGAGATTTTAATAAAAGCTACTCTCTCTGTGCATAGACCATTTCTAGCATAATTACTGCTCGGGTTTGCTTACCCAAACAACAGTCCCCCGGGCAAGGAGAGGGGAATACAGTCTTTGGCTGACCGTGGAAATAAACAATACTTTAGAATAAATAGTATCTGTTACCTTTATTGCTTTGTATATTTTCTTTTACTGGAATACTAACTGCCCAGTTTTGTATAAACGTACATGTGCAGTCCGCGGCGTAAAAGGTTTAAGGTGCTTTGTGAATAGCAGCATAACATTTAAGCTTATGACAATAATCAGCACGTATGCTTCCTCTGTTAACAGTGGCAGAGGGTGAGGATGTACTTCTGAAAGACTTCAGGGCCTGGAGCTCAGCTGGTCTCTCTGCATGCTAGAGTGCACCAAAGAGCAGGACCATGATAGCATGGCAAATAGCCTCGTCACTGTGATTTACGGTATTGTGAGCCCAATCCTGGATCCACGCCTAGCTTCTTGGTGCCTGATCATCCATCTTTATGAATGAGAAAATGGTTCGCCTAAAGATTCTAAAAGCTCTTAAGTTTACTCTTGCCTATAGGCTACTCCCAGAGCAAACAGAAGCAGTCAGTACTTCTCTTATTGCAAGTCCATAATCCATCCCAAGATGTGTATTCCTTCAAATCTGTTTCAGCCATGAGCAAATATCTCAAAAGCACACTTATCTTTAGCATATTTATCTTCACAAACTTGCATAGCTGCACTCTAAAATCTATATTTGTAAGTAGAAGAGAAGTTATCACCTATTGTGTGCGACCAGAATGAAACCCGGTTGCTTTAAGGGTTGGCTCCATGAACGGATGCACAAACGGATGCAGAGCTTTTCTGACGCTTTTCTGACAGAACACCTAAGGGAGGTGTCATATGTGATTGAGTGCTTGAATATTTAAACGGCCAGCTATGTCACTGAATGACTCAGCCTGCTACGGCAGCTAATTGCACAAAGCCGGCTCCAGTCATTGTTACTGAGTGTATTGTTCACACTGGTCACTCCCCTTCAACTGTATAAATGCATTTTTGCATACATCTCGTACATTACAAGTCAACGTTACATGGGTCCTGCTTAGCCCATAAAATCAAAGCAACTGCGCTAACATATGCATTCTTACATGAATATTATTTCGGTTATATAAATAATATGGTGCCAAACCTATGCTGTAGTACTGGGCTATATTACCTTGTTGAACTGCAGAACTGCACTCTATGTAGTGCAGGTGGTGTAGTCAGGCAAGGGGACTAAAAGGATAGCATGTTTGAAATGGAAAGCAGAGCTTTTACTACAGGCATAAATTACTGACGACTGACACTCCAAGCCCTTGAATATATGAACTGACCATGCTCACACGTGGGATCAACACTGCTGAAGGACATCAAAGATGGACAAAAAAGGACAATATGGACAAAATATATTTTGAAAATTTGTCTGATTAATTTAAGTTGCAGTTGTATCCCACAAGTTAACATCTGAATGTTTATCCACATCATATCAAACCGAGCATAGGCAGTTTGTCCCTACATGAAGAAAATCACATGGAATGTGCTGCTTCTTGACTTTTGAACTGGAACTATGGTGCTAATGTAACTAACAAATGTGGGAAACTCATTTCCAGAGAGTCTTGGAACCACATGCTTGAATCATCGCACATTCACCTCAGAAGACACATACAAATTTGCACACACAGGGTCATAAAATATTTTTAAAAAATAAAGAAAGAAAATAAAGAAGGAATCGCTGGATACCGATTCTTTTAATTTGAATTTTTTCACACTACTATTTTAATGTCTAATTTGAATGTTCCTAACTTAAAATCTTGCACAGTGCAGTGGTTCACTTTTTTTCATTTTTCTTTCTTATTGGCATTCATGTCATCCACTGCAGTGCAGCAGTGGAAATTCCATGGACATGTCTCAATATGACATTTAACATGGTTGACTTCACCATGGTTAAAAATGAGAGGAGGGAAAATGACTACAAAAGTGGGCTAATGTGACGACTCGTGCACACTGTATGCTTGGTGCTGATCCTGCTGTTGCATCGCCCACTCCAGCGTGCATTTAGTGACTTTCTCATCCCGTTGGGACCTCGAGCACCAACAGAGCACTTCTTCATATTTCAGCACAGCTGACCTCTGCCTATTAAACACTACTGGCATGGAATGGCAGTTAGGTCTATGCTTTTGCTTCGGCCTGGGCATTAATAGCACATTGTCTGCCAGGTCCCTGTGCATCCTGAAACAGAGACAATATCTGGTTTTATGGGCATAATGGCATAGATCTTTAATCCCACAGGCCTGGTTCTCTGTTACTTCCTGTAAGAACAAAATCCCTAAAGCGGGCCAGACTGGGGAGCTCGTCACAGTTGGACCAGAGACTACTAAATGGCTTAGTGCTAGAATAGTTCAGTGATGATTATAATATAATTTATTGTACGTGGCTTAATTTCGTATTCGCTGTAATGTTTATGGAATTTGGCAGATGCTCTTATCCAGAGCAACCAATGCCTGGAACTGCCAAACTATACCCAAGACCGCTAGCTCTATATTCATGGTACAACTCTGACTGTGACCCAGCTCTGTCTATAGTAAGCTGAAGTTAGGTGTTTAAATAATTTGCTAAATTTCAAAAGCATACCATTAGTAGTTCTTAGGGTCATACAATATATAGAGGCTAGTTATTAATAAGGAACTGTTGAATGTTTGACATTTTATTTTCACTAGAAAGAAGAGGCACTGTCTTCACTGATCATGGATAGATAATGTAATTTGGTTCTGATGGATAAGATGATTACACTGCCCATCTTTGAAATGACTGCAAATGATGGGGCTATTTGTGATTGTCATCTCCATGAAAGATAATACCATTATTAATCTACAAAGAAGGTGTCTAAGTGATTGATCAGATGTCAACAGTTTGTCATGATTTCTTTTTATTCTAAAAAAAAAAGATTAAGAGAAATGCTGACCAAGTAAAACAGTTGTTGTTTTTTTAGAAAAACACAATCTCCTGCAGGCATCATTTAAACCTCAGTAGCTCAGCAAGCTTGTTCCATTTGCATATGTATATATTTTTCTTTTTCTATTTGGAGTGAAGTCTTGCCCCTGCAGGTTTATGTCATTTTATAAACCCCATGGTCTGCTGGGAGTGCTCATGCTTGTCATATTTCCTCTAGCCCATTTTTAGAGACCTCCTTCACAATGTCGCAAGTATTCTGGTCTGGACATACCAGGCATGACATCCCCTTGAAAAAAGGGCATTCAGAGGAGAATTTTCACTTGCATTGATCATGCACTGCAAAAAATGAAGAATGTAATGTTGATCCAGCCCTGCGTCTGGCTTCATTAGCATGCTGAGATGTAAAGCGCAGATTTCATTTTTGTTACGTGTCCCCGTAGTGCAGGTGCCACAGCATGGGGCTGAGATGATGCAGATGGCAGTACATCCTTCACTTTAGCCTGTAGCCAGAAGAAGGCTCTTGCATCTCTCTCAGATATTAAGTTCTAAGCTGACCTTGTTGCTGTTCCCAGTCTGGATGTGCGTTTTTACCCAGCAGAGATATTAATAACTGGATCGATAAACCCTGCAGATGCTATGCCCGCTGTGAAATGATACACCAGGCATGCATGCATCTTTTCGGACATTACCTTTTTTTTTTTTTTTTTTACTTTAATAGATAAGAATCCCTTTTATCACTCTTTTAAACCCTTTTACTCCACTTTATATTCCACTTTATATTTGGAACTTGATATCTGATAGCTTCATAAAACAATTCAGATTTTATTAACTATATGTCACATTGAATGCATCTCCAACTTTAAAACCGTCAGGCTTCCAAGCACACTGAATCTTCAGTTCATAAATCCATAGCATTTTGTGGTCTTGGTAAGAACATAAACATGTTTGTTTGTGGTAGTACTATAGTATTGAAAGTGGTTAGTCTGCTTTGATTTATGTCTTTACTGCATTCCAGAATATGTTTGGTTGTACATCAGATCATATTAATAATAATCTGCTAAACCAGATAAAATGGTATGCCTGTGGTGCCTCATTCCACCCCACCCTATTCTCACCCCAAATTTCATTCACAGTCAGGAAATTCTGGCATCTTGATATCAAGCAGGTGACTGGGCTGATTCTATTACTGAGAAGTATGCCCTCTTTAGGTGGATAGTCAAATTGTTGCTTTTTTTTTTTTTTTTTTTTTTTTTGGTGTATAGAGTAAATAATACACTTTTACTTTGGCCCACAAGCAATTACTGGTTTTTCATCAAAGATTTTAAATCATCATCCGGATTATTGGTTTGAAGTGTTTTAAATGTAGAAATATTTCCTCTAGTGTAATGTCAGCAGCCGTTAGATTACAGTGTTAAATTACAGTGGCCCTTTGATGAGTATACTTGTCTGTGGTTTTAAGATGGGGAGGGAGGGCGCAGAAAACATGGCTCTAAGCGTCAACGTTCCTCTGTTGTGACATCATCTGACAGACTGTTGACTGAGAGAATGGAAAATTACAAAATCCCGGGAGCATATTCATCTAATATTATGTCTTTCCGGCTACCGGCTAGCTGTGTAGTCATTCTCCGCTGCACAGCCTTTGATAGTGTATGCTAGTTTCAGGTCTTGGTGGAAGAGCTTGCTGCGCTTTGAAGCACACCCACCCGTACTTGGTATCCACCTGCGGAGTCATCTCCAAAATGCAAAGTGGAAAAAAATTGAGGTTGGCATCACTCACTGCCTCTGAGGCCCAGCTAATGCATGCATGAGAAGCTCCGGGAGTGCCGAAGCTTTCCAACAACCCGCTTTATTCCCCAGTGCCAGAACTGGAAAAATGCTTTCGGATGCAGGAAGCTGCTCTCCCCCCGCAAGGCCGTTGTGCTGAATTTATGGCCTCTGTTATGATATGCTTTAATGCTCAAAGCAAACTGTACAAACAGAAAACTGACTTTGGCCAGGCGTGTACAGGGGACACTTGGAATAACAGAGCAGCAGCAGGACCTTGGAAGCCTGCGAGAGCAGGCAGGGCAGGTCACATCCGGTTTGTGTCTGCCTGCAAACTTGGCCTTATTCTGCCTTCTGGGAAATGTGGAAAAATGCCCAGCAGGGAACATCTATAATAGTAATAAGTAAAGTATTTTATTAAAATGTGAATCAAACATTCATTGCTACATAGAAAGGAATATTTAAACTGACTCTTAACATTTAGCTTTGCTTTGACAGTCTATGATGTAGAAACATCAAAGTTTTTTGTATTTCCCCTATTAAGCAAATGTTGGTGGTCTGATATTTAACATAATTGCTATGTAAGCAGTCAGGGACTGGCTCCTGTTCAGTCACTGGATATAGATCATCCAATAACTAACAACTCATTCAACAGTGTACACACTGTTGTATGAAGTGGAGAGTTTAATACATCTTATTTTACTACCAACACCACAGCCAGCGATGCTCATAGTATGTGATGCTCACTGGCCATATCACAGTTTCGCAATTTCAACATCCACTCTGTTGAGGTAGTCTGACATACATACATCCAGTATCATAAAATATATAACCAGCCAGCATCTTCCAAAAGCAGTGTTTCTACAACTCCTGCCACTAATTGCATTTTAGACTCATATATGGCACTAATGTGGAATGAAATGAGGCTTTGCGGGAATCAATATGTGAAAAAGTTACACTAATTGGTTGGGTAATGGCCCCCTGTATTGATTATATCTGATAATCTGGCGACAGTGTTTCCAGCTGTTAGAAAATTAGCTGTAGTTCACAATAATAACCATATTAAATGGCATATGCATCATATATCAGAGAACATGTGAACATATTTTAAAGGACATTTTTATGATACTGGATGTGTGTGTGTCAGTCATGTGTCAATTTACCGAACCACCGTGTACACTCAATGACCCTTTGATGAGTTGATTTCTTTGTCTTTGGGCTGTGAAATTTAAGGCAGGGCTATCACTGCACTAAACCTCTTTGAAAGCTATTGTAGTCAGGCAGCAGAGACTGGCAGGCGTGCCACGCTGGTTTTTCTTGTGCTATCTGCCACAGTAATCACCTGTAAACAAACATCTGCAGATGAAGAGCAATATTCCATAAGATTGTGATGTGGTTTTCTTTTGTGATGTGGTTTCAGGACATGCAGTCTTAATAGTGTTACAATGATGGTAAAGTGGAAAAATGCATCATCATTGTAATGGGAAATGGTGTGGAAAGCTATGAGGACAAAGGAACTCCCAGGGAATCCAACATCCTGGCTACAGTATAGGACCCAAATGTAACAGTACAGAAGGCAGTTTTGACACTGTGCATTGCTTTAACACAAATAGGACCTAAATAATGTGTGGTAACAAGAGCTCCTCCATTCTTTTTCCTTTCAGAGCAGAAATAGATTTCAGGTAAAAACGGCAAGTGGCATGTTTATTTAATCACGCACAAGAGCGATGTGCTGCAATTCAATCAATAATGCTGCAAAGGCATATCTTTGAAAAACTGTATTAAGACACATATTTGAGGAAGGTCTTAATGATGTGTTTCTTAAATAGGAAGGACTGTAATACTTGACATTTACATTTTTTTTTTTTATATTCAGACAACAACATTCTCCCGCAGTGAAAAGGGTTGTCTAGGTGCCTTAGTTTGTGTACTGTGAACAGAGAAATGATGAATAAATGTTTTGGCTGCTCCGTTGCGTGGGTGTATGTGCCTAAAGCACTGAGAGTTCAACAATAAATCAGCCTCACTGCCTGTTCTTATTTTTAATGCATTTGGTGTCATGTCTTCAATGACAAATAAACACTGATATACCCATGTGCCATTTTGTTTATGCTGTGTGAAAGATTGTGTAGTGTAGAGCAGTTAGCGTGAACTATCTGATACAACTGTGCAGACCAAAGCATAAGCCAGCAAGTCATACTGACAGCAGTGACCTTCAGACTATCTATTGGAAAAAGCAGCTGGAACATTTATGGATTTTTCTCAACTGTGGAAGGTTAATGGTAGGATCTTTAAGACAACACAAATGTGGCCATTAGCGGTATATACAATCAGGACTCTAATGTAATGCTATTGTAATGCCTACTGTAATGCTTTGATGATTAATATTCCAGGGCTTTTGCCAGTGCTGTGGTTTTCTAGAACTCATGTTTGAAAACTGTCATTTCAACATTGGTGCGAGGATCTGTAAAGACCAGACTACAGTGATGTATGGGGCTACACAACCACTGTCACATCGCATAAACGTAGCTCTTCATTTAGTAGTGAGCACATCGTATGTATGAGTGACACAATTCTCTCGATGTTTCTCTTTTAATTTATGCTTCCACGAAGGTCAGATTGAAAACCTTGACGTTCTGACCGCTCTGTAAAAATCGCAACCTTTCACAAATCAAAGCTACCTAAGAATCACTGGCAAGGATCTTCTTAGGTTTCAACTTCTGAAAACCGTATATGCAAAAATAGTATCAGCTATTCGGTCGTATCAAGTAATGCCAAACAGCCAGCAGTGCACACACCCTTCTTATTTGGGAGAATATAAATGGATGAGACTAACCACGGGGGGAGGCATAGATGTGCAAATGAGCCTGCTGTGCTTTCCTGCTTAGAAACTGTAAAGCCATAAGGGGCAAGAAGAGTGCAGAGTTTAATGCACTACGAATGCACCATAGAAGGATGAGGAAAAACCTTAGGATCATAAAATATGGTCTGATGAGAAACTGGGCTTATTGTCTGTAATTTTGTGGATATTGTCATGCCAGTCTTGGGTTAAAACAAGGAAATCTTCAATTCACAATGAAGATGGTTGGGGGGCCAATAGTAACATAAGGTAGTGTCTGTCATGTTTCTCGTATAAGATTTGCTGAATAGGTAGATTTAACAGAAGGTCTGGCTCATCATGGTTGGTGTGCCCAGGCTTTGCGCTAGCCGTTATTCGTCTGTCATATGTTCAAAAGTCTCGTGGTTATATTTCTGTAAGGTTGGATTTTTGGCTTCTGGTTTAACAAAACCACAATCAGAAGAATAAAGTAGATCAGGGCTCCATATTTAAGAACTATTTTGTATGACACCTGGTTTCTGAATTGTATTTGTAAAATATTACAGTTCTCTTATTTCTTCATTCAGTTACCTTGAGATCACTTGCTGTAGCATTGATGTTTGGGTAATTCTCTAATAAGTAATAATTCCATTTGTTCCAGGCTTCAGTTACTTAAAACTTATCTTGTTCAATACTGGCAGCCAAAAGCATAGCACTAGTCCTTAGCTTGAAAAAGTGTGTGAGTGTGTGTGTGGGAAGGGGCGGGGGGGGGGGGGGGGGGGGTGCTTGCTAATGTCTGGTACACTGGTGTGAGAATGGAAGAATTACTCTCCAGTGAAGGAATGTCTCGAGCATGACCTCACCCCTCCCAAAAAGGACTCAAAAGCCACAATCCCTAATCTTCAATCACAAGAAACAAAGAAATAGCCCAAGAACAGAAATGTTCTTTTTCCTTGGTATATCATCATTGAATCATCCCAGGACCTCGACAGAGCATAACAATGTTACGACTGCATGCTCTTTTTACTGTAGATATTTGTCTTATTTATGTCAGTTTTGATTTATGGTTTCCATTTGAGATTTCTTGGAATATGCAAAAATGATGTACTTAGGCTATCTACAGATGCAGTTTACAGAGACCTGGGCCAGACTTATGTAAAGGACAACTACTGCTGGCAACAGCTGTGTTGCTTTCTTTTTGTCATCATGAAACTACTATTTCGTATAAAAAAATCAGTCCTATAGGTACATGTTGCGGCCTTGACGTCAAAGCTGAAGAGACACAGCTGGAGTTTGATGGAACTGGTATGAATGCCTCGGTGAGTGATGCTTGTGTGCTGAAGTTCAGGAACGGGATGGCTACTTTTGACGAATCGGCTCCGGGCCGGCTCCAGCACCCCCCTCTCGGTGATGTAGAGCATCTTGTTTACAAAAGGGAGTGTGTGCACTTAAAATGATGAGCTGCAGAGAGAACAGGAGGTGAATTACTGAGCTGCTTTCCAGGCCACAGCAGAAGTGGTTTGTCCCTAGAATATCAATATAGTTCTCAGGGATTCTGGATTTTCAGACCTGGTACACTTACATGTCATGTTTCAAACAGTATAGCAATAATATTAAAAATAAGATTTTTCCATGCAACATAGAAAGGGACCATACCTTACACTGTTCAGTTATTCATAAGTTTAGTTTTGCCTTTCTGTTGCTTATTATGCAGAATATTGATTAGCTACACCTGTTCTTGGTTTAATTAGAGTATTTAAGCAGCTATCCACTTTCTCTTTGTGAGTTATTGCCATGTTTTCATTGCCTTACATTGGCATTGTTCTGGGAAGTGTATTACTACAATGTACATATTCCATAGTGCTTATATATTACAATTTTTTTTTAATAATCAAAATGTAGCTTATGGCTCTAAGACTCCTTTTTTTTCAGGATATGCGACTGTTTTACTGTTAGGGTTAGAAAATGTAAACATCTGAACAATTTGGGTTAGGCAGTTTTAACGGACTGTAATTGGCAAATTGTCAACTCCTTATGTCAAATGACCTTATTGAGTGCACTAAAGCTCATAGGTGTTTTATGCTTGCAAATTTCAGGCTAGCTGAACCTAAATATGAATGATAAAATGATCAAACTATAAAATCATTATAGCCTTGTGTGAGAGAGCAGCCTATATCAATAGAAGAGTGATATTTGCTCCTTTTGAGTCACAATTGTCCACAATGCTCGCCTCCCGTGAGTCACGGGGTTTAGCCAGCCATGTGATTTGGGAGGATATGTTTGTGGTCATGCCGGCACATACCTGTACCTCGTCTTGTTTGTGTATTTAAACCCTTTTAGTGTGTGCAGTATCGTTGGTCATTGTCGATGTAGCGTGTGAATTGTAGTTCTATGTATCAGTCTATGTTTGTGTAATATGGTGTTAAATGTTAGAAGTGTTTAGTGTGCTTGTGTTCATTGTTTGTGTTTATACGTGAGTGCCACTTTAGTCCTCTATGTTTTATGTTAGTAAATGTTCGTCCACGTCAACAAGTTTTAAAGTTTATTAAATCTTTCCTGTCCAAAGTTTAATGGCGACTTTGCCCCTGAGTCTGTTCATGCCCCCCACCAGAACACTTTTGGATGAGAAGTTACATGTAAAATTAGTTGATTCTGTGGATGAGATCAGACACTTTGGATTAGACACTTAAGAACAAATGACTGAAAGTTTAAAACTATATGATCAGACTCAGACTGGCTTCTCAACTTTAAGCATCTCTCTTGCCGTTGGCTGGGAGTGCCAGGACCTGCCTGGTGAGCTCTAAGGCGTAACATGCCTCCTGGGTAACCGCTGGGGTGAAACATGCCTCCTGGGTACGCTCTGGGCTGCAAGTTGCCTCCTAGGTGAGCTCCGGGGCGCAAGATGCATCTTAGTTGAGTTCTGAGCTGTAACATGCCTCCTGGGTAGGTTCTGGGCCATAACAAGCCTACATTAGGCACTCAAACCTGTTTCTCTGATGGAGTCTAGCCAGCCGTTTGTGCAGGCAGTCGTCAACGTTATGTCAGTCTACAGAGAGGTGCGGAAAATTAGTTGGGACAGCAGGGCTCACTTCATCCTTTGACGAGCTAGTCATTCTGTGACTTGGACACAAGAGCAAGACGCAAGTGTGAGCAGTAATAAAGGTTGACAAAACCGGAACAGACATACAACACCAGCATGCACACATTAGGAAGTCCAATAACTGACACGAGAGTTAGGAACAGAGTGGAATTTATACAGAAGGAAATTACAGGCAAACAAAGCATGGGTGGAAGATGTGAGTGATAACACATAAAGAGGAAATGACGGACACCTGAACGGCGTGTGGCAAGATGGGAAAACCACAAAGCACATGGAACAGGTATGAAGAAAAGCAAACAGAACCACAAGACAGCCAGCACCATGTGGGGAGTCACACAGCTGAGGGGGGCACTGTTACTAAACTATTGTGACTGGCTCTAAATATCACATATCTACAGGTTTACACAACATGTTAAAATTAAATACCAGTAAAGCCTTTTTTTTCCAAAAAAAAAAGTGATGTATGCATATTAACCCTTTGCAGTAATAGGTTTTATCATGAGTCTTTATATATACTCCACATAATCAAAATGTATCTTCCTGGATTTGTGTCAAATAATTTGTACATATAAGTTTAATATAAAAATTTGTAAACTGAAGCAAAAAAAAAATTAACTCAAAAACAAAAGTTGGAATTAGTTGTCAAATAAACCCCCCTCTGTTTACAAAATCCTGATCTTTGTTTTTATTGCCATCCTTCACTTCCTCACTGCTTGCTTTGCATGCTTGCTCCTGAGTTCTTTCACACCGTTGCTAGTTTTCTTCGTTTACACAGATCAAGCAGAATCTGAGACATTGTCAAAAGGGCAGGTTTAACAGGTCTTAACTCATTGTAACCCATTGTAATTTTCTAGCCTAAATCCATCTCAAATGTGCTCCACTGGTGTCACCTTTCACATCTGCAGATACCTACATTCACACAAGAAAGCACAGCATGTACCTGTCTTCCATTACAATTATAAATCACTATCTACTGTCTATAGGTCTTGCAGTATCAAAGCCTACTGTGGGATGTGTTAGGAGGACAAACCAGAGTGCAACAAGCAACAGACAAGACTCTCACACACTGGTGTAGCTTGTAGTGATTTGTCAGTGAACCTTATCAAGCAAATGGATTGCCTTTTTTTATTTAATAACTAAAAACTGTCAGATTAACCCACTAGTCATAATGTAACATTTTCTATCTAAAAAAAGCTTACATTAGACTGCATAGACTCCGTTATAAAGGTAAGACGGTTATGTGTTTAACAGATCACAGAATAGGATTCCTACATCCTCTAACTGAAAGTTCTCCCTCTCCTTCTCTCTGTGTAGATGCAGCAACTTTTCTATGAAAACTATGAACACAACAAGAAAGGTTTCATTCAAGAACTGCACAGCAGCAAGATTCACAATGCCGTCACTCTGCACCCCAACAAGCAGCCAGCCTACCAGTACAGGCTCCACACATACATGCTCAGCCGGCACATTTCACAGCTGCGCTACCGCACCATCCAGCTGCACCGTGAAATCATCGCGATGAGCCACCTCAGCAACACTGAGGTGCAGTGGGAGGACCAGCAGCTGGGTGTTGCCCCCTCCTACACCCGCTACCGCCCAACCGAACGGGAAGAAATTATCGAGTGGGATTTCCTGACCAATAGGCACCTCTACTCCACCAGAGATAAGAACGTGCCCCAGCAGGGCCTCGGTAACCTGCTGCGCACTGCATTGGACGATGCAGTGCTCCAGGTGATGGAGATGATCAACGAGAACTCCAAAGCACGAGGACGTGTCATTGACTTCAAGCAGATCCAGTATGGCTACAGGAGGGTGAATCCCCTCTATGGGGCTGAGTACATACTGGACCTGCTGCTTCTCTACAAGAGACACAAGGGACGCAAAGTGACCGTACCCGTCCGGAGACACGTGTACCTGCAGCAGTCTTTCAGCCGGCCTTACTTTCAAGAGGTGGAGGAGCTGCAGGCAGCCGAGCTAGCGGAGGCCATCAACAGCGACTCCCAGTCATTTTCCTTCCTGTCTAATTCACTGAAGGTATTCGCCCCATTCCAATTTTCAGAGACCACCAAGGAGATGCGGGAGCACAGCCAAAAGAAGCTCCATATTCTTGTGCCACTTACAGGCCGCTACAACACTTTTGCACGCTTCATGGAAAACTTTGAGAAGGTTTGCCTTATTTCCAACCAGAATGTGAAACTGATTATCATACTTGTAGATAATGGTAACGACCAAGACAGGGACAAACATTTGGAACTGATTTATATTTACCATAACAAATACCCCAAAGCAGATCTGGCAGTGATACCAATGACAGGGGCTTTCTCTAGGGGTCTTGCTCTAGAAATGGGTGCCTCTCAGCTAAATAATAACTCCCTGCTGTTTTTCTGTGATGTGGATCTGATCTTCACTGGCGATGCCCTGCAGCGATGTAGGGACAACACCATTGAAGGGAATCAGGCTTACTTTCCTGTTGTCTTCAGCCAGTATGATCCCAAAATTGTCTACGCTGGAAGCCGTCCAGAAGACAGCAATTTTGTCTTCACCAAGAAGACAGGATTCTGGCGAGATTACGGCTTCGGCATTAGCTGCATATTCAAAAGTGACTGGCTGAAGGCTGGAGGCTTTGACACTTCAATACAAGGCTGGGGAATGGAAGATGTAGACTTGTTCACAAAAATTATCGATTCTGGCTTAAAAGTGTTCCGCTCACCAGAAATTGGTATTGTGCATATCTATCATCCTGTTCACTGCGACGCTAATCTAGAGCCTAAGCAATACAAAATGTGCCTCGGGTCCAAAGCAAGTACATATGCATCCACGATGCAGTTAGCAGAACTGTGGCTTGAAAAACACTTAGGCATAGGATACAACAGAACCTCCTCCTGACATCTATCATTGTCAGTGGAGATTACCTCAGTTCTGCATGAAAGCAGCAAGAGACTGATTGTGTGTGTGTCTAATGTGTAAGCAAATGCGTGAAATTAAAGGTACTTTAAGTTTGTTTGGTGCAACTTCTTAATTGTTTGTGTAGTCAGCTCTTCCACAGCGTCTTCCAAAGGACATTTAGCACCTTGATCGAATATTTCAGGGCTTGCAGGAGAGGTTTTTTTTGGGGTGGGGGGTGGGGTGGGGGGGTATCATTAATGCAACCATTAATTCTGCTGATATACTCAGGAGTTTATTTGACAGCCATCAGTCAGTGTGTTCAATACAGACCTTGTCTTTAATGCTGTAAGTGAAATGCTCTTCAACAGTGTGAAAATGGAAAAAACATCACCACCATATGATAAATAATCAGAAATTAAGACATTTTGATGGGGATAATAATATTGAAAGTACCACAAATGTGCTTTTAAAGGTTTCTCTGAGCAATTGTTCTGAAAAAATTTAATTTTCTAATTTATACTAAGTAAAACTGTAATTCATCTACAGTATTTTTAAAGTGATTGTAGCTTTTATTTTCTTGTTGAACTAGCATAATTACATTAAGGTACTGGCTCCTATCAAACCATTGCTGTTTTCTGTTTCAGATTTTTTTTCTTCAGTTTTTTCCCTGTCTATTTTGTGCAGCTGAAGAACAAAATGAACAAAATATATTTTTTTCATTATTTTGTTTTGTGGCTTGTTTAAGTTGTTGTTGGGAATTAAAATAATCAAAGTGATTATTTATAATTAAAAAATACTGAAATGCGTTGCCTGCTTTTTGTATCGGAATATTTGTGTTTTTTCAACATGTGATGTATCTGGAGGAAATTTTTGTAGTTAATTAAAATCTTGCTCCTATCTGTTACTACAACAGAATTTTGTCTAGCACCTTTCTATAGTTGCCTGTTATAAACTGTATTCAGCAATAATCCAATGAATACTCTACGCTGTGGAAGTGAATTGTACATCACTACTAATCTATGCAACGGATGCTTGACTTGAAGATGAGCAGCGTATTTAAATTAAAACTGCAGAGGATTTTAGACTCACTTTCATATGCATGATAGGTAAAATACATCACAAGTTAAAGAATACAGAACACGTCTGAGACATACGCCTCTGCATTACTGCTCTCTCTAATATCTGGCGTTTAACTCTCTAATGTATTAGCGTCATTGATGGCATTTAAATGTTCTACTGTAATGGCCATAGTGGGTTGTAGAATTTAAACAATACCTTTACTATTAATACAGCGGAATACGGTTAATAATACTGAGTGACTGTACCTTGCCTTTATTTTGTCCCCCTTCATTGCTACAATGATTGACTCCAGATATGTTTGAAAGCTCCTTTCCGCCATCAGTGTTGTTATGACTGACTCCAACATTATCACTGTCATTATTCTAAAAGCTTGTTCCAGCTGGATAACCACTATAACTATAACTGATGCCAGATCAGTTTTCTTAAAGCCTTTTTCAGCGATATCATCAGTGCCGATTTGACTGAACTCAGATCAGTTCTTTAAGGTTATTTGGCCATATGATAAGTCATTATGAGTAACTCCAGATCAGTTTTATTCATGGTGCATTTAGACATAATCACTCTTATAATGATTCATCATTACACTTAACACCTCTTTTAGGCATATAATCAGTTATTGGGATTCACTATATATATATTTGCTTCATTCAGCCATCATTTTTATTATGAACCCAGACCTTCTGTCTTAAATCTATATTATTGGTGATTCCTAATAAGTTTTATTCATGCTCTATTCAGTCATATAATCACTGTCATTATGGCTGATCTCAGATCAGTTTATTTTTAAGGCCCTTTAACCACATAATCAGTCATGAGTAATTCAAGATCAGTTTTCTTCATGCCATATTCAGACATATAATCACTGTTATGATTAATCATTATTCTTAACACCTCTTTTACACATATAACCAATTATTGTGATTCACTGCAGATATATTTGAAAGCTCCTTTCAGCCATCATTGTTATTACAAGCCGTGAGAAACCCCTCTTTCCATTTCTCACCCATTCTTCCTTGACACAGATTCTGCGCAATGGAACCGTCATTATTGTTTCAGCACTGATTGACTCTGGAGTCACTGGTAACTTCATCACGGAGGACCTTGTGAAAAGCCTGAATATCACTGTGATCCCAGTATCACCTATTGGATTGGTTCAGGATTCTGAAGGTCTGCAGCAATGCCACACATGAGGAGAACCTTTCTCTTTTAGTTTCTACTGCTCATTACCACCAAAGTTTTAGGCCATCCTTGGTTACAGAAAAATCATCCCCAGATTTCCTGAGTGAAACCTGACATTTTAGCCTGGTCAAGTTTTTGTTTACAGAACTGTTTTAGTAGTCCCTGCTTAGTTATAGCCTCCATTTTGGTGGACAGTCCAGAATCAGCAGACATCTTTTCTATACCTGATATGGACTTGCCTGAGATGTTTAGCAAGGGTAAGGCTGCAGCATTACCACTCCATCATCCCTACATCCCATCTAACTTCTACAACCCTGCCCTATTTATTCTGATGTAATGAATGTCTTCTCTTGTGCAATATTATACTACTTTGATGCTATATTTCCCTTCAGGATCAATAAAGTGTTATATATTACAACTGTGCTATAGACCTGGTAGAAGGTGGTGTACCTCCCAGAACTCATCCTTACCCAGTGTCAATCACTGAGAACGAGGCCCTGGAGTACTATGTAGCAGAGGCCCTAGCTAAAGGTTATATCTGCCCTTCCAAGGCCCCCGTTGGAACATGATTCTTTTTTTTATATCTAAGAAAGATGGAGGTTTATGTCCATTCGTAGACAACAGGAGGCTTAACGACGTGACCATTAATTACGCCCTCCACTGCCATTAGTACCAGATACTTTAGAACAACTTAGGGGGCCCAATTCTTCACCAAGCTGGATCTCCGAAGTGCCTACACTCCAATGAGTATTATGGTGGGTGACAAGTGGAAGATGACATTTATTACCTGGATACAGGTTTTGTCTTGTGGTCTGGCCAACACCCCTTCCATTTTCCAAGTCTTCTTTATTAACTATGTGTTTCAGGACATGATAACAAAGTTTGTTGTGGCTTACATCAATGATACACTTATTTATTCCTCCAAGCTGTCTTCTGAGTGTGTAAGCCAAATGAAAGCTTTTTGCAAAGGTTGCTACAGAACATCCTGAATGTAAAGAGCAAGAAGTGTGCATCTGTACATCCTTGTTAGGGTATGTCATTATGCACTCAAAGGAAAACTTTGTGTACTGTACTGGAACTGCCAAGCTGACCAGGCTTTTCTTGCTCTAAAGAAAGTCTTCACTAATGCTCCTGTGCTGAAGCACCCTGACCCTGAGGAGCCATTTGCTGTAGAGGTGGATGTTTCGGAAGTGGGATTAGAAACCATCCTATCCCAACGTTTGTGGTCTCCTCTCAAATTATACCCCATAGCCTTTTTATAATCACTCTCAACTGGCTGTAGATCAGCATTCATTTAGCCCCACCCATCAGTGTCAATATGTCACTGTCAATATGCAAATCAGTGTTCTTGAAGCTTTCCATAACTATATAATTACTATTATTGCTGGCCCAAGATCAGTATTCTTATAGCCTCAAAATCTCCATAATTACAACTTAATCATGATCAGTTTTCACTAAAGCCTCTTTCAGCCATATAATTGTTGTAATTAAAACTGACCCCAGATTAGTTTTCTTAAAGCTCCTTTCAGTCATTCTGACAAACCCCAGATCAATATTCTTGGAGTCTCTTTCAGCCATATAATTGCTCAAATTCAGACTCAACCCCAGATTTGTTTTCTGAAAGCCCCTTTTGCTGTATAATTACTGTCATTATTGATGATCCCGTTGATGTTTTAAATCCCCTTTATTGTTATTATCAGTCCAATCAGCTCTTTAATTGTTATTATCAGCTCATTATTGTTATTTTCTTTCATCGTACTTTTAGACCTTTTTCTTTCATATTCATAATTTTAGAGCCACATACTCACTGACATTTTAGATCTGCCATACTGTATGAACACCTTTGTCATTGTGTTCTTTAACATTCTTAAAGTCATGATTTGTTTACCAGCTAAAATCACTAACTAAATAGAAGTCAATCAAGCATTTGGAACTCTAATTTAGTTTCTTTATGTGAATGTTTGGTAAATACAGCAGACTTAAATTTCTATTATAAGCCTCGACATATATTACACTGACTGAGAACATGATAAAAGTGAGTTACTACTTTTAAGAAACGTTTGTAAAGGAAAAATCTCTTTAAAGGGCTTTTAAAGGAATTGTTTCTATTAGCGAGTTTATTTCCATAGAAGGTAACGCCAAAACCCAGCACCGGTTCTCTTGTCTGCCGGACGTTACGTTCAACAACTACGGAAGCACCGAACGTATACTTCCGAAGTTTGAAGAGCTTCGTTTGTAGATTCTGAAACCTGATCGCTGTTTGGGGTTATCCGGCCGTAGATTTGCCACCGTTATATGTGCAGTTTATCGCTCGCTGGCTACTTAGCTAACTGTGCGCAATGGCTGACGAAGTAGCCAAGGCGCAATCTGCACAACCTGGAGGAGATACAATTTTCGGTAAAATAATTAGGAAAGAGATTCCTGCTAAAATAATATACGAAGACGATCAGGTGTGTATTCTGTGTATATAGATAGTGCCTGTTAGCCAGTTAACTAGCTAGGATAACCTAGCGGTCTAGCTAAATTTGTCGCTTCAGATTTGCTGCATTAACGTTGAATTAGCTGGTGCTATTCCAGTTGGCACTCTTAAAGGATAAATTGCTTATTTTTAGCATCTAGGTTCACGCTAGCTATCTAAGAGTTGGGGCGCTACATGGTGCATTAGTTTGTCATGTGCTGTCAGGAAGCTAACTAACGCTAGCTACCACGCCCAAGATGACAAGTTGTCTATCTTAGTTAACAGTAACTTAATATCGTACTAGCTAACCTATTCAGCAAGTGCTTGAACTGAATCAGAAACGTTGCTTTGAGCTCCATTCTGAACAATTGCAAAATTGTAAGATATTGCACTGCTGAAAATGGACGTATCCTCTGGATACTTAAATATCTGAGTGCCTGCAGAAGATAAACGTGTTCAAGTACCTTTTTAGTTGATGTAGGTTAGCTAACCTGGCGTTAACGTTAGCATGCAGTGCCGTTTACCGCTGCGAGGACAGAGTCCAACTTCGAACCCGACTCAGCACAATTTGAACAGTCTCTTTAAATATTAGCAAGCTAGCTGCCAAACGAATATTTTTCTTAGGTAAAATAGCTTAATAAAGTGAATTCCCTAAAACCAGAAACTTAATGAACGTCGTGTATCCATTTTCGTGTTATTTATTTTAAAGGCTTAATTTACTTCATTATAAACGTTGGCATTTATGGCTCATTCTGACGTGATTCTTGATGGTAAAAGTGCGAGTTCTGAGTCTCTTGCCCAAGATGCCAGTTTTTCCCTTTCCCTGTCGAGACAATCAGATGTTTTTGTTGATTTTTTTTTTTTTGATTTTTTTATTTCCAAACCAGCACTTGTACGTTTGTTGTTTTTAATCATTCAAACCTTTAGCGCATTTTTTTTTCTTGAAAAATGTATAAAGGAAAGAAGCTAACGCACGATATATTCCATGCATTTTCCCATGCAATATATTCAATGCATTTTTAAAATTGTGTTAAGAACCAGTTGAATGATTGAATTTACATGGAATGATTATATTATTCTTTTCTCTCAAAGTGCATAGCCTTCCATGATGTGGCTCCACAGGCTCCTACTCATTTTTTGGTAGTCCCAAAAAAACCCATCACACAAATATCAAAAGTTGAGGACGGTGACAAAGAGGTAAGTATGGGACACTTCATAGCTACTTCAACTGGTTGCATAATTTGTGACCTCCTCTTGTCATAATAAAATGTAACCTAAATTGGTTCCATGATACAGGACAGGTGTCATTGTAATAAATTTATTTCACCCAAAAGGAACCAGTTCCTCTCTATTTATACAGCTCGTAGACAAACAAACAGAAATCTGAACCATTTCTCTGATGTTGTACGCATGGTTAGGAAATGACAGAAATACAATTTGTGATTCACATGCATAAATTGACAATATTGACAAATGGGTGTTGTAATAACTTTGGTCCAACAAGAAAAGGAATTCGTTATGTAGTAATGTAACAGTTACATGCTCGACTGGATAACTAGGCATGACATGCTGTGGGGTTGTGATGTGCTTATTCACTACAGAAAAATACTAAATTCAGAAGTATGCTGCATTCATGTGCCATACCTTCTGCTTATTCCTTAATATTTGAAAATGCTGCTTTTTGTAGGAGCACATTGAGTAGCTCCACAAATGGACACAACACTATTTTCAGTTCAGTTCATCAGTTTGCCACAGTAGAAAAAAAATGTTATGTTTTGTTTCTTCAGATGATTTGTTTCATGCATATCTCAAGAGACAAGTTTATGAAGTTTTTTTGTGTATATCTGCTTGGTCAATAGTTTATGTTTGAGAATGCTTTCTAACCCGCTATTTCTCTCTCTCTCTTTCTCTCTCTAGCTTCTTGGGCATTTGATGATTGTTGCCAGTAAGTGTGCACAGCAAGTGGGATTACCCAATGGCTACCGACTGTTGATTAATGAGGGTCCTGATGGGGGTCAGACGGTTTACCACCTCCACGTTCATGTTCTGGGCGGCCGTCAGATGGGCTGGCCCCCAGGCTAACTACTGGGATCCTGATCCACTTCAAGTTGCATCATTTGTATCAGTAGTCAACAGCTGCATTGTGTTGACGCAGACATCCACAGTAGGTTCTATAATGTCGTTTAAGATGTAATGATTCAATGGGGGGAGGGAATAAATGTACTTATCAGCTGTCACCCTTGCGTCTCTTACTCATATGCACAGAAATAGGGTGTTGAATTTGTAATGGATTTTTTCCTTCACATCTCTAACGTAGTTTGAGCTTTTCCATGCTATGCAGTATGCCTGTACTCCTCCTGCAGTACAGACAGACATCCACTTGAGGACACTCTTGCATTACCTTATACTCATGAGGCCAACCAATGTGACAGGGTACAATAAACTTACTGTGGTAAGCTAAGCAGAAGTGGGAGAGAAGAAAAGCACGCTAGTATATACACTAAACAACCACTACTGTATATTTATTTGTCTGTTGTTTTTTTTTTTTGTTTTTTTTACATTATGAACTACAGAAACACCACTAGGCATTTAAATAACTATATTTTATGATTGTGTAAATCAAATAACACTGAATACAAACCAATGGCTATTAACTTAAGTTCCAAGCTACACCAAGTCATGGGTTCAGTGGCATAGGGAGGCATTTGGGCTCTAAGACATGGATGATATTGAGTGACAAAATAATAGTTCTGAGACCTTAACTGTCCATTTGTAGAGTCATTGGACTCTTCATCTTCAATCATCTTCAATTAATCTAATCTAAGCCTATCATACACGAAATTGTTTCGGTATGACAGTGTTACTAATTGCTCTGACCAAAACGAGTCATCTTATAAGTGAAGGTTATATAGCAATTACTATGAAATTTAAAAAAAAAAAAGTTTAGCGCGTGTGTTTGTTCTATGGACATGCGAAAACGTCACATATTTAAGCGAAAAACGTCTAATAAAATTATAGCCTTACTGAATAAGAAAAAATAAATTAAACCAACTGAACATTAAAGCAATGAGACCACATAGAATTTTATGTCCGACTGACAAAGGGAATGTTGCTCTGAATTTGTTAAAACGTTTTGGAGAGTCAGACGTGTGCTTGAATTTAGGAAGTTACTCCCAAAAGCGTTTTTTCTTTACTGTCGTTCTCGCAATGGACAAACCAAAAGATTCAGAATTTAATGAGAAAGGAATCATGAATATTAATATTGCGGGAATGTCTATAACCAATTGAAACGGGAAAAGGCAGCATGCTAATTAACATTTGACAGCTGAAAAAAATCCAACCCTACCCGGAGGAGAGATGGAGAATGGAGTAGAGTCGACTTGGTCAGAGGAGACTAATCGTTGTCCAGTCTGAAACTAAGGATCCTATGAAAATTTGAACATGGTGAACCTATAGGCCGGTCAGTACTAGATTAGAATAAAAAAAGCAGACATTACCAGAGGAAAGTTAATGTGGATTAAATTACATTTGCTGATCTTTTTATTTCTTTTTGGTTCCTTATAAAACGGTCTAACGATGCATCGCGCTTTCTATTTTCCGATTGCCACGGAACGCAGTCGATATAAAGAGCGATTGGAAGCGAGTTTGGCAGGGCTTTGTGAACTTGAGATGCTAAAACAACGGCATGAATGCCTGGTTCGAAGTGCCCTGACCCTCGGAGACACCGTCTCTGGCCGAGCGGCTTGGGGTGTGCTTCGGCCACCGCACGCTTTCGCCGATTCTCCAAATCGAACGCAGTACATCTCGGGTTTGGGAGGGCAACAGGTAAGAATAATATTTTTAGCGCACGGTTCACGTAACATGTTGATTACCCTGCTTGAAAAAGTGAAAACTAATCCAGCCTGTTGAAAAATAACTTGAAAGATGCTGTCGGTGGCTAGAAAGATAGTTTTCGCCTACTTGACTAGTATAGACTACTCAGTGGCCTGTGTTTGGGCTATTTCTTAGTCCACCTTCTACAGTTTAGAAACGTTATTTGGAAGTGCGGAACCCGATGTTTGCATTAACCTCCCTTTTCTCTTATGCTAATACTTTTGCTTGTATAGGCCCTACAGTCTGGACCAGCGAATCGAACGTGAAGAGAAATATTAGGCTGATTTATTTAATTGGGTCTTAAAAGTAAGAGTTAAATCCAAGTGTGATGCAGAATAATTACTTTAAAATGCGCCCTGGTGCCTTTGATGTTGATGGTCGATGAGTGAACTTAAAAGGTCTGATTCACATAAGTGCTGGCTTCTGCATCTTGACATGTGGGTCCGAGTCCAAACTTTTGTTGGCTTTAAAATATAGTTTTATTGGCAGCGCTCATCCCACAGGTGACCCAATGCTGCGGGTTACCAGCATGTACAGTAAACCTGCACACCAGCAGTTGGTAACTTGAGAGTGACTCTAACTGTTGATGCTGATGAGTTTACACTCAGTTTTTGCTTACAAATGGTCTAATATAGTGATAAAAATCTTGTATTAAATAAAAAGGCCAAAGATTGTTACAATAATGGCAATAAATACATAGAACCACAGGGCTAAAGACTGCTGATTTTCCTGTAGATCTGCACAATGTTCTGCCTTCTGGAATGTGAAGGTATTTAGAGAGTGATTTATCTTTTTATACAAAGATACAAACGCAGATGCTGTGGCTTAATCTTATTGCTTGAGAATGTGATGGGCTCTGGTGGACAAAAGTAAGTAAGTGTGTGTGTGTGTGTGTGTGTGTGTGTGTGTGGTGGGGAGGGGAGGGGTTGTGTAACAGCAAACTGCCATATGGTAGAGTGTGTGTGAGGGATGGGTTTAAGGGGCTATCAAGGCCAGAATAGATATGCTGTAGGAGTACTGCTCAGCACACGCACTTATACATTAGACCAGTTTATTCTTGGCATCACAGTGCTGACAGCAATCTGACGGTAGGTAACAGCTGGGAAAGCACCAGTCATACTGTCCACATTCCGTATGTGTGTGTGTGTGTGTGTGTTTGCCTGTATGCATATACATTGTGCATAGGAAAGTACCTCCTCAACCAACTGTGTCAGCATATGCACGCTTTATCATTATTCTATCAGTTGGCTGGTGACTGAGGGATGCTTGAGAGTGTGACTCTGATTGTGTGTGTAAATTGGGAGTGAAGCGTTAGGGTGTTCTGACTGTTGGCTCTAGGAAGAGGAATTAAATTGTAGATGGTTCATTGGACTCCTTGAGGATCAGAGAGACCTTAGTGCAAAACTCTGCATTTAACGGTCTCTGTGAAACATTTGTTAGATGAGTGGTCTTGTGACCCTGCGTCTAGCAATGATCAGCTCCTAGTTAATGTCAATTAATAATAAATAGTATTTCTCACTGCTACAGTGTAGTAAGCTACTTTTAGAAGTCTTACAATAATTTGTTTAGTCTCTTCTCCTCCAAGCCGTCTTATTTGGTGAGCTCTGGGGACTGGTGTCTGTGGCCTGGGAGAGGAAAATGGTGCTGTACTTGTCAGCTTCTCTGCCATTCTACCACTAAGGGAACTTAAGAGCAAGGGAGCAGGGAGATGATAATTGCACCGTTCAGGGGAATCTTGTTTGTGTGTGAATGTCTGTCTTCTTTTCAGTCTTTCTCTGTGCTCAGTTGGAGACTTCCATGCTGCTATCATCAGAAAGTGCGATTACATCATTTGGTTAAGCTAACAGGCTTTGGGTGGTTTGTGTCTGGGGCTGGGGGGTGTTAGTTTGTGGGGGTTGCAGGGCTGTGGCTGTGGTTACAGACATGGTACAGACTCCAGGGAACCTTCAGACACCACTCCGTGCTGTGAAGATAAGACGTCATGTGGGGTCTGCGTCCTGGTGTGGAATGAGTAGCTTTTGAAACTGAGACTGTGTGAATATCCCAGGCAAATCCACATTCGAAAACTGTTTTCAAAACCCTTTGATGGAATTTGCTCAAGGCATAATCTGCAAGTGTTTGAGTTGTACCACTGTTGTGCCTCAGCCATTCATACTTCCATAAAAGCATGTTGAATATCATTTGAATATTAAAATAGTGTTAACTTTTATTTGCAGTACATTTAGATACATGCGCTGTTTTTTGCAGCAATACATTTCTACATGGATCCTTTAGCCATTTAGCTACATAGACTGTATTTTATAGTCATACATTTCCTGCCAACAGGTCCAAGTCTTGACAGTGAATGGCTGAATTGTCTGACGGTGATGGCTACACTTATATAGCATAACGCTCAAAAGCACCTACATACAGCTTTCTGATTGAATATGAAGCCTATAATAAGTCATTTTATTGCTGTTGATCTGTGTACCTTTGTGAAAAAAAATTACATCTTTGGTGCAGAATCATGGGTAGAATTGATCCTCAGAGTTATAAGGTCCACAATTCTAAATAGCTTTCAAAAACCCAACCAGTTGTGTTATGGCATCATTCTGCCTACTTCCGAATCAGTGGGGAATGTTTTGTCACTAATTATTTCTATATGCATTGATTTTTCGAACAAAGTAGTTATAGCCTAATTTTAGCTGTAAATTTACAGCCTTATATCTGAAATTTGTCTACAAAAAAACAAAACATGAAAATGATTCATTTATAGACTTATCATTGCTACATGTATCAAAACATATTTATATTGAAAGTGTGTATCACACAAGCACAAGTGGCATCCTGGCTGCCTCAGATCCACACCGTTCCACAGCTATATGATATTTGCCGTTGTTGTCACGAAGAAATCCTGCTAGCATTAACATGAGCCCCCACTGCCGACATCCGTGCCCTGGGAGTCTTAGTAAAGTATCATCTCTGGCAGAGCAGCGTGTGCTGACTAAAGCAGTGTGGCAGTCACAGAACAGTGTGGATTGGCTGAAGTTGTGATGTGAGAAGCAGCAGTCATTACAGGAGCCCTGAAAACCACAGCGTTTAAGCCAACACTTGCATTAGTTCATTTACACAAACGGTCATCAGCAGATCTCATGGCTGTTACAGCGACACGGAAACGAAGCACACTTCAGGAAAAATAAGTTTCATATTTGACGCCTCACTTTTCAGAGAACGTTTTAGCTGGTCCATTAGAAACTAATTTGCATTGCTATGATAGTAGGGGCTGCTAGCAATCTGGTAATCAGTGTTTGGGAATGCAGCTGACTGCTTCACTCTGCATGTGATACCATTATCCCAAGTATAGTAATTAGACAAGAGATCTGTAGTGGATCTAAGACAATTATTTGATCTGATGCAGTAATTCTGTTCATCATGTATACCTCTTCATTTTTGAACAAAGTATTGCTTTTTAAAGTATTTTTTGCTAAGGGTTTTCTCCATGGTGATGTGAACAGTAAGCCTCATCTCCTCTAACTCCACTCACTGTTAGAGATGGACAGTACCATATGGATATTCTGTTCACGCCGTCTCATGTTTGCTGTGACGCAGTTATTCTCTCTTATTAAGTTCCCCTCTGACCAACGTCATTGTAGACAAGCCCATTGCACGCTAATCTTCTTTTCTATTGGTCTAAATATTTGTTCTATAAGTCTAAATATTTCTTCCAAATGAAGCAAAGGAAAGTGACCAATAGCTACAAAACAAAAATGTCCTCCTGCAGAGCATCTTTGTAGGTAGAAAAACACACCTTCTATCATCAAATTGTTTAACTTGAACAGTTTACAAACGTCTTGGAACATTTTAACACTGCAGTGCAGTGAAATTTCCCTTTGTTTCTTTGGGCCACATGCCACCTTCTTACTCCTACACGCCATTTCGCACTTAAGCAGTGTAAATACAGTGTGTGGTTGTGTGTTCAGCTGTAACTGGGAGACATGCTTATAACACTGTCTGTGTATTTGTTTGTGTGTGTGTGTGTGTGTAGGCAAATTGGATTCTAATATTTAAATTATTAAAAATTTAAATTTCAACATTTAAAACATTGCCAACATTTCCCATCATGTTTCATTGTTTCACCCTTCTGACATTGCTGTGCTAGCATATTGAATAAAGCAACAAACCAACAACCAAACCTCTGTGCTTTCCTTAAGTCAGGTGACAGAGTTGTTTGGGGGGGTAGGCAGGGACATCCATTCATAAATGGAACATTCTGTCCTTTCCTTCCCAGACGTCCATGCTGCGTTCTCATGGTGTATGACTGAACGCAGTGATGGGATGCCACACTGATTCACCCTCTTTCTAACTAATCCGGGAATCCTACACAGCCTGTTCACACACTCAGGGAGCAAGAAATGCACTCAGGAGGTCAATAACCTCGCTGAAGTCTCTACATACAAAGCCAAAGAGACACAGACACACACACACACACATTATAAAGACTGTCAAAGTAATTAAATAGGCAAGATCAGACCGAATGCCGATTTCAATGGAAAAGCAGTGTATTTATAGAAAGCACACTCCTTCTCTTTTGAATATATTAATTTTTTTAGCTGTAGCATGTCCATCTCAGCCTGTAGGTTGCAACCCCATACAATGAACTGGAATAAACTGTAATGGTGATTAAAGTATTAAAGATATGGATGCTTCTTTGTTATTTGCTGAATCGATTGTATTTGCTCCTCATAATTACTGGAGGTTTTTGAAATCAGAATTGGTTTTCATTTGATCTATTTAGTTTTTAGGACTTGCCTTTTGTAATCACAGCAGCTCTATATAGTGCATTTTATGTACCCAGTCTCATTGGCAGAGATGGGGTCACACAGGGACATTAATGAGCAGGGTGTGTGTGTGTGTGTGTGTGTGTGTGTGTGTGTGTGTAGGGATTAATGGCAGACCTTCAGCAGCAGGTGGGAGAACTGAGGGTTGATACAGAGAGCAGCTGTGTGAAACACCCTAATGATGCAGGATACAGTGGACCAAACTCAGGTATAGCTCAACTTACCAATCTGTTCCTGTGCCTTTTATAAGGGTATACAACTATAGCTCTTTGTAATTCAGTATTCTAATAAGATACTAAAGGGAAGAGGTTTTTTGGTTGCTTGCTTTACTGAACTTGACCCTGGGGTCACAGTGAGCACTTCCTACTTGTCTTATTTTAGCCTTGGTGATATTTTGAACTGAAGGTATGATTAGTTGCTCTTTAGCTTTTACTTTATCCGTGCCTCATGTATATGCCATTGTGCACCTTCAAAACAGCAAAGTACCCTTGAGTCATCCTCCAGAAATTGTCCAGAAACCTTAAAAAAAAAATGTTAAGCTGTGCTTCATATTGCTTGCTTTTTACACAACCATAGCAGTTCAAGCTAGCCCATTGCTCAGTCATATAAACTACATGCTTAAATGAGTGAGTGTGTTTAATTGCATTTATTTATTTTTTGTGTGTTTGTGTGTGCATGTTCTTATTCATTTCCTCAGGTTTTCATGAGCAGAGTGAGCGTCAGTCTCCTCTGGACTCAGGAGAGCTCTCTCCCAGGACCATGTTTCCCATGCAACTGCCCAGTACCAGTGAGAGACCCAAGACTGCTGGTGGGAAACCCAAGCAATATCTCTCTCTCTCTCTCTCTTCCTCTTACACTCTCTTTCTCTCATTGAAAGCCTCTTACTGACGCAGTCTGCTTGCTGTCCCCTGTTTTGGACTCCCATTTTTTGCAAAGCCAGCGCGTGCCCCCCCCCCCCCCCCCAACTGCATTGAGGGGGTTAAACTTGCAGCTTCCTCTAATTGCATCAGCTGAAAGTCCTGCAGACAGCACAGAGCTCCCGTTCAGTCATGAGACGTGCAGTGTACTGAGACCTCACTGTGTGCATACAGAGCCAGGACGTAGAGAAAGGCTCTCTGTGATAGCACAACGACACACACACACATGCACGCATGCGCGCACACACGCACTCATGTTATTAGCTTACTCTTTAAAGCCTTTTTGAAATGCAGTTATTTCCCCAATTAGTGTCACCCACTGCAACACGTCTGTCAGGCTGTCAGATCTCTTGTAAACATGTACACAGCTGACCACAGTCATTCCCAGTGAGAGCACAGTCAACTGTCCACTATCACCACTGTCAAATGGTGCAGCTACAAAACAAACCTGAGTACAAGCTGTAGGATATGTGGATGCACTGCCATAAAGCATGTGCATGTTTCGGTGGTGATCTCAGTTGCACACTCCAGACTGACTACAGTTAGGTTCTTGCACTGGTGGCTTGCCTGCAGGCTTGTCAGTGGCGATGAGTTAAACAGTTTTATGAATACTCAATGCATTGTAAATAATGGGAATGCAGTAGCTTATTAACTTGCCTACATATTTATTTTCACTGTGTAATCAAAAGCACAAATACCAACCATCATTTGTATGCACATTCGAGCACACATGCAAAAGCACAATTTGCATAATGCTTCTACAGAAAAAAAGGCTTTTTGAGTAATGAGAAATGGTGTCCAGATCTTCCACTGTTTTGGCCTGTGTATTTGGTCATGTCTTTGGTATTTAGAGCACAGGTGCTTTTTATATGTAAACCTGTCAAAAAATGAGTGAAATATATATTTAGGCAATGATACACAGGCACAACTATACACAGAAACATGTTAGAAATCTATATCCACATCACTGAGTCAAAGCTCAGATTTTGTAGGAACAAGATAAGTTGATAATTGTTTGGTAGCATGATTAAGTGATGGAGAAATATATGATGTAGAGGTCCATGAATACCCACCAAATTTTTAACTTTTAAAAAAAGGTACTTGTATACTAAAGCTAAAGTTGCAGTTGTGATGATAGTCGGAAAAAACACATCCATCTTCCTCTGTTTTCCTCAAATTCTTTGGCCTTGGCTATAACTCTGATTAATGCTTGTTTGTTAGTTACCGTGGGTTGCCTTATTGTGTTCTGTTTTTGCCTGAACGTGACTTTGGTTTTGATTGTAGGGGACGTGCTTGTGACCAGTCTTGATGGGCTGCAGGACGGTGGGGGGCGCTGTCTGGTTCCCAGGTCTCTCTCATCACCTCAGACACCCCTGACAGGTGCCACAGAGAAAGTAGTGGAGGGAGAGGTGTGGTTGTGGCCAGCAGGTTATGAAGCTGGGGAGGATGGCCCACCCGCAGTTGACGCCCACGGGCAGGTTCAGCGCGTAGAGACCTACATCATGGGCCTGATCCAGCGCCGCTTGCTGACCTCAAGGCAGTGCAAGCCTCGCCCTAGCCTGGGACCCGAAGCTAGGGGCGTGGCGAGGCAGAGCAGCCTGTGCCGCAAGGCACCTCCTTTTGCCGCCGAACACAGCGGGGCGTCTCCCGGCACCGAGAGGCCAGTGTGGGCCTCGTACAGCCTGGAGGAGGAGAGGCTCGGAGGCATGTCCCCTGAGGAACAGCTGGCCATGCGCTATCCCAGGCCCACGCTAGCCGGGGTGTACTCCACCTCACCGGACTTCCCGTGTGGCCCGCCACAGCACAGCAGCAGCGAGGCGGACTCGCCACAGCAGTACTCTCTGCTGCGATCACCCTCCTCAGATGAGCAGCTGGTCAATGCCCAATACATTCCTGCGCAACCGTGCCGAGCACCAGCCAGAGCCAGGATGAACCGCACTCCCGCTGCTCCGAAGGCTGGCCGCCCTGCCTACTCCCCAGAGCGGGTGGCAGCCAAGCCGCGCGCCACACCCAAGAAGTGCCGTTTCACCGAGGAGCGGGCAGCAGCCAAGAAACCTGGCCGCAAGGCCTGCCGCTCGCAGTCGGAGAACAGCCTGCTGAGCCAGAGGGGCGTGCCAGAGCGCAAATACAGCACGGTAGAGAGGGACACAGGACGTGTCGGCCAGCCCAGGGGCCGACGTGCCCAGGGCAGCTTGGGCCACCGCCGCTGGCGTTCCACACTGGAGCTGAGCCAGGACGAGGCAGAGCCTCCACCTGAGCAGGCCATCAGACGCTCCCGCAGGTCCCGCCCTGCCCCTTCTCCCTACGTCTACAACCAAGTTCCACATCACCTCCACCATCCGCATCAGCTTCACCAACCTCACCTCCACTCCGAATGCATGCCGCACACCTCGCCGTGTCGGCAGGATGGCGGCTACAAGCATGTTGTCTCTGGGGACTGGGAGTCCAGCCTGAGCGAGGGCGAGTCCCCAGGCTCCAGCTCCATGACCAGCGACTCCGATGAGAGCGGCGGGCTGGTCTGGCCCCAGCAGCTTGCGCCCCAGCTGGCTCCGCCTGGAGCCCCACTGCAGTCCAAAGCCTTAGTCAAGATCAAAGCCTCTCACGCTCTCAAGAAGAAGATCTTGCGCTTTCGGACCGGATCGCTTAAAGTCATGACCACCGTCTGAACAGAAAGCTACCTAGGGAGATCCTTCCATATTCATGTTTTTTTTGAGGGACGCAGTAGAGGTTTTGAGTGTGCTGTGGTAGCAGCCTAACCGAAAGCAAAAGGATTTGAGCTCCAGCTGTTGGCCTCAGATCATGGTGAATCTGAGCCTAACCCCTGTACATATCTGTGTATGTGGTAAAGGTGCTTGTATATATGATTGTACTCTGTAAATAAAAACCTTGGACCATGTCATTAGGATGTTTGTGGTTTAAGAGACAGACGATGGTTTGTGTATGAATGTGTAAAAGCAGCACTTCTGCATACAAGTCACAAACAATTTCCAGCTATAGAACATAATTACGGCTTCATGTCAGTCACAGCAACCCACGCAACAGTTGCGTGAGACAGGAATGACTTTCTGACGCGTCTCCGCACTGAGGACGAGACAAGGATGGAGCAGGGATCTAGAGAAAGGAGAGAATCTGCCCTGCCCCAACAGATACTAGGAAAGGGATTCCGTCCAAACATAATACATGCAGAACACACGAAGACCAACAGGCCATTCCTCAGCATGTCATTATGCTTGTACCGTCCAGAACAACATTTCATAGACTAGGCTTGCTCATTAAACTGCAGCGGAAGAAATCTTATGAATGCTGTTAATGTAATTTTTGTCTGCAATATTCTGTAACATTGTTTTAAGCTGAACTTGACCTGGGTGGAGATACTTTTATTTATTTAAAAAATTTTTTACTGGGCTGTTGAGCGGTACAGCACCTTGGGTGTTCTGTCATGTGTACCAAGAGGTTCATTGGTGCTGCAGCTTTATATGTGCACAGCCTGGGCACAGCACAGAGCACAGAGAAGCCCACACACAGCACAGAGAAGCCCATGTGGGAAGGACTGGGGTGGGGTACAGGGGGCGGGGCATGGGTTGCAGGGTCAGCAGAGGACTGGAGCTTGGCATGGGTTATAGGGCGCAACCGAAGGGTACTGGGTTTGGCGGCGGAACAGAGGCTACAGGCAGAGGGGAAAGGGGCTGGGCTCAGATGCTGCGTCCCTGGAGCTGAGGCCCTATCTGGCTTACCACCGGTGGAAGTCCAGCCTCCAGAAGAAAACACCTCCACATAAACACTTACTTAGCCCTAAGTAGAAACCTAACAAGATAATAAACCCCAGATGGACCGTAACTAATCTCGCTTCTCTTTTATGAACTTTCCTTCAAAACCGATTTATGAAGTGTTGTTCGTCCAGGGAGCGGTCGCATAAATGATCTGCATACTGGTTTCATTTGACATTGTCACACCAACACCACTTTGTGGCTTCATCCTTGGCAGTAAGCAGATGGCTCTTAGTTTAACACTGCTGTGGTGAATTTGGAGCAATACCCACTCAGTGCAGGCTGGATGGGCACTGAGTCTCACTTGATGTATCAGTAGACTTCAGATGGTTGCACTTCATATTGTCAGATATATGTTCTCAGCAACTAAAAGTTACAAGTCTAGAGGTTCAGTTCCAGCATACAACAGGCTAGATCACAGGGCACAGCCTGTAGGCCTCAGCTGGCCATCTGCAGTCCTTTTACATTGTGCATATTATACCTGACCGTGGCCATGCCTGTGCCTCTAATTGCATATGACTATACAAAATGAATGAATTCCAGTGAAATAAATGAAAGTAGGCATACAAATATCAGTGAGTACCTACAGTGAGTACTAACTTCACTGTTCATGCTACTCAATAAGTTGTGCCAATATCAGTGTGATATTAAAAAACTTTCAAAATTTGTTTCCGAGCATCGATCATGGTGGTTAGAAATCAATGGTCAGGGGTGCTATTATCTTGTCAAGGCTGCATTTCTTAAATGGTCTGGCCCAGTGCAGAATGCGGGAGAAAAAGAGTAAGCCATTCTCAAAGAAGTGATGCCCATTTATGGACGCAGAGGCTAGCATGATAGGATCTGTCGGCATTGCTAAATTCCTGCACGGGCCAAGCGGGAAATTTTCTTAATGTTGGCAAGAATGCTCGCCCTGAGCTATCCACAAATGACAGCTTCATGGAACTGCTGTGATGAGATTGAGATGTTTTGCCACACTAGGAGTGATGGAGGGGCTTGTAGCAGAATGCTGGGAGTCTGGGACACAGTGGCTGAATAACAGCAACAGAAGAGCAGAATGTGTGAGAGTGGCTTAGTGACCACAGCCGGACAGTGCCACAGCAGATGAGCAGAGCGGCTTTACCCATCCAACGCTGACTTTAGCTCCAACCTCATTAAACTCTGTGAAGAAAGAAGCTTTGTAACTGCTCTTTGTAAAAGTCCCCCCCTCTCTCACACTTTCTCTCTCTCTCTCTCTCTCTCTCTCTCTCTCTCTCTCTCTCCCTCCCTCCCTCCCTCTCTCCCCATCTGGTCCTGGTTAAAGAGGCTCCCTTCAAGGCCAAGAACCTGGAGAATTTCCTGTAAAAGGGGGAGGGGCAGAGAGGGAGGAAAACGAAGACAGAAACAAGAAATTAAAAGAGCCAAAGGGTGGTGGGGGGGGGGGTTAGCAAGACAATCCCGGCTCCACATCTGGCTTATATTAAAAGGAGGAAAGGGGGGTTGGGCTCTCCTGTGATTGCACAAAGATGAGAGAGACCGAGCAAAAAAATTTGTAATATTATCAGGTTTGTTTTAAATAGCTCTCCTGGTGTGTAACAGAAACCTTGTAGCTCAAATTTGATCAATTTTAGGTTTTCACATCATTTCAAAGCTCTTATGAAGTGGTCTAAAACATGGGTGTCTCAGGTGAATACTAGCAAACTGCTCTCTCTCATATTTTATGGATCTCCACTTTGGTGAGATTAACCAGATTTCTTGAGGTAGACTCCCTGTGCTTCACCTGCCTGTTCCTCCTACTTTTTTCTGCGCAACTCCTAATCTTGTCCTGTAGTCTCTGTTGCATGTATAAATGCACATACTTACACAAGTCTCACTTTGTTCATCTTGATTTAAAGCCTTTTACAGACCAGGACTGTTATGTGTACTCAAAGATGGTTGGGTCTGTATGCATACCAGAGTCTGGGAGCTCTGCCAGACAGAGCACTGAAGGGAAGTGAGGGTGCAGAAAGAGAGAGAGAGAGAGAGAGAGAGAGAGAGAGAGAGAGAGAGAGAGAGCGAGAGAGAGAGAGAGAGAGAGCGAGAGAGAGAGAGAGAGAGAGAGAGAGAGAGCGAGAGCGAGAGCGAGAGAGAGAGAGAGAGAGAGAGAGAGCGAGAGAGAGAGAGAGAGAGAGAGAGAGAGAGAGCAGGATCTTTGGAATAAGTTGCATTTTCAGACAGCTGCTCCATGTCCTGCCAGTCTAGGCTCACTAGCAGTGCAAGCCCCTCCTCCGGTCCACTATATCTAAAACTGGATGCTGGAGGAAGAGAGGTGTCCTGCTTTGATTGACAGAGAGTGTCCTACCTTAAACTTGTCTGACAGCTGTGTTCAGGAAATATTATAGGTACTCAGTCCTGCTCAGTATGAATCTAAATCCTATGCCAGTGCATTTTACATTATTATTTTTATTTTTTTTACATACTATTGAAGTACTTAATATATGCAGATTCAGATTCACCTTGTCTTGTTACTTGCTCTCGGTTACTGTGGACTTTACATCTACCACTCAGTAAGGTCTTGTGTGAAGAAGACTAGAGCTCGAGCTCTCTCTTTAGTCTAACATATGGTTCTGCCCAGCTGTTTATCTATCTTTTCTGCAATTTTATCAACAAAGTTGATCTGAGATCCCAATCCATAACACAAAAGGGAATAAAAAGTACAGTTACTCAAATTGTTTTTCTGTGTACAGCGTTGTAAGAAGCAACTACTTGAGTTTAAACAGGATTATGCAAAACTGATTTTCTTGCGCCCTCATGTGACTGGATTAGTAAGGGAATTTTTTTTTTTTTTCTGTTGCATCTTTTTCAGGGTTTCATGGACATTAAAAGAAGGAAGCAATCAACTGTCAGTACATTTTACTGTAACTGGTGTAATTATATTACACACTGGGAAAGAATGCTGATGGAGTACACGAATGATTAGCTAATATGACTCTAGTGCACAGGTGTGGCAGGTATTATCTTGTGGGATTAAGGACTTCTTTTTTATATGAAACATTCAGTACCTGCTATAGCCTTCTTCACGGGCCACTTAAATGACAACCAGTGAGTGCAGTCAGCCTTTAGAAAACATGTAACAAGAAGAACGCAACCACTTGTATAGAGACTGTGCTAAATGCCAAAAATGTAAATGTTAGTAAATGTAAATTATGTGAAGCCAAGTCAGCTAGCATGACTACCGAAATGTTCATGACTATTTAGACGTTGTTACTGATTACAGAAGTACAATAATATATTAAGAAAGTACCAGGAGATATAGCTAACCCGTTCTTTCTAACATCTGGTATTATAAAAAGTTTGAAAAAAGGGATAATCTTTTGATTCATAAACTAAAATGCTTAAAACCATTACTGCATTTTCTCCAAGCAACATGAAGAAAGGACATCAGTGTGTAACCTCAGCATAGTGCAAAGAATCAGAAGCCTCAGCAGAGTCCATGTGGCATGTAGACTACTACATAGTACAGACTATAACTGCCATATATAAAGAAATGTATAATAACATCACAATGAATTTGTGATGAATAAAAAGGCACTTAATAGATTGTTAGGAGTATAACAACATTTAATTTTTACAGTTCACAGAAATGCACGTTTTCATTTTCACCTGCATTTGAAATATAGACACAGTAACTGTGGGTGAGTATCTGTATGGACTAGGCTTTTATCAGACATAAACACACAGAGAGATTTGTCTGAGGAAATCGATTGCAGAAGCCATTTTATATATGTAGTTCCCTGTCCAGAACAGGAAGGCTTCTCTACTTAATACTCCTATTCCATTTTGTCCTTCAATGCCTCACTCCATATATGTGAATACTTTTTCTTCATTAAAAAAAAAAAGCATATAAAGCATTTTGTCTTTATTGACACCTTAAAGTTTATTAAGATGTCTGTAAAGTATAGAAGTGTGAACTACAGAAGCGAGCTGCTCTGTAGAATCTGAGCCCCTAAAACAGGGCGGTGCCACCTCTGGAGGGGTGGGGGAGGGGGGAGGGGTCAGACGAGAGTGGTCAACCAGTCCAGGTGGCACAGTGGCGGTGGAGTGTTTGATAGGAGCTCCTCTGAAACCAACAGAGATGGTATGAATTGGTGCAATATCCTAATAATCTAACATAATCAGAACTATGGAAAAAGGTTCATCAAGCATTTTCTTTTGCTGCTGTTTGATGAAAATGTGAAAGATTGGCATGAATTTTATTGCTGTGTTTATATAATACTTTGAGAAGACTTGAAGCTCTTGCAGATGACTAATTTGTCAGGGAATAGAAGGTCATGCCTAACATCCATTTCCTTAAAGCATACTGATCTGCATATCTTAGATTTCTACAGGATATCTTTATCATGTATCATGTATTTATCAGGCATGCTTTTTTAGTTACATTGGAATTTAATGTATTAGGTTATTATCGTTGGAGGATATAGAATTAGAATAATTTGAGCAGTGCTTCAATGTGCAACTTTGCAGAACACAGGCTTGCAGAATCCCTCTCATTTACACAGTTTCTGCAAAGTAAAGCATCTGTTCCTACTCCAGAAGATCCAACATCAGTGTGTAGGCAGAATCCTTCAGCATGCTGCATAGGGAGCACTGTGTGTTCTCCCACAGACCTCATAGACCCGTATTCTATGTACACTTATCTCACTAAGTAATCATGACTGCAATATTGCTTCTTTTTTTTTCCCACTCTTGACCGAGTTGCTTTTACATTTTCCCAAGGTTAGTATTGATAATGGATTATTAACATACATAAACAATGCCTCCATCTTGTAATTATACTATGTGCTAGTATTCCATAACTTTGGAATACTGTTCAATTCCATGATTTCAGCTCCACTGTCTGTTGGCAACACACTGTGGCAATCACTGCACTGCACTGACCGCTTCTCTCCACCTCCCTCCATCTTCTCCCCTTGGCTTAAGATGCTGACTTGGGACAGGGAATCGTCCTCTTCCTCCTCCCTGGAGGACCGTCTCTGTAGAGGCCAGGGCAGCTCTCCTCTGCCCTGCTCCACCTGTGTGGGGTCCACCACTATGGAAGGCAGGCGTCTCCTCTGGTGCATCAGGGACATCAACTCCGGGCCTTCAGACGAGTCAGGGAAGATCTGGGAGGGAAGGAGGACAGTGACATTCAGAAGGATTGGAACCGTAACGCCACTATGGGTTAGGCTCCATATTCCAACATTTGAACACTATGAGTATTGAGGGTAAAGTATATACTTTTTAAAAAGTTGCACACATATCAAAAATCATAGCTTTGAATAGATTTCTACAAACCTACGGCTCAGCAGCGGCTCAGACTGGAAGAGACTGAGGTTGGAGCTGGTTATTAAATTACATCGAATACCGTTGCAGAAGTATCACTAATTAAAATCCTACTGTCCTAGGAGGCTTCTATGATTTCCCATTAGAATTACAGGGAGAATCTGCTTATTCTGTTTTGAATATGTAGACATCTTTGGCCATCTGCTCTTCTTGTGTTCTCTGTTGCTTTCTCCTTTTTTCACATTTTCACCTACCAGGTATTAAAACTAAATATAAAACTAAATATCAGCCATTTCCCCTTTTTGTGTAATCAGTTATTTTAGCTTTTGACTTTGTGCAACTTAAATTAAAATTACATTAAAATGCTAAATATTAAAATGCTAAATATGCTTTATTGAGACTTACCATTCATGTCTGCATTTTAAAAATAAAACTTGCAATAATGCTTTATATTATTGTTTTTATTTTGCAGAAAAACAGTAAATGGACATGTATGGTTTTTCATTGCAAGGACTCATTTTCCTTGTGAATCAGTCTACCTGGTATGGCGTGCACTCTTCTCTTCTGTGCAGATGAAGCTCCTCTGTGGAGGAGTCCTGTTGACTAGATGCCATCGCACTACACACACAGAAAGTGAAAGAGACCGAGAGAGAGAGAATTATTAAGACACCCAGGATTTTAAAAATCATTCTCTTATATAAAGGGCATTATTCAAGCAGTAGTTGGCATTCATTCCCAAATCATATTACTGATTAATTATTTTCTCCAGCAAGCCCAAAGAGTCAGGACTTTGTGGACATTTTGCGATAGTCAAATCCTGTGGGCTTCATCATTTTATTTAGAAGCTGTTATTACAGAAATAATAAACATTACTTTCAGCATTTTATTTTCAAAACATATTTCTCATTTTCTCTGTGAGCTTTCAGGAAAGTAACTGGTCTATTCTAATCTATTAAATGGACTGATAAAAGTCAGTACATGATTGACTCCTAAGCACTTCTGGGATAATCCGCTGTCTGTACTTATTAAATACTGGATACATGTCATATGCCACACATATGCTGTGTCTGAAACATAAATGACATAAATGTCTTGCCCTACTAATACCACCATATGCATGTGTGTGTGTGTGTGTGTGCGTGTGTGTGCAGAGGCACAGTAAGCCACAGATAACAGGCTTGTAGCCCCCTGAGGGGAGGAGTTCCTCCATTATGACGCAGCAGGATTTTCAATAATCTCCACAGCACTGAACAGATACAGCCCTCTCACCAACCACAACCACAATAGAATTGTCCAGCAACATCCGCCCCAACAACGTTATTTCTTAACAAAGCAATTCACCAAAAATGTCACTGTACCATTTCCCAATTATGTCATTCCGTACCAGTGCCTGTCTCTATAAAAAAAAAACAACAACAAACAAACAAAAAAACATCATCAATCCAATTCCCCATGGAGTCTATCCTCACCAGTAGCATTCCTCAACAATGTCCTTTTCTATTACTGCTACAGTGTGGGTTAGTGTCTCTGGACCTACCTGTGCTTGGTAAGTCTCAGAGCCCAGAGTCTGTGTAGCTGAGACACTGCAGATCAAGCTCGCTGCTGTTCCTCCGCTTTGTTCTGTAGGCACTATGGCACTATGCTCCCGAGTACCACACACTGCCCTCAGGTGAAAGCACACTGGCACTTCCACTCTCACTTACGATATTTCTCTGCTTATTAGCCTTCTTGTTGCTGTTATTCTTCTTCTTTTTCTCTCTCTCTCTCTCTCTCTCTCTCTCTCTCTCTCTCTCTCTCTCTCTCTCCGATGATCCTATAAGATTACTGTCTCAGGTCATTAAAGAGTTCCAAGTGATATTTCCTTGACTACTCCCCAGTGCATGTACAAACACGCTACTCTTCACACACACATATACATACACACACTTTAGTGCACTACATAAATATTTTCATTAAGACAACCTGCCTTACTCTTATCACACAGATATTCCTGTCTAATGCAACCCCCCCCCCCATACACACACACATATACTGTAGATTAGCTGTTAGCAGTGCTAACTGGTTTATCCTCATAAATGTTGCTTTATAGTATGTCTGGTCTCTTTATTTCTCGGTTCTCTAAGATGAATTCTTCAGAGGAGCTCCACCTATGATGCTTTCTGACTTTTCCTCTCTAGACATTAAAGGATGCACAAGCACACATTTTCGAACTTTCAAGAATTGGCTCAATTCAGGAGTTCACTTTTCATTATGTTTAGCTGTAAATCAGGTGGTTTAACTAGATGAAGCTGCTGTTCCAGTGACAGGAAGTGGACCATCATTAGTCACCTTTATGGTTTAGAAATTTTCATAAATATCCATCATCACCTGACTATGTGCTGTTCAACCTCCCCCTGCTTTCACCACTGAGATAAAAATAAGACAGGAATATTCAGAGAGAGAGAGTCAGGAATGAGACAGGAGTATTCAGAGAGAGTCAGGAATGAGACAGGAATAGTCAGAGAGAGTCAGGAATGAGACAGGAATAGTCAGAGGGAGATGTGGGTTCAGAACAATCGGACATTCCAAATTATGTGAACTAATACAAAATTAGCCTCGTAGTGTCCACATAACTCAATAGAACAAGACAGGCAAAAAGTGGTCAAAGGTCAAACCTCTTACAGTGAAAAATACTACAATCATGGAACTTCATGCTTTGAAAAATACTCCATGCTTCACCACAAGAGGGCACCAGAACACTCTTATTAGAATTTAAGTGTCCTTTTCCGGTCAGTTGGGCAGGTAGGGCAGTTTGCCTTTTCCTCAGACATTCCACTGGCGTCATGAATTTATCTTTCAGTTTAAAAAATAATCCACGATTCCCCTAAAATAGAAGACTTACCAAACATCCTTTCCCTCGCATTCGACAGCAGTGTTTGTAGATCTTGCAGCAAGCTAACACTTTGCTACATTCTTTAATTTTCCACCTTGTAAAACTAAGTGAAACTAATGAATTCACTGCCATCAGGAGCTGCTCATTTATTTTCTCAGTTCCCTGGAGTCTAAAGAGACTCTGGTTAATGCTGGTCATTCTTGAGGGTTTACATAGGACCATACTGATCCAACTAATTTTGGAAAGCAGTAATAAAATGTGACAGACTGACTTTAATTAACAAGTGTGCATTGCCAAAAAAAAAAAAAACCCCATATCATTCCTATCCAGAAACCAAAGTGGTGTAACATGAGACCTTTGTAATATCAATAAATGGTTCGCAGGAGATATCTTTAAAATAGACAC
>NC_137515.1:13770000-13857500 GCF_041902795.1 Electrophorus electricus
TCGCCTGCCTTTCTGCCTGCCTGCTGTGTGAAGGATGTAAGCACGTCTTTTGGCACACTCTGTTTATCTCTGAGTCTGTGGGATAAGTAAAATACCAGCATAAAATACTACCATGCTGCCTAAATCTGGCAGAATTGCGATCGCAAAATGAACAAAATGACTACCAGCACTGCGGCCATTCCCATTCTGTGCTCAATGTGGTTTGCACGGCTGCAGAACGGCACGCTGCTTTTTTGTTGACTGAGCTGGTACCTTTGCAGAGCTCAGCGGTGCCCCCTGCCTGCCATTACCCGCTAGTAACGCCTCTGCTGCGCCACCTGCTGCTCTTCCACAGGGTGAGTGTGAGTACCTCTCAGGGGGGGTCAGGGGCGCTTATGTTGGTGCAGCTCACGTTTGCCCACCATCAAGTGCCCCCCTGTCTCTGTCCATCTCTTAGGTGCACTGGCCAAAGGTGAAGTGTGAGTCGTATCTGCTGGTGTGTGCTGAGGGCGGAGAGCTCCAGATGTGGCAACGCAATTGCAGCTCTGAGCTCTCTTGAGCCGCACTGCATGAGAAGGATCGGCTGCATGTGCCCCAGCGCTGCAATCAGATTCTCTAGCACCACTTTCCATACTCTCTCGCCTTTCCGAGAGTCACACTGCTGATATGTGCCCCCTCAGTTGGTGATAATGATATTCAGGAGTACTGTGTCTGCAACTGGTAGTTACAGGGCTCAGTAACCAGTAAGCATACTTTGTAAGACTTTCCTGTATACGACTTTGCCTGTTGGTTTGGGTTTTTTGTAAGGCGAACACTTCCGTTCGTAAATGCGCTTATGGTGTAAATGGGTGTATGGTCTCTCTGCCTATTTGATACTCCTTTTTTTCTGCACTAAATCCTTTCTGTAATGTATTGTAAATGAGCAACATCAGATAACTCAGAGTATGAAAGTGGAAAGTGGACAATACCACACACAATGTTAGCTTCACTTACAGACAACCACAAACAAGCACACAGAGAATGACCACTGGATTCTGAGTGTACTCCACTATGTACTCAAAAGATAATATATTACAGTTTTATTCTTTATAGAGCTGGTATTATATTTTTATGAAGAAATGTATTGAAATGTATTTCACATAAAACCATAGTTTTTGGTGAATAACAAATATTTATTACAGGGCTATTGATTTATATTTGAGCCTAAAATGCTTGAGTGAGTAACTTAATGTCATGGTAAACGCATTATTGGTTTGTACTTTAATTAAAGTGTAATAGATCAATTGCAAATATGTGGATGTATCTTATTTTAAAGAGAAGTGAAAGTTTAACTTACGTTATGGTGAATTTCACAGGCAGGTTAGTTAGGGTATACTGAACAGAAATTAGGGGTTGGCAGATGGGGAGTCTATTAAATATTTGAAATAATCTCACAAGTTGACAAGAACTTAATTAAAATGCAAGCATATTTTAACAAATATACAAATATAAATGCAAAAAGAGTTTAACATCACAATAACAGCACAGGCTACAACTGATCTTAAATTATAATGTGCACATCATTACTGAGATGAAGGCGACATCACTACACAGATAAAATGTATGTAATGTATTCATTTCTTTCTGATACTCTGGGAAGCAACTTACATCTACCAATATGATGTAAAATACTAAAATACACTAATCATCCCAAAACCTCACAAAGGGGGTCTTAATTTATAAAACCATTTACCACAGTGTTCCCCAGCACACGCCTCAGCATGTCTATGGCGGTATCCGAGCCTGCCCAGGCTGGAACCCATGTCCGCAAATATCAGGTGGCAGATGTCCAGGGCAACAGCTGCTAGGCTTCATATGTAAAAGGCGGCAGGGTAAAGCATGAAGGGCGAGATGCGTGGCTGGCCGGGCGTCTCCTGCAGGTGCTTGCGGTAGTAGCGGCGCAGGGCGGGGCTGTCCGGGTGCCGCTGGCGCACGTGCAGGAAGTAGTCGTCAGGCCGGCTGGAGGTGTAGCCACAGTCCTCGCACACAAAGATCTTGGAGCGCCGCTGGCGATAGGCGTACTGCTGCCGCACGCCATGGATCTTACGCAGATGCGACTCCAGCGAACAGCGCTGTGTGAACGCCTTCTCGCACAGGTCACACCTGTAGGGTCGGATACCTGACCGGAGGGTCGGACGGGTGAGAAACGGGAGACTTCCCGCCAGCACTGAACTTTGCACCCGGTGTGTAATGTAGGGCAGCGATTCTCAACCCTGTCCCACCACATGGTCCACACGTCTGCTCTAACCCAGATCCCAGTACACCTGTGCTAAATTTACGATATTCTTAATGGCTGGATTCAGGCATGGAGGGAGCTGAGATCCAAAGCGCCATGAGGACTGGGTTGAGTCATGTGGATGTAGGGTGTGGTCACCTGTGTGCGTGCGCATGTGCCTCTTCAGGTCGAAGGTGTCATTGAAGCCCTTGCCGCAGTACCTGCACGGGTGCCTCTTGATGAGGCTGTGACACTTCAGGTGGCGTGTCAGCATGCGCTGCAGGGGGAAAACCTTATGACACATGGGACATTGGAAGTCCGCGGAGCTGGGCGGCAGGGCCTGCAGACAGATACAGAGAGAGAGGAGAGAGAGGACATGAGCCGGCATGTCCAGCTCAGGTAAGTGGGGCCAGTGGGGTCCATGTTGTCTGTGTAGCTACCTTGGCTCTGGAGGGTGAGGACGTTGCTGGGGTGGGAACAGGCTGGAAGGGAGCCTGATGGACCTGTTGAGGGCAGAACTGTCGGGCACTCACTGTTCGTGTGTCAGTATCGCAGGATATGTATGCTGACTCCAGGTCAGAGCTGCTGGGTGTGCATGATGGTCTAGAATGCAAACTGCTTGTTGTCTGCACTGACTCCAGAGCAGAGCTGACCGGCGCTTTTACTACTACAGCGGCTGCTGCTGCTGGAAGAGTGTGAGAGAAAAAGGACACATAAGTAACTTCAATACTCTTCACACAGAAAACTCTTAAACCACTTTGCTGCTTCAGAATTTCTGCCAATTAGTTATGTAAATAAGTGCTCGTGCTTCCCATAGAGTAGTAAGATAATGTAAAAGTAATGCAGTAGTGAAGAAAGTTCTGAAATACTGCAGGTAGATATTCAGCTTGAAAGTGTTGGAATTTGTGTAATATAACATGAAACAAGACCTTTTTTTAAATCTGAAAAATTACCCAGAGATTAAAATTTAAATGATCAATCTTTTAAAAGTAAATCAGCACAAATATTCGCAGAACTATATTTCAGGGTATATTTTCCACATGTTCTCAGGAAAGCGGGCAAATAGTGTATCTTAAAAGTTGTAGCTGCACCATTAAGATCATCTTTACACCAAGGGTCTTTGGAAAAGTGGGTCAAAATCAATGGAATTAAATTCTTTTCAACACACTGACATAAATTAAAATAAATTAATCTGACATATTAACTTCACCTGTCCCTCGATTAAAGTATTTCAAGCATGATTAAAGTACTTCAAGCATGAATATGTTGAGATGTTATCTTAGAGCAGTTAAAGCTGTTTAATCTAAAGTGCAAAAGTACCTGGTGCGGTAAGACTGATCCAGGGTAAGTTCTGGGTGTCACTCCATCTCCATGCAACTGCTGTGTGCTTCCTCCTCACCAGGAACGACCGTGGCATCTTTAGAGCTGGACCCCACGCTCCTTATAAACTAAAAGTTTGATCCAAGCTGACTGCCTAAGTAGCTTTACTACCAATATTAACTCAGAACATTGCCTCAGTACCAAACCTACTGACACATTACCATCTATCCTAACACAGCCATCAAACATAAACTCTGCCTCTCTCTGGTCACAGCCAATCAGTGTTTCGCTAATGGTCCTCCTGTGCAAATGTATTTGTGTCCTAGCCGGCTCTGACCCCTATACCCTGTTTCGGTGGTTAGAAAGCGCAAATCTCAGTGCTCATTTCCATACCTCTGTAGGCCACAGAGGCACACACACACCTGTGTGCGAGCGTTTGCACGAGTGTGTGTTAACTGCTGCCGTGCTGGTTTTGCATGCCAGGCAGTGAGAATCTGGTCCCTTCATTCAACTGGACCTTCCATGCAAATGGCCCATGGGCCCTGCCGGCACAGAGGGCCCGGTATGGCTAACAGGAGCACGCATTGCTTGGACTGCTAGTAAAATTTGGCTTTTCTTCCCCACTCTACACAATTGTCTGTTGGGTTTGAACTGCCTAAGCTCAGACAAAGGCCATTCAAATCTTTCTTGGTACTGTTTGCTATCTGTTAACTAGCCCCGTTTAGGGGAGTGAATGCAACCATCTCTCCTCTTTCCAGGTGGCCTTCGTTTTTGTTGCAGAAGGATTGAATATTGTTTCTGCGTCAGGCGGCATGGCTGCTGGGTCCGAACAGGTGTTCAGAATTTCATTGCCAGAATGAATTTAGTTCTATTATCTTTTTAAATTCTATTATATAAGCATTGAATAGTCATATGCTCTGCAGAGCTAAGAGCTGGCAGATGTGCGCATTAGGCTCATTACACTAGACTCTGACTGGCAAATAAATGTGCATCAGTGCTGTGCAGCCAGTATGCAAACCGTTTCTCTCTCATTCTCTCATAAATATCAGAACATGCCTGACAGTAGTTAAAAGTTCCTATGAACTGTACTGTTTGACTTTTATACTGTCTACTCAAGTGAATAAAATTAATAAGCTGTAGAATTGTACATAGTTCAGTGGCGTCACTTTTAAACTGAATCACTTTCAAACAAAGCTTTGACCTTATTAAACTATTATCTTGTCTTTCAAGATACCATTCTGAGAAAAGGTTTGTGAAGCCTTTGGAAAATATCATCTAATTTCATGTAAATCATGGTAATAGAGATTTATTTAACCAACAATACAGACATTTTACATTGCCTATCTTTATTGCACAAATGATTACATCAGTCAAAGTGATTGATGAAAAAGGATAATGAACTAAAATGACTCTCAGACAACAGCTTCATTAAAAGATAAGTACAGTCACGTGTCCTGGACAATTCAGGTGTATATTTGGCCTGCCCTATCAAATAAAAAATAAAAATAAAGCAAGGTGTCGAAGATCAGCGTGAAAGTATGTTGCATAATCTTCAAATGACATAGAACCCTGGCATGATGAAGAACCCTGAAGGGATGAAAAACCTTGCAGGATGAAGAACACTGCTAGGACAGGTACGGTTCTGCAGATGTCTCTGAACAAACAAAGCAGCACTTAACATGTGGTCCTGTGAAGCATGTTGAAGGGGCTATGATAGCATGATCTGACAGATTCAAATTCCCTTGATACCTGTTGGGATAAAAAGGCTTTCCTTGCCAAAGTGACTTATATATTTGTTTTGTTGACTTATCAATAGCAATATAAGAAAAGAAAAATAAATCTAAGTAGAATAAATAAAACTGTGTTTGTATTATTTTACACTAGCCACAAATTATGGATCCTTAATAACACCAATAGCCATACAAAATTATGATTATATCAAGAAAATTTGAATACAGCTATTTATATGACATCTAACTTACTCAAATATTTTTACAAACATAAATGACCTTTTTAATACCGATAAACTTACCCCTGCTTGGAAATTACTTGCCATATCATGGCAAATGAGACGTCAAAAGGTTTTACACACGCACATATGTAAATTCCAGCTACACATATTGCAATTCTTATTTCTGTTGCTTCAGTCCAGCTCAATGTAGGTTTTTGTTTTCCTAGGGAGAATCAGCATTTTCTCTGTGATTTGTGTAGGCTTGTGTCCTTGACCATGGAGTATAGTACAGTACACTCACTGGTATCCAGAGATGCTCTCTAACTGTATGCAAATACTGTCCTACTGCAAGTAGCCTGAGACAGAGAAAGAGGAAGATCGACACAAACTTGTGGAAATAAACTCCTTACTCTAATAAGCTAATCTTTTGATGGAACATTTTTTAGATGTGACAAAGGCCAATCAAAATGTTATTTTTCACTCTAAATGTAGAAGGGTTTTATTCACTTATTTTCAATGGGCATGCCATGTAAAGCAGATACTGTCAACACATAAACAATCAGCACACTACTGCACTCTAAATCTTTGCATAGCTATTTAATCTGTGACCAGCTCAAACAGGAGGGAGGGTGCCGTTTTTGACTTTTAAATGATCCCATTTTTCAAACGTGAACCACACCCAGAGGGCGCAGAAAAGAGTTTGGCATCTTTTATGTTCCATGCTCAATGACAAGATAAAAGAAACGACAGCCTTACCAAATAAAGTCTCTCTGTAACACGGGACTTTCACAGCCTGACTTGGACTGTTATTTTTAGGGACTCACCACCATGCCAGAGTGCTTTAAATGTATTGTGACATGGGCATGCGTGGTGGCTTTTGATTTTGGGCTTGGTGCAATCTCTTTTGTTAAAGAATGTCACTCCGCGGACACTACTTTACTGTAATTACTGTAATTGTGCACAAACATGACAGTTACGTGTATGTGTACACACCTGCCTACTTGACTCGTGTGGCTACATGTGATGGCACGATCGCTCAGATGGAAATGCAGTTTTTATAGCAAAATGGAAATGGAAGTGCACGACGACTCGTTATATACCAGATCAATAACTTTATCAAAAATATCCATAAAAACACTGTGCTTATGTGTGCAGCGATTCACAAACATGTGTCATTTTGAACAGACCTTACTTTTGTCAAATAGACTGCATATTTAAAAATTGTATCTAAATAAATCTTAAATAAAATCTGATTAAACAAACCATGACTTGTGATGCCTTGACTGCATTATTCTTGGTCTATCTGGTATGAAGAAAACAAACTCTCACAAACAACTATTTTCTTTATTATTGTGTTAAATTTTAAAAAGGGACTTGAATTAAATCAATGATTTATTTTATTCACATTAGCACAATGCTGCGGCGTTATTTTCTGACTACTGTAACCAGCCCTGGGTTTACATTGTAGGGTAATACTTCAAATGTCCACAAGAGGTCAAGACTGAGTCGAGGTTAGACTCACCTGTTCCTCTCGTCAAGACAGCCAACACTGTATCAGCTGTACGATTAAGATACGCTCTACAGTATGCAAGCTTTTGTTTATAGAAAGTTAATAGCTTTTAAACCTTGGTTGGTACCCTACACTAATGTAATAGTGGCTGCCTTAAACAGTGTCATTCCTGATGAATGTTTTATAATCAGACATTGAGAATACATGAAAGATTAGTATTACAGAAGAAAGCAAATCTAACATATTTTGCAAAAAAAAAGAAAAAGAAAAATGCTAATATGTGGTTTCTTTTGTCCACTCTATAAACTAGGACTTTAGACTCAGTTCTTAAAAGCTAATAAAAAGCTTTGGGATACTGTAAAGAAGGGAGACAAATTAATGTAGCCTACCTGTATAACTATTATTTTATATTAGTGAATGAAAAAAGCCGATCTCCGATCAGTTTCTATGCCGATATATTGGTGGCAATAAAGAAATATTCGAGAGGTCCGTGCTACACTCATCCGTAATGCAGCGTTTTACGTCGCTCTTGTGTTTGTAAACCAGGAAACTGTGAGATTGTTCTCAACAACCGCCAGAAGCGGATGCCTCAGAACACTTCGCCATCGAGCTCAAATGATTTTATGCTGAAATCGGCTTGTTTTATTGCAACGGGAGGCAAAGGTTTATCTCATAAAAATGAGGTAAGACCGCCAGCACTTTGTCCGTCGCACGAGTCTACGTTTTGCCATAGGAAATGTTATGCTTAAAGTTTTAAACCTTGACCTTTAGCTTGTGTGCCCTAACCTAATTCCTAATATTGCGACTGATATAATTGTGGAACTATTGTTGGGCGAAAGAGGAATAAAGTATAAACATTGAATGCAAAAAGTATTGCTAAAAGTTGCAGCATTAAAGTTAACATTTCTCAAAGATTATTACTGCACGTCGACTCAAGTTTAATACTCACTCGCACATTGGTTTTTATTTATACACTGAGAATAATTTTGTAATTACTCCAATGACGAAAAGACTTTTGCTTAAGAAACATTTCCTTTGTTCATCGTTTCTAACTACTGCAGTTTATCAGCTGAGAGACCGCTCATAGAGCGGTCGACTATCTCCCCTGTTCCACAAGCAGACATCAGTGGGCATGTCATTGCAGGCTGCATGCCTGTAAGCGCGGTTTTTTCAGGATGCGCGTTCGCGTGTTCGCTGTGCACGACAACCACATTTCAGTCAGTGACACGGGGATGCGCACAGCTCCGACACTGAAGAGCAGGCCCGATTTCAGTACGTTTAGCCTAAGCATTTCCTCACAGTATAACTGTCTTGCGGAAATGAGCGCATAACTGTATAGACTGTGGTGGGAAGTCTTTCAGTTGTGTCTGATTCTGAGGTTAGTGCGATTTTACAAATGCTCCTGATTTTTAAAATGGTTTGCCAGATCTAAGTACATATGTACGAAATCTGAAACGCATACCTGTACATTGGGAAAGTATGTATTCAGGACCGTACTAGCTATGAGAACACCTAGGAGTTAACCTCGGTCATTTCTGGAAGTGTTTTCTTTCATCAATTATGAAATTGAATGTGGAAACAGCGACGTTTTGACGATGTGCTTCATTGCGTAAAACCACATACACAGCAGTGACACGACTGGTTCTCCACTGACCTCAGGCTAGCAATAGTGATGAACTTTCTCATAAACTCAGCTGTTCAACTAGAAGGAACCTAATGGTATACAATATTTCCCTCTCAGAATGGCATGTATAGTCAAACGCTGAATTGTAATAGACGTCAACTAGTGTTTATTAACGTAAACAGAAATGTGTGGTTTGGGCTGATACTCTTATTAATGAGCACTCCACCAACACCTTTCGTTTCTTTAAGGAGTTTTGAGACCTGACGACTTTACAAATACAAAGAGAGAGAGACATAAAATCTCAGAGGTTGGCTGAATAACACTATAACGCAAATTTAGTTGGTATAAACTAAAATATTGTCAACAACATTGCTGTTAAGTTGTCGATTTTTAAGTGTAGATTTCAGCCTGTATCATCACATTACAATATTTTTGGTATAATTAATTAAAGCTAAATAAGTAGTTATTTAACAAATTAAAGTGAAATACTACTATAAAATTAAGCAGTCCAACCTAAACCATAGCTGTTTATGTAAAAGTAACACTTTATTGATAAGTAGAGTGATAGAAAATGTAAAAAGAACAAAAAATAAGTACTCCTACATAATTTCATTTTCCATGTTTAAAAGTTGAAGGAGTAAGACTGGTATGAAGAATTAAATGTACATTATGGACATTATAGTGAAAACAAGTTACCAATAAAGGAACATGCAGTACCATGCATACACATCTATAGTGTGGTTTAGAAGTTTGTCAAGTAAGTCACAGTTCTACAGAATGGACCTCAGTACAAATTGTTATCTTGGTTATGGCCCCGACTCTGAGTGTATTACATTTGAAATCAACAGTAGTCACTTCGCCTTCTTAAAGCTGTTCTAATCCAATACCCAAGTATCCTCCATTGATGATACTTTACATAGAAATCATAGAAACATGTCCATACATTAAAATGATGCTTTCCCCACAGCTGAGTGCTGCTATATTGATGTATTATAACCATAATTGGGATGGATAATGATGTAAAAAACATTTGGCTTTGAACAGCTACCTTTTATCTCTCAAGAATAATAACACCAGCAGAAGTGCTAACCAAACCAGATAGTATCTACCAAACCAGGTAGTATCTACAGTCTATGTAGTGCTAAACCATGGGCTGTGAGAATGCATGACATTTTATTAAAAGGACCTCCATCTTTATTTTTGGAGGCTAGCTTTTGTGGTCTATATCTACTGGTATCTTGTTTATAAATAGAGCCTGTAGAACAATGTCACTGTTTAAAAAAGCCTAGGCACTAATAGCAATAAGACATTTACCACAATATGACTGGATATAAGTGAATTCTAAAATGCAGGAAAATCTAACTACTTCTGTGTGTGTGTCTGTCTCTCTGTCTGTGTGTGTGTGTGTGTGTGTGTGTGTGTGTGTGTGTGTGTGTGTGTGTGTGTGTGTGTGTGTGTGTGTGTGTGTGTGTGTGTGTGTGTGTGTGTGTGTGTGTGTAAGTGCAAGTATGTGCATATATGTGTGTATGCAGCTGCTAACTATCAAGGCCTACATTTGTTTTTTATTTTCATCTTGATTTTCTATTATTTAAAAGGAAGTTGCCTTCACATGCATGAGTCATCATTTGACAGTGCACAAACTCATTACCCCTTCTTACTGCTACAGTCTTCTCTTTATACCCTGACAGCTTAATCCTAACCCTCTTACCAAACCTGCTGCTGTAAAACTAACTCTAAACCTTTTTTCTAAGCTGTTTTGATAAATATTTTAGCATAATAATAGCTAAACAAGTTACTCTAATACCAACCACACAGTGGAAGGAGTAGACAATGTGGAATATGTGAGTGACACAATCAGATTTAACAATTACAACAAGAGAAGAGTTCTGTACACCCTTTTCCAGACGTGTGTTTGAGTGAGCATGTGAGTGTGTGCAGTGAACCACAAGTTCCGTCTCTGCATTGAAGTTGGTTAGACTGAACCAGTAGTCATAGATCCATAGGAAGTATTTTAATGTCATTTATGTGTGGATAAAAGAGGAACTCGCTTCTACTGCAGGAAGCTGGTGGACATCAGTGTTTCTTTCTATTCTCACCTCGCATACTGCTGTGAGAACACAGCATGCACTAATTTCACCTCTTCAGAACTTCCCCATAATTGGTCTTTCATATCCTCTTTTAGCTTGGCTAAGGCTAAGCAGTCAGATGCTTAGAGGCCAGAGGTTTAAGTTAGCTGAAACCCATTTGTGTTTCTTGATTGTGTGCTGTATGCCTTATGTCATTGTTCTTAGTCAAAGGTTAGTCCTTATTTTGTAGTTCTGGTTTCTGTTTAGAATTAGACCATCGTGTTAACGGAAGTGAGTGTGTGCAGTATTGCAGTTAAGACAAGTGCAGAGGAAGGGGGAAAGGTGCTTCTACATCCTCATCCTTTTTCCCGTAGGTGTGTGTGCATGTGTGTGACTGTACGTGGGGGCATGTGCGCGCATGCTTGGTTGTGGTACAAGTTGTGCCCACTAAAGAACGTTTTTTTGATTCCCTCTGGTTGTATGTTCACTCTGAAATGTGCTGTTGGCAAAGTCTGTGAGTCATTGTTAAGTGTGAAGATATCCTTCATGTTTCAGGCCAGTTGAAAATAGTGCCTCCAATACATCTAGTTTAGCCTCACACCTTTTCTCGGAGACACGTTCATCCTAGACATGTTCATCCTAGATTACATTCCACAGTTTGCATGGTTAGTGCCTGTATTATTGGCCCACCTTGTCTGCCCTGTGTGCAGTGAGGTGAGCCTATGTCAGGCACGGGCCACCGTCATGATGTATGATGACACCAGTAAGCGGTGGGTCCCCGCCGGCACTGGAGCCCAGTCCCTCAGCAGGGTCTACATCTTCCACAACCCCAGCAACAACAGCTTCAGAGTGGTGGGCCGCAAACTGCAGGCTGATCAGCAGGTACGTAGCAAGACTTACATGCAAGCTCAGAGCTGTGAACAGATATGCTTCGGTTGAGCGGTGTAACTGTCTGCCATTGAATGTGTATGGTGGGGGCTAAAGATTCGGGATGTGTCTATGAAGTGAAGGATTTGGACTATGCATCGTTCTTAAGTGTGTTTCATTCTTGAGAAACAATTATACCCTACTACACATACCTACTCTATAATATGAAATTAAAATGATGAAAGTGTTACCAAAGAAAGGTGTAAAAGCAAAAGCATGAAGGGATATAAAAAACAAGCATTTGCCAAGTAATTGTATAGTGGTTATATATTCACACTACCTATTTAAGATTTTATATAGTTCATTTCTGCTGCATTTTCTGCATGCTAGCCATTATATTGATATTAAATTGGAATAATATCAGATATGACAGGTGTTCTTTAGGCTCTTCTCTAATGTGAATGTTTCTTTATTATATTCTGTTTCTTGCATGATTGCAGTGTTTCAGGGAAAGACCAGAATGTTTCACTGCCTATTTTAGTGGTCAGCTTTGGTAGTTTTGTGGACATCTATAAAAACCCTGGGTCTTAGAGCAAAGTGATAGTTTCACAAGCCTGTTTAGCACTACCTTTGTTCTATACTTTGTGTTGTGGACGAACAATAGATATGTGCATGTATGCATTTGTGTATGCATGGGAAAACGTAAAGCAGACTGCCATCTTGACTCCACATCGTGGTTTAGTCAGAACGATGTCGGTCTCACAGTTTGCTGTCTGTGTCATTTCCTGTGTGTTTGCCTCAGCTCTTATTCACTGTGCTGCCCACTACTGTCTGCCAAGAACTTTATCAACAACCAAATGATAAAATGTGTGTACAAATGTGTGACTGAGCAGCTCAATCTGTAGACCCTATTGGCACAGCAACACATCTTGCAGTTACCTTGAGACGAAATGAAACTTCCATGGTCTGCAGTACCACTGCAGGTAGAAGTGTGGCAGTAGTGTGCTGCTTCATTTGGAAGCACTTGCTTAGAAGTAGGCAAAATTCTCAGGGCAGGAATGTACATGCTTTGCTGCACTTACTCTTCTGTGCTGGATATTAAACAGGCAAGACGTACTGATAAGAGATCAGTGTTTACCTACTTGCTCACTCCTCTATGGGTGCTCCCAGTGCAAACATTTGCTCTTTGGATACCATTCTACACTACAGCCATGGATCACGCATTCAATAGACTTAATTATTATTTAGAGGGAAAACCCAGTGTTTTCACTCTATTCTGACCACATTACACATATGCCCGCCGGTGTCCGGATGGGTAAATGGTCCACCACTCAGCTCTAAACAGACTGACCTGTTCCACAGTACTTCACCCTGAAAGAAACATTGGCAGCCTCTATATGGCAGCATCTGATGAGCAGACACTAAAGGGATGGTGGTGGAATACGATAGGAACTGGCTGTTGCTAATTTGAGAGAGAGATGAAATCTTTTTTTTTAATTGAGAAATGCACATAAAGTGTCCCTTGTTTCAGGTGGTCATTAACTGCCCACTTATGAAGGGTATAAAGTACAACCAGGCCACCCCAAACTTCCACCAGTGGCGTGACACTCGACAGGTGTGGGGTCTGAACTTCAGCAGTAGGGAGGAAGCTATGCAGTTTGCTACCACCATGCTACAAGCCCTGGATGTGCTCAGCGGTGAGGTGAACGTGACACTATAGTCACTATTACACCCACTCACTGCACACTTTTATGATAAAATGTCTTTGTGTGTGTGTGATCACTGCCTTTTTTCCTGTTTCTTGCTAAGTTTGTGAGTTATGGACAGCTTCACTGAACATGGATTATTTACCGGCTCTAGTTGTAGGGTTGTTGTTAAGGGATTATCATTCTGTTTTTTAAAGGTATGGCAGGTCCCCCCAAGCCTGCCTATAATGGACCAAGCCTTGAGGAGCAGCAAAGGTATGCCTACATGCAGTGCCTGCGCACACTTGCTCAGCTCACCACTGCGCACACTTGCTCAGCTCACCACTGCTCACTCATCTGATATCCTGCCTGCATATGTGGCTTAGAATGAGCTCAGAACAAAATACTGTGGACACTCTAGTCCTTTCTGTATTCTCTTTTTTAATGACTGCCTGGTTAAGCAGTATGTATTCAAATACATTCCCGGACACGTTGTAAAACTGCTGAAGATTTTGTTGGCTTGTATAGTTTGTATAGTTGTTTAGTATTCTAAAGTAATACTTTGGTTAATATATTACAGAGATACCATATAATGGTAGAAGAATCATACTATAAAATGTAACCCATTTACTGCCTCTTATACTACTGAAAGCATTGTCCAATATCTCTTTGTGTTTCACTCAGAATGCAGGAGCGAGAGAGGCAGGAGATGGAGAGGCAGGAGCTGGAGAGGCAGGAGCTGGAGAGGCAGAGGCAGGCGGCTGCTCCACCCCCTGCGCCTGCTCCACCCCCCGTCGTAGCTGCACCGCCAGCTCCTGCTGGAGTTCCATCTGCACCTGGGCCCCCGCCTCCTCCTGCACCTCCTCCCCCACCCCCTCCAACTGGTGGGGCTCCTCCTGCCCCACCACCACCACCTTCGGGAGGAGGGGGAGGTTTTGGAGGTGGAGGTGGAGATGGAGGACTGGCTTCAGCGCTTTCTGGTGCTAAACTCCGCAAAGTGGCCAAGGTGACAACGTTGTGATATGACTATACACTAATATGAGTGCAACTATCCACAGAGTCAGAGTTGATGAAGCGTGTCGTAGGTTACCGAAAATGTACGGTTGTTGCAGTGGGGCTTGTAGGGCTGAGTGTAAATCAGTGGGACAGGGGAGCAGTGAATGTGTTGAAATGCTGAACATGTTGGAACAGGAGTAATGAAAGTATGTTACATATGACAATAATGGCAGCATTCCTGCACAATGCTTGGAAAGACTGGGAAATAGTATTGCATTTAAATTCACTTATCCCCAGACTTGGGAAATTCAGAAAATTGTTTTAATTCATTTGTCAAAATAATATAGAGTAGACATGCTAAGATTCTAATGTTGCCTTAGTTATAAATTGTTGCTCTTTCTAATGCATCTCACATTTCAGGATTTTTTTATGAATAGCAGGAAAAATGAACAAATATTCCAGAGTGTTAAAAAAGCAACCTGGAAAAAGTCTTGAATAGGTGTGGAATGTCTTAATAAGGAAAGGGCTGTGAATGTGAGTGATTGTAATAGGCTTCTCTGTTCTGTGCGTGTAGGATGAGAGTGGGGCTGCAGCTCCAGCTCCAAGAGAGAGCCCCCAGAGCTCAGGAGGTGGAGGAGGAGGTGGAGGAGGTGGAGGAGGAGGTGGAGGTGGAGGAGGTGGAGGCTTGATGGGAGAGATGAGTGCACTGCTTGCAAAAAGGTTAGTATACAGCTAGCTGGTTCATGTTGTATCATCATCATCATAATAATAGGTATTATAAAGATTTTGTTTAATATAAAATTAACCTAATTTGATTTACATTTTGTATATATATATTGATGGCAATCCGTCTCTTTCTGTTACAGACGAAAAGCTACAGATAATCCAGTGGTGAAAAAAGAAGAAAATAATGTAATGTTGTTGAAATAGCTCTTTTCAGACTAATACCTCACTTTAGGCACAGTGCACAGTCCATTTTAATGTGAGGTAAGGTAGGAAGCTAACCAGCATTTCTGCTGTTGTCTACAGGATGACTCAGCATCCTCAGATTCCAAATCAGGAGGTCAGAGTCATGAGCAGACTGGAAATCGCTCTCTACTAGCCTAACAACCTGTCTCATAAACCCCCCCCCCCCCCGACGATTTATTTTATCTCACATTTTTTGTCTCACATTGATTCTTTTCACTCATTTCAATGACCTCTAATCTAATTTTAGCCTTTTTATTTTGTTTCCAGATAGAACACCAGAGACCACCAAAAAGCCATGGGAGAAGTCTGGCTCCATCCGGTAAAATTTGCACACTTGTCTTTTTCACTGTGTGGAGTCCATTTCCCTGTTCCTCACCAGAGAGCACAGAGTACAGCATGAAAAAGCAAAAAGTAGCTAGAGTGATAGCAAACAGTTGCAGGGAGTAAGAGCAGAGTTTGTTGCAGTAAGAACAGAGTTGGTTGCATGAACAGAATTAAAGAGCACTGTTGTTCCATACAGAACTAATTGCACCCCTAAGGGCCTTGAGAAGAGCCCAACCACAGCGCCAGCTTCACTGACCAGGTAGTTTTACTTCTGAAGAGTGTGTTGTGTGCATATATATATATATATATATATATGTATGTATGTATGTATGTATGTATGTGTGTGCGTGTGTGTGTGTGTGCGCGTACATGCTTGGCTATCCTACACACTGCTGCAGGTGTGGTGCTTGTGTTCACCTATCTAAATGTTCACTGTCACATTCTCATACTTAGCTTCACAATGAGCAACTTGAAACAGCTTGTTTCACCTCTGCCTTTTAGAAATATGTAGCACTGACTTAGGTTTATATTTTGAGCCTGAATGTGTTTGATGTCTTTGGATTTAAACTCAGTGGCTATAGGGTTTATCCAGTGGACAAAAGAGTTATTGCTAATGGGTCCTCTGCTCTGTCTGTGCACTGCACACTGCCTGTGTGACATCTGCCCCTCTGCTACTGGTCTTGAGTCTCATAGTTTGTTTCTTTACGAGCTTAATAAGTTCTTTCTTGGAGCCCAGTACACCAACACGGACAGATGGATGGTGGAATTTTGTTTAGTCTCTTTCAGAAAAGCGATATTCATGCTTCTGGTGTTACCATGGTTTCTGCGCTTATGAAGAGAGTCAAGTCATACTGTCTCTGTGAAGTGCATTCCACTTCAAAAATGTGTTGCTCGAACAGAGCCCGACTGACTGCCATTCACTCCCCCCTACCAGGGTAAGGCCTGCCAGCAGCGCAAGTGACACAGCCCCCAAAGAAAGCTTCGATTCGGAGAAATTAAAACAGGTCAGAGACTCTCTCACTGCTCCTGTCAGCATCAATTATGGAAGAGGCAACATGGTGCCTTATTGTCTGTAAATGTCCAAAGTTACTTTCACACATGATCCTTTTGTGTGACTACAGGAAATACTGGAGGAGATGCGCAAGGAACTGCAGAAAGTGAAAGATGACATTATTGGAGGTCAGTCCTTTAACTCTGAGCCGTAGATTTTCCTCTGACATCTGAAAGCACTTTGCCACATATCTTTTTATTTATTTATTATTAATTAACTGGATTTTGGCTCTCTCTCCAACAGCCTTGATCGAAGAGCTGCAAAAGAGGAGCTCCCCCTAGCGGCATCACATGAAAACAGCTCATGCTTTGCAGTGCAACAGGAAAAAAAGTCAATCTGAAGGTTGCCCGAACAAACCAGAAATGGAATGTAGCTTGTTGCTAGTGTCTCTCTCTCAGTCCAAACAGTGTGGTGCAAACAAAAAATGCAGATCCCTTCAAAAGTGCATATTTTTTCCTTTTCTGCTATTCTGTTGTGCTTTTTCTGTGGAAGCTCTTATTTCTCTAAAGCTCTCTGATATCTTCTCATCTTTCTGCATTTCCTGATGTTTTCTTTTTATCTGCAGACATATTACAGATCATCCCATCATAGCAGAACATTATAATAACCATATGCCATATGTCAAAGGACAATAAAGAACAATATTAAAGTCAACACATTTAAATTACTACATTGAAATTACTTTATCTCAGTAGTGTATTATATGTGTTTGAAACTGAATACTTTTCCTGGTGAAAAGTATTTGCGGGTAAGTGTTTTACTCAGGGATCAACAGATGCAAGTTTATGCATTATTTTTATATATATGTATTTCATTTTTACATTTCTTGTGACCCATTGTGATTGCTTCTCAGGCTAGAGTTCTGTTTCTCTTTACTTCTTGTGCCCTTTATATTTTCACAGCGAAAGTGGTTTGTAAATATTGTCTTACTCTGGTGAAATGATTGTTTAACAGGGCTTTTTGCCTGGCCTATCTTTATTTGCCCGAGTTTAGACAAATTGCCATTTGTATGGTATTGACATTCACTGTTCTGAAAATACAGCCACTGTTTATACCAGCTTTTGAGTCTGTTTATTCTTTTTCAACTTCCGGATGAGCAACATACTGACAGTATTTGCTTTTAAGCAACAACTATCCCATGCTGTTAGTACATTTGAGGAGAATTGCTACACGTATTCTTTATACAAATGAGGAAGCCAGTGTTCATCCAGTCCAGTTAAGTTATAATCTCGATGCAATGTTCATATTTATTAGCTCTTGAAAATCCTCTTAACGACCGCCATCTTTCGGACAAAAACCGAATTGAAGGTCAGGAAGAATAGTCTTCGGAGGTTTTTTGTGAGTAGGCCGTTCCAATAATTTGGGGTTAAAAAACATTACTTGCAGAGCCTTACCAAATACCTCAGTGTGCTAATTTAAATTACAAACAGACAGATATAAAATGAACAATTTTTTATGCAATCTCCTGTTACATATTGCGAAAAATAAATTCTTTAAAACAGGTTCATTGTTTGCGTTTTTATCGCTATTATTGCGGGGGGGTTCGCTAGTTTATTCAGCCTTGGCCTGTTCCCTATTTAATTAACTAGCCTGTTACGGCCAGCACCAGTAAGTGCGGACTGATGGAGGAACTTGCGGGTTTGCAGCTTGTACAAACACCTTTAAATGCTGCGCAAATACTTACATCCGCTTTGGCATGACTGCGACAGTGTCAGCGCTTCAAAAATCAAGACATAATCGAAGTCGACTATGTTCAAATTCATTAAAGCCTTTAAGAGATGACTCAAAACAGGACACGGCATTTCTAAAAGGTACGATCACACGCCAGGAAATACCAAGTCAGGTGATCAGTCAGCTGACGCTCGGGATCAGGAACCGGACCGTGAGCGAAGCTGTAACATGACAAAGTTGTTGTTAAACGCTTGGCAGACAGCTAGCTATAGGTAAGGAAATATAGCATTTTGGAGTCATTTAGGGGGTCATTCAGTGCCCCGTTTCTGCCACTGCCCTTGGCCGTTCATCGTAGACTGATAGAAAAAGAAAACAAGGATATTTGGTGTCTTGACGGCTTCCTGTGTCAACTGCAAGTGTTAGTTTTGCGTCACGTATCGAGGACTCGACTGAACAGACAACACCTCGATCAACTCTTCAGTGTCCTGGGGTTTCTTCAGCATGATGTTGTACTGAACAGTTCAGCGGCAGAAGCGGAGCATCGAGATTTTGCCTATCATTGCCACGATGGCGTTTTCAGCGTTCAGGCTGACAGCTGTCTATGTGATCCTAGTATTTATGTTGTTTCTCGCATCGTTTGGGACGTCGTATCCTCTTCCAGATGGGACGGACATATCCGAAGTGAGAGCTCCGATAGAATATTTTCGTGTTCGTTTTAGCTGGCACAACGTAAGTTGTCAGTTGTGCAAAGTCCTCTTCACCGTTGTGGACATTGCTCTTTTGGTAAGAAACAGGCTGCTCTACGTATATCACACAAAATATTAATATTGCACAAAACACCTAAAACAAACAAACAGACAAAAACAGTTATGTTAACTAACTAACGCTGAGAATAGCATTTGCTAAATATTAGCATGTTTATTGTAGCAAATAGTGTGAGGCATTTTAAAGAAGTAATATGCTCTTGCTATTTTGGGGCACATCACTTTTCACATCACTTTTCAAACAGGAAGCTTGTTTAGTTTTTACTGGGTGCAAACTTGGCCCTCTGAATATGGGTACCTGTGTAAATGTGTATTACAAAACCCTGTTTATACCAAATGTTTAATCTTCTTTTCCAATGGACATGTAAATTCTCAGAGTGACACGAATACAGAACATGTGGCTCATGCCATTGGTGAGGCCTGCATTCATTTACACTTGTCAGAGGAAAAAGTATGCATGGAGATTACAGAGCTCTTCCGTGATGACTTCATCCGTGCGCTCCAGGAGTCTTTTCTCTGGCCCTCAGAGGCCTGTGCCTTACTGCTGGGACCCAATTGTGGCCATTTTGACATCTATGCTCCCTGGAATGTCACCTTGCCCCGGGTCCCCAAGCCTCCAGTCATGCCCCCCAAGCCGCCGAAGCCTGGCTCCCCTCGGAGCAGGGTGCTGTTCCTCACCGACATCCACTGGGATGCGGAGTACTCCATGGACAGTTCAGCTAACTGCAAAGAACCTTTGTGCTGCAGGAAAGGGTCCAGCAAGGCGAGCTGGAGGCAGCGAGGTGCAGGCTACTGGGGCACCTACAGTAATTGTGACATCCCTCTGCATACCATAGAAAACCTCCTGCAGAATGTAGCCAAGGCAGGGCCATGGGATTGGGTTTACTGGACTGGAGACATCCCTGCGCACAACGTGTGGTCCCAAACACGGGTGCAGCAGCTCAATGAGCTGACCACCATCTCCAGGCTGGTCCGCAAGTACCTTGGAGCGGGCATTGCCGTGTACCCAGCTGTGGGCAACCATGAGAGCACCCCAGTTAACAGTTTCCCGCCTCCGTTTGTGCATGGGAATCGCTCCTCCCACTGGCTGTATGACACCATGGCAGAAGAGTGGTCTCCCTGGTTGCCAGCACAAGCACTTCTGACCCTACGGTATACACACTGCAGTCACTGTTGTTTCGTTGCTGACATTGGGCAAACTGTCAGAACTTGTGTGTCTTATTTACTTATTTTTGTTTTATAATTGTGGTAGCCATTTGATAAACCACTTGGATAGACTTTCCTTTATGTAAAAATAACACATATACTTAAAGCCTGTGCTTGAGTTAATGATTTTGTTTACAGTTCATTGCCTTGCCACACCAGCAAGGAATACCCACGTCTTCGATCCAAACCTAAGCCTAACTTATGTATGTGCCAGGCAAGGAGGATTCTACACAGCTCAAGTGCAGCCAGGTCTTCGGGTGGTGTCCCTAAACATGAATTTCTGTGCGAGAGAGAACTACTGGTTAATGGTGAACTCCACAGACCCAGCCAACCAGCTGCAGTGGCTTGTACACATCTTGCAGGAAGCTGAGAACATGGGCGAGAAGGTAGAGTGGCTACGTCCTAGGGCTAACAGCCTCAGCTCTGCTCCCAGTGAATATTTCTCTCAAATGCGAGGCGGTTAGTGTCTAGACAGTGAATATCCTGAATGATGTAATGGGTGTTTCCAACTAGTTCAATGTGATTTTCATCATGATTCATGTGCCACAATTAGCTGTACCATGATGCATGATAAACTTCAATAATAAACTTGAAAAAGTACTGATACAAGCCATAAGCCAGTACCGAATGTTTCATTTTGGATTTTCCAGTACAGTAATTCTACTATTATATAAACTCACACATACTGCTATCTGTAGGTATTAAGTAGGTACTTCACCCACTGACTGAATTACAACTGTAGGTATTAGTAGTCAAACAAATAAATACATACAAACATTCAGGCAAGGGTTCAGAGCATCAGTAATGATGATGTGATTCCCTAATTTTACACACACCTGATCCTGACAGAGTAATTGTCAGACATTACAAAGTCAAGCCAGCGTTTGCAGTAAGTTGTTTACTTTGGGAAGTGAGCAATGCCTTTTGAGGATGCGGAGCATTTTCTGTATGGTATATTAAACGGAAGGGGATGTGCATGTACAGTTTTAGTAGCTCGCATTTACTCATTTATTTGCAGTGTAACATCTTTGTTAAAACTTTCCTCTCTCCTTTGAAAGGTTCATATAATTGGCCACATCCCCCCAGGCCTCTGTCTGAGCAGCTGGAGTTGGAACTACTATCACATAGTTAACAGGTCAGTACTCAACCTGGCACTGTTAGTGACCGACTGATAACGGCCTGGCTCGGTGAGCACTGGCTTTTGACTTTCGGCAGTAACCCAAGTGCATGGAGTTTATAGTTGCTTCCTTATTGCAGTTCCCTGTCAGGGAGGAATGTGACTTTACTGTTTCAGGATGATGCTATATTGATATATATGATCCTAACACATCACAGACACGACGGTTCGTGTCTGGAGTCCCAGGTTTCTATTTGTTCTGTTGGATTAGTGAATATGGCTGTGATTAATGATTCCTTAATTTTATTGGTCTCAACTCTTGAACTGGTGTGTTTTATTTCTACCAGGTATGAGAGCACTATAACAGGCCAGTTTTTTGGGCACACACACCTTGATGAATTTCAGATGTTTTATGATGAAGAAACGATGACTCGGCCAGTGGGTGTGGCTTACATTGCCCCAAGTGTTACCACTTTCATTGACCTAAATCCCGGTATGACCAACACACAGGTGGCCTTGAACAAGGTTTTTCAGTGGTCACACTTTTGATTGTGGATGCGTGCTTACTCAAACCTCCAAACATTTTTACAGTTTTGTTTTCATCTTTTATCATTTTGTAGGATACCGTGTGTACTACATTGATGGTAACTACAACGGCAGTAGTCGTCTTGTCCTAGATCACGATACATTCATCCTCAACCTCACTTTGGCCAACGGTTATGGGGATGGCTCCTCGTCGTTCACCAACCCCGACCCAAACCCGGCCTGGACACTGCTGTACCGGGCCTCTGAGGTCTACGGCGGGCCTGCATTGCTCCCTTCCGACTGGGCTGCCCTGACCCAAGCCTTCCTGACCAACGACCACCTCTTCCAGCACTTCTGGTACTTCAGGCACAAAGGACACATGTCGGAGTCATGCCAGGGCACGTGTAAAAGCATGATAATCTGCTTCCTGCGCAGCGGCCGTTACGACCTGCTGAAGCAGTGTGACCTCCTAGGCGCAGCTGGAGGACGGGCGGTGCGATCAGTCAGAAAGTCCCTGTGCTGATTAGCCTGCCTGGAGACAAGAGGCCCTCAGCTAGCATTGGTGAAGCTCTGCACAGCCAGTCATGTCACAGAATGGGCATTTTTGTGTGCTTTAGAAAAAAAGAGAACCTCACTAAGACGTTGCTTTGAGCTTTCTGAAGTGTGTAGCATTTATGAGCATTTTGAGGTCATGATGACTGATGTCCAGAGAACATCCAACTCACTGATTTACCTAATTTACCATTTGCCTACCTACTGAATTAGAATGTCTCAAGTATAAGCAAATCTAATCAACACCTTCATTACATGGCTAAGTAGCAATGAATTTTTGAAGTAATGAATTTAAAATACAAAAATCACTTTAAATTTAAGAATGAGAATATATCTTGGAGATGTATAGGAGGGGGCTCAGAATAAAAGTATATGTAAAAGGACATGCTATGTAGCTGTTTTCTTTCTCACACTCACAGTGCTGATGTAGAGCGTCTGTTCATGGAGTGATAGGATTTGGACTGTGGTCCTTTGCCTAATTCTGTTACTTTTATCATTTGTACTGATATTGTGAAAGTACTCTTTTAGGGTAAGCTGCTTACTTTCAAGAATGTAGTTGAAATTTCGAAGTGTAAATTTGGATCTTGCTCAACAGTGGAATGTTTGTCCCACATTGCACAATTTAGAAGCTCCTATATGGATTAAAACTGGCCCTTTGTGCACTCACACTTGTTTTGTGGAACGTGAGCGTGGGTGGAAGAGCCCATTGCCTTTTTGGTTTGTGTCAATCCACCGTATGTGTTACAACTTGATTTATGTGGTGTAGATTTTGAATCAATGATGCAATAAATTAAGTTTTGCCATTCATTTTTGAAGTTACTACTGTTTTGCATACATTTCTATTTCGAGATCCAATAGGTACAGATGACAGACCATGTCCATTGAACATGTCAGCATAGGTAATACACCCACTGAGATTCCAAGACATTGAGTACTGATCCCTCTTAATAAAAGAGTTTACAATTCCAAACAACGAGGTCTGTTTACCCTACCCCAAACACAGGCCATAAGACTGGTGTGAGCACATGCAATACTGTTAGTCTCTTGCAGACATTCACTGCCACAAGGGGGCAGTAGATAAATCTTTAATGGAGACATAGTTCATTATTCTTCCACAGGAAAGTCAGTGGACTACTACACATTAAAAACATATTTTATCATTTCACTGAGTCTAATCAGTGTATCAAAACCAGAAGGTGGTTGATCTTTAATGAAAAAGCTGGGAATGCACACACCATCACATTTATTTGTCCCAGGACATACATTCATCCAGGAGTAACACAGAAGAAAGCTAATTTGAATCAAAGAACTTGCATGAAAAGTAAATATTTGTTATTATGATGCTCGCGGTTTGGTTGAAAAGATGACTACTGTTGTGAGCTAGATGATCTTCATGCCCCACCTGGTCAGGTGTGCACACAACATGTGGGTTGTGTGATTTTTACATGCTGTTGAGTTTTTCACAATCAAAGAGGCTATTAAACTACAATTGATTGCGATGGTGACATTTGATGTATGATGCACACTGTTATTTACCATCATGGTTTGTAGTCATATTTATATTGAGAACTTAATAATATATTAAGATAATATTTTTATTTATTTAGTGCAATTATAAGTTTAATCCATTGATTACCTAATTTTCTGGAACATTTTACTGTAGGAATTTTAACTATGAATTGCTTAATTTGTCTCCTAGCCCAGAACTTGCTGCAAAGACTGACAATATTCAAATATTCAAGTCTGGATTTTACCAAGTACATCATACGTAAGGCTGCCTAGTTGAGAATAATTCTAATGTTATACAGAATTTAGATACAGTTTGACTCCATTCTGTGTACTGCTGTTCTTCATGCCATAATAGTTATCAGTAAATTGTCTATTTTCATCTCCCACTAATTTACCATTTGCATTTCATCTTCGTAAGTCACACATGTGCAGGTGCAGCTGTGTTTTAAAGAGTGCCAAATGCTGATGCCTTTTCTCCCTCTGTCTTTGTCTCTTCCTCTCTTTCTCTGTGTGTGTGTGTTTACAGAATCTGAGGAAGGAAAGAATCCTGCTCTGGCCTTGAGACCATTTCCCATGATAACTGAAGACAAGGGCCAGAAGCCCTTCCTGCCTATCGACATGTGAACATCAGCTAAACACCAAGAATGCTGGGCCTGGTAGTTCAGGGAAACATGCCATCTACCGTAGTACACCATGTGATACCGCACCAGGGACCCCCCCCCCCCCCCCCCCCCCCGGGGCCTTCACATATAGAAAGTGCCATATTTGCATCACACAAGGGGGTTTGTGATTTTCTTTAGAGGCATCAGACTGAGGCTTAGCATCAAGTTTTGCCCTTGTATCTATGAGCAATGGTTACTGAGAATGCTTGTCCTGATCGGTTGAGTGTTGGATTAGAATAAAAGATGCTAAAACAAAAAAACAGGCACTCACTTGCAGTAAAAGCCCAGTTACTGGGCTTGATATTCATTTTGTATTTTATTAAATAACCACTGGCCTTTCCCATATGTACTGCCAAGTATATTTAGGAAAACTGGCTTGGTGACCGTGCCGTGAGTTTAAAGGTATAGACAGAGTTTTGGAAGCTATGCAGTTCAAAACATTCAGGGAAAATTAAATGTTGTTGATTCTCACCGGTTTCTTGAAAGCTGATGCTTCTTAGGTTATGTTTATCATGCAAAGTGCAGGTGATATATAAAAAAAACAGCCAGCTTCAGCATTTCAGCTTCTGACTTGGCAGTGGGTGTGGCAGCAAGGCTAATGGACAGACAGACAGACAGAACATCCACAGTAGCTGGTTTTACCTTATTAACATGGTTTTACAATCCATTGCATGGCCCTGCATTCTGCTAATAGTTCCTGCAGCATGACTCTTAATAATATCACCTGTTTTCTCATTTCAACCCCCCCCCCCCACACACACACACACACACATACACTTTTGTTGCATTGAAACAAGTGGTAACATTAAAATGGCAAATTTGGTCAACCAGACTGTAGACTGAGAAAGGGGTTGAGGTGCTCTACAGGGCATCGGAACACCGACAGGAGCTGCACCAACATCCATCCTTCAGGGCACCACATCCACGAACAGGAGCTACATCAACTTCCACAGGTTTCAGTATATAACATCTGGTTGACCAGATAATAACCTTAAACGTGACCCTTCCGACATTCAGATTGAAAACCTACTGAAACTGGATGTTGATCTGTTATGGGCACAATATGATCATTATGATGATTAAATTTATCATTTTAAAGCGGTTTCTTGCCAATATTTGCTCCAGGAGAAAAGTTGTTTTGAAAGTTACCACCTGTGTTTTGTCCTGTGCTCCTTTCATGTCCCTTAAAAAGTATGGCAATTTGATTGGTAAGGCTGTAGATACAGGTAGGCCTGAGCCAGAAAGGCTTCAGCTTATAGGCCTGTTGCAGTGACCACTGACTGAACCTTCTGTACCTCAGCGTGCTTAAGGCTGCCTCTTAAAGTGAGATTCAATCTAAATATTCCAACATGCATGTGCAAATAGAAAATCACTTTGCTGCTGAGTATTTGAGTATTAAGATGTTTTTGGAAAGACAAAGATATTGAATTTCTCTCTCAAATTGCAATGTTTAAAAGCCATCTATAAAGGTTTTTTATCACATTTATGTGGGGGAAAAAAATCTATATATTTTATTAGTCTAAATCTCAAAATCTAAGTAATAGATAGGACTTATTTAAAAAGCCTCATACATTCTAAAATAGCTAGTGTGTATGATGACCATCACAATGAGTGATTTCAAAGTGACAAATCTTGTAGCCAGTCACAGGCTTGATTATATATTTTGTACTTGTAGTGTTTTTGAACATGAATTATCCATGAAGAACAGCATGACATTTTAGCATTCTTACATATTTATTTATCTTACAGTGGCTGAAGTACCAGTGATGCATTAAATGGCACAGGAAACATTTTAAATCCAAACAGTTTCTCTTCTTTCCATAGCTGACTCATATCTTGATTGCCATTTTGTTGCAAACCAAAAAGCTGTATATACATGTTTTGATATTGAATGGCATATATACATTTTATTTTTTCTCCCAAATATTGTCAGAACAAAACAAGATGAATTCCCAGAATGTAAAAATTCATAGACTGCAGTATAACACAAACATGCAGTATACAGTACATTGCTTGTCAACACTCCCCAGTTGGAAACAATGCTTGTGTGATGGAATGCTTCATATTAGAAGCCTACATGATTAGCCCATGTACTCTTTTCACTGTTGGCACAATAATGCATTCATCTTGTACAGGCCAAAGTACCAGGTGGAATGGTTTGGTAATAACGATCTGTTACACATCCCTGATCAAAAAGCTCACATGACAACAAAAGTGTAGGAAGATTTCTCTAGAAGATTTCTTAAGAAGTCTGTTTGCTTAAAGAAAATCCTAAACAGAGGCCTACATTTTCATCTAGTTGGCTCCATTAAGTGTCAGACATGACCACCTTCAAATGGTGGAAGCAAAGCCCAGTCAAACTCTCGGCCCTTCCCAATCACTTACGCTATTTGTCATTTTTTCAGAATGTTGATACTCATTTTACTTTTTCCTCTTACGACTAAGAAGTAAACAAAAACACATTATTTGTGGGCAATGCATGGCTGAAAAGTATATAGAGTTGAAAGTATATAGAGTTAGGGCAGGTTGTGTGCACGAGGTTGGGAGGTTGGAGTAAGGCAGTCGGGGGTGGTAAGAGAGTGGGGGAATAGCTTTAGGCTGTGGTGTTTGTTACATAAACCCTCCCCTCAGGGTTCAGTAAAAATCACCGTCACACCAAAGTCCTCCTTGTAGATGTCCCAGGTCTTAGACTTATGAGGGTTGTCCAGCTCCTCCCTTGATAGATACAGCCTGCGTAGACAGGAAAACATCAAGAAGAAAGAAAAACAAAGTCCCATACAACAAACAACTGATCGATGATAGAGACCAGGCAGTAATCCAGCTCACTAATAACAATAACAGGACTTATTGCTTGACACAAGCCTCACCTGTTGTTTTCTATGAATGAAGTATTGAACCAAAAATAAAATGGACAGTCCTCATATCCCTTTGGTAGACCCTGGACATCGAGAAAAGACAAATGCTTGTTAGCCCCTTTCCCCATCGGTTTGAGTTTTTAGTTGAATGAAAGCCTCCCTTTGCCATGACAACAGGAGGCAACTTACTGAGCTGGATTCGAACATGACCTTCACATCCCCACAAACCACTGGACCTTCCAATAAACTGATCACCACTGCATTGTTCCCCGCATCTGGGAATAACTGGTATAATATAGGAGCAGAAAACAAAATACAAATGGCTGCTGCAGGGTAAACAAAAAGCAACATAAAGGAACATATGAAATATGCAAACACCTGACAATTTGATGAAGACTCACAAAACGTGTTTTGCAAGTAGGACAACCACTACTGGTTAGAAACATGATCATATTGTCCTTTGGAGTAATGGAAATAACGACTGCCCAGGATATCCAGAGCATTTTTTTTTTCCCCCCCTAAATACCAACTATTTACGGGTTGTGCTTACTGTGCATTTCTCCTGTTTGGGACAGATGCATTGGAATACCCGCTCCTTCTTCACGATGATCTGCACCTTCAGGTCACTGCCATTACCCTTTCCTACACCTGCACAGAGAACATCACAACACACATGAGCACGGACTCAAATCTCAGACACACTCAGGCATGACAGCACAGCGAGACGTGTAGCGTTTCCTTGCCGATACCTGCAACGGAGTGAATACGGAAGCTCTTTATTTTCAGGCTCTTGGGTGGGGGCAGCTGACGGCTGTACTTGTTCTTCATCATCTCGTAGTAGCCAACATATCTGCTCTGTAGTTGCAAGGAGACAAGCACTCAGGAGAGACAGAGAGAGAGAGAGAGAGAGAGAGAGAGAGAGAGAGAGAGAGAGAGAGAGAGACAGAGACAGACAGACTCGAACACACTCACGCTCATACCCACGCCATACATAGTTAAAATACACAGGTTCTAAAAATGTGTGTAATAGATATGAAATTATATCAGGGTATTTGGTTATCTGTGTGTTAAATGAAGTGCGGCAAAGATTATAATGTTTTTTTTTTAACTTATATAGGACTACCTCACAGGCAACACTGATGAGCACATTTACTTATTTATTTAAAGAACGGTGCGACTCACTTGCGATGGAGTTTCAACGCCCTGAAACTTGGAGCTCATGCTTTTGTCTGTACGGCGCTCGCCGAAGTAGTCCAGGCTGTCCTGCAGAACAAATGGCGGTGAAACGGAAAAGTAAAGCATCGGCCTCGACCCTCCGCGCACACAGTTCTGTACTGAGCTCTACAGAGGTGCAGTACCTGTGCACTCTCAAACTGATCGCTGTCAATCAACCACGTGCACACCATTGTCCCTGTACGGCCTATCACAGCAGAAACAGAGCGCAGGTCTCAACCTACAGTCACTTTTAATGCATGCTCTCAACCCCTGACTGTGAATACAACATTATTTGAGAATTAGAGAACAGCTACAGACTGATTGTACAATTCCAGTGCAAAACAGCAGTGTAACCTTTCCCCCCTTTGCAGTGGATGGCAATGACGTTGTGCGAGTCTGCGGCCATCCACTCCCTCACGCTGGCTGTGTATCTCAGCATGTCCCTGAGAAGCATCAACAAGCCCTCAGCACAGACAAGGCAGAGGGCAGAGTCATATGAGGCAAAAGCACTGCTCATTACTCACTCAAGTGATGGCACATTATGGTCATCAATCATCACGCGTTCCACTCTGTAATGGAAGAACTTTGGATCATAGCCTTTTTCACCTGAAATGAGACCAGCCTTAGGTTCATTATGCATAGCTTAGTAAGATATGTGCACAGGACAGCAGTAGAACCCACTTACTGCAGAGATTGTAAACCTTGTAGTGATCCGGATGCTTTGTGTCCAGGAATCTGGCAACTTCCTAGAATTGAGGCAAACCGTGGCACCATCACATGATCATTTGTTAAAAAATTTAAAATTTTGCATAAGAAAATATGATGATTTTCTTCACAGTGTTGCAGTCAATGAATTCTTCCACAATGTTACATTCAATTTTGCTTACTCTGATGGGATTCCTGTAGAGTGCCTGCTTCCCAGATGAAGGGAAGGACATGGCGATAACTCTGTCTGCAAAGAGAAACCCTTCCTAACCACTAGGGCACAAAAGCATAAAAGGCCTTATTATAAAACAAGTACAGAAATAAATTTGTCACTCCAACCTGTCACATATGTCAGATCCAGATCAAACCCATCCTTCTGGTACCGTCGTTTGTTCTCCGATACCTGTGTGATATGGAAGATGCCAAAATGAGCATGTGCAGAAAAGCGATGGATTTCACTGCAAACACAGCTCAGGTCAGGAATAAGAAAGAAGCTCAGTGCCCATCAGACCACACACCATTCTTCTGGTGGCCTTCTCCAACTGCTGCTTCTGGGAGGCCAGACGAAAGATGCGCACCAGGATAACTATTCGCAGAGATCTCAGGAACGTCACTAGCCTATTGGTGGCATCCAGAGTGTGACACATTCATTAAAATGCACAACTTCTATACAGCAAAACATGTAAGTGTCAGCCAACACAATTTCCCAGATACCCATGAATTTAGAAAAAGAATGTGAAGCACAAGCCATGAGCAGATACAATATTTACTGTTATGACTGAAATGAGAATAGGTGAGTCACTGGATTATCCGACACAGAATACAGTAAAAGGAAAACACAAACATTTCAAAAGAAACAGGCAGTAATGTTTGGATATTATAAGAAAATGAATCTTTAAATTGCACCTGGGAATATGGGTCCCTCCTGAGAGGTCAGAGAATGTATAGAACATAGTGACAGTCAGAGTGATGATCACGATGAATGCATCCACCACATTCAGTTTGGAACTGAAATACTCCTTGAACCTGAAACATGGCAGAGAAAGGCAGAGGAAAAGACCCATTAACACTGTGTGGTTTCCAGTGTCTTAAAGCCAGATTCACCAACCTCAGTCCATAGAACCTCCACAACACAACCTTAGCAGGCATATCAATCTTACACTGTGACTTAAACAGAATTTTGGAGAATGGATTTTCGGAAAAATGTGCATTGAATTTAAATGGTTTTGTTCAAACTGTGAGTCACTCCAGGCACAGAGGAAATATCTGTCACAACAGTACTTCCTGCCACAACTAAACACAAGACTCATCAAAAAGGCAGTGTAGACACAAAACAGTGTGATGGAGACCGTGCACCCCCAAGGAGAGGGTAGTGTGATGAAGGCACTAAGAAAACCCAGGTTGAAAGCTAGTTATGGGCGCTGCCCTGGGCTGTTACTAGATGCAGCATTTGAACTAGATGGCTAGCTCCCACCTATCTAGCAGGTTAGTTTTATGTTACTACGATCATCCTCTGCTTCTCCCACTAACCCTTCCACATAGATCCGCAGTAGAACATCAATGAGGAAGAAGAAGGAGATGACCAAAGAGATAGCTTCCAAAGTGGCTCCCACGTTCCCACGGCCATCAGCCGTCAGCGATAGATCGGCGATGACCAGGCCGATGTCCACTATGATGAGCACCAGGCCAAATACGCTGGACAGGACAGAGGCATGTCAGCTAGCCACTGGTTTTTTAAACAAGAAATGTCTTTTATGAACAACAGCTAAAATGGTTGTGTTCAACAACATTTATATCACTGTAGTACAACAGTGGGCATATTCAAATAATAAAGCTTACCTGCTAAATTGTTTAAGCTTACAGTGACAGGATATTAAAACTCACCGAAAACCAAAAGACATCACAAAAGGAGCTATACTTTTTCTAATGCGACTGCAAGGCAAACAGAAAACAGTTAGCAAAAAATGACAGAATCTCACTATTACCTTTGTTTTATTCCATTTTTCTTTGGTGAGCTACTTAAAAGGCTCTTACTAGTACATGGTGTCTGGTTCCGCCTTTTCCTCCTTGCCATCATCAATTCGGACTTGAGCCTCTTCCATCACTCTATTCCTAACAGACAGACAGAGAGAGACAGAGACTGTCACATTCACTCTCTCTCTCTCTTCATTCATCTTATATTCCTTGCAACAGTACCAGCGAAGACCATCAGCCAGTCTAGCGATCAATGGTGCTGAAACTCCACAGTAGGTGTAATTAAGTATCGTATAAAGTTTGTTATACCCTGGTCTAAACGTCAAAAATCAAATCACTCACCCACCAGTTTTACTTTTTTTTTTTTGCTTTCCATTGACTGGAAACAAATTGCAGAAACAAACTGATTTAAAAGGATAGTCAATTTGGGAATATGGCACAAAATAAATAAATGTATAAAAATAAATAATCCAATAAATAGAATTATTTATAACAACATAATCTAAATCAATTTAAGTTTAAATTTAAAAAATGACAGAACTATCGCTGGATGTGACGTTGGTTTATAACGGAAGGAAAATCAGATACCTACTTATGCGAGATGTATGGAAACAAAACCTAATTTTATTCTGATTTTATTCTAAAGGCTGAAGTTAAAGGTCATAAGCGTAACGTCTGGTTAAAGGTCATAAGCGTTATTTAGTTTAAAGTCATTTGAATGAATGTTATTCACTCACCCATTAACTTCTTTGGAATCCATCCCAGGGTTAAAATGCACAGATGACATTTTTAAGAGATTTAAATTATTATTATTTTTGTCTCCTATTCCACGAGAAGAAAAGCACCTGTTACCCGTAAAATGTAATATAAATGGTTTTAGTTAGACTTAACATATCATTTTTGATGAACGAATTGCTGATGAAAAGAAACTGAAGTGAGCTGTAATCCCAAACCACCAGCATCATAAAGTTTAACAAAACACAAACAAACATCCAGCTCATCAGGTTCTTAAACTTCAGACACTCATTTACCTTAATATGTTGTCAAAGCGCTCCAGATGGCTGTTTCAAGTACTCGGAAATGCTGAGATTTGGGCCTAGGGTAAGTAAAATTTTATAAACATATATTCTTATGTTTTCATTCATTACATTACACTACAGGATGGTCTCATTCAAAGCTCAGATGATAACTATAGACAATAAAATATATTCTTGCTAAAGATTTAGGCTTTAGATCGCACTCAAATGCCTTAATAAACAGTTTTAAAGTATAATTCCTAATCCTTGAAATTTTAGGCAAACCAGATGGATACAAACCAGATGGAATCCGCGGAAACTTTTCCTTCCTTTGGTTTATTTGCAGTCCCTCTATTTTCTGTTCCCCCCCAAAAAATAAAGTTATCTTTCCCAAACCACGCATTCCTCAGTACTTTGTTTTCGTACTACTTTAGTTCATAATTTTCTTAACGACTTTCTGACTGTCTCGTGACATGGGAATACCAAGGAAAAAGGTTCAAAGGTTCATTGCGGTATTTTTCTTCCGTCCATCCACACTTATCCGCCCATTCTCTGCTAACGTAGCGGATTTTTAAACTTCCTGATTCACCAACCCCCCCACTGTCAAACAAGACCGATGCGCAGTGGTCGCGATAGGTGTCAAATTCTCCATATGGGGTTAGCAACATTTAGTAAAACTGGATTAAACTCAAATCTAAATGTGTTGGTTCACGGCAAAATAACCAGAATTCGTAGCGTGCGCAGATCATGTCATGAAAAACACTAATTTATGTACGTCCATCCTTCCATTGCCATCGGGTAATTACAATTGAATTATTTTTGCCATCTGAAGTGCAAAAACATGACGATATGTGTTCTGACATAAGGAACTTTTTTTTTTTTTTTTCAGGAAAAGCACCGTCCTTGAAGGAATGCAAGGAATGGAATATTTTCTCTGCTTTAATGTAAACCATGCGGAACAAACTGCTCCTATAAATAATACAAATAAAAACGTAGAACGCTTTTGAACCCGAGCTCCCAGTCTGCAGAACACGCCGTTCGGAGGAAATAAAGCTAGTTGTGTGCATGTTTCCAACAATCCGTTTTGTTTTCTTTTACAGCTGGACTCAACTACGTCCAGGTTACTAAAACGTGGTTAAAGCCCTGGTGTATTTTCTTGCAAAAATTTATTTTTTGCTTCTGAGGTCATGTCAGCATTAATACCCTTTCTACTGATGTCTTTTGGGATTGCGTCATCAGATATCTCGGTAGGCGATGCTTCTTTTAAAGTTGTCTTTCAAAAATGTAAACATATCGATTAGAAAATGACACATGTAATCCTTGTTTTGTCCAATTGAGGCAGAGGATGAATGTCGTTTCGAGTTGTCAGAGCTGAGAGCAAGAATACAGAAACTTGATTACAAGTTTATAATGGGAGAATGGCAGATGGCACATTTGCGCGCTCACCGACGTTCCACATTGGTTCCAAAATTTGAACCACCGGCGAGCAAAAACAAGACTACCGAACCTGTACTGACACTGCCGAGTACCGGTGGAAACTTGCTCGTTCACGACAGAGGTGATCTGGGCCCCCGTGCTCAAAGTACACAGTTTCAAAAGGCTGCATGTATAGGGGAAAAAATAATATGGGTTGTGTTATTATTATCCTCTCCAGATTGTTCTGAGCTATTCGACAGATTAAGAGCAGAAAGTGGGTTCTATAGGATCAAACCCAAACAAGCCCTTGAGCCTTTCTTAGTATACTGCGACATGGAAGATGGAGGAGGCTGGACAGTTGTGCAGAAACGTCGCAACGGGAAAGTGGATTTCCACAGGTAACATTCGCTTAAGACATGCCTATTTGTAGTTAAGGGAGTAAGTTTAGCTACGACTTTGATATTGTGGAGAATGCTCGTACAGACGTAGTGTGAAAAAATTGTAAGGCTATAATTTAATTGTTTTGAACTTGAAACTACTCAAACAACATAAGGTAGAACTGTTCAGCAACAACTATAATGCTTGTTTTATTTTCAGAGACTGGGAAGATTATAAGAATGGATTTGGTCATTTCAAATTAAGTAAAGATGAGTTTTGGCTGGGCAATGATCATATTCACACCTTGCTGAGTCAGGGTAGGCTGCTGTTTGTTAATCTAAACTTTTTTAACTGAATAGTGCCATATGTAGAAACAATTAAGGTTGTTTTTATATTTACTGAAGGTGAAAATGTGATGAAGATTGATTTGTTGGACTGGAACGGTGAAAAATCTTATGCAGTATATGACAAGTTCAGAGTGGCCAGTGAAAAAGTATGTTTTCATACCTATGTCATCATTCTCTCATAAAAAAAGCCCAAATATTTGGGTGTTTTCAATCCCATATCTACTGTGTCCAATCCAACTTTAACAGTTCTTATACATTTACCCTGCTATAACTTTAAACGTGTACCTCCTTTACCTCTGACCATGGAACCCCACCCCTTCAGGACAAGTACAGGCTGCACTTTGGGATGTACAGTGGCCGGGCTGGGGATGCTCTTTCCGGTGGGAGCAGCATGGTGGAGCAGTGGTCGGCCTCCCACAGTGGCATGCAGTTCAGCACCAGGGACGAGGATAACGACCGCTACCTGCAGGGAAGCTGTGCCGAGGAGAACAAGGGAGGCTGGTGGTTCAACAGGTGAGGCCCCCACAAAACACAAAAACTGCACAGCAAGCCTTTTATTCCAGGATTTCTGCACACGTGCATCTCGGCTCTTTCGGCAGGTGCCATGCTGCCAACCTGAATGGCCGCTTTTATCGAGGGGGAAATTACACAGCCAGATATGATAATGGAGTGGTGTGGGGCACTTGGCGAGGGCTCTGGTACTCGCTCAGACACACGACCATGAAGGTGAGGCCCATGACTTTTATGGACAGCCTGGGCAGCGGAGCAGGACCGGGAGACTAGACGCCAACCAAGGGTATCATTGCTTTCTTTCATCATGGGGGACCTGATAGGGGACTCCAAGCTGCAACAGTATGTTCTATGAATAATTAGCAAAAGAGCAGATTTGAAAAGATAAATCTCAACATAACCTTCAGTCAAATGTTCTTTTGGGTCATTAAAAAAACATTTACTAATATTCAGTAGGAAGTTCCTTCTTGAAGCATGTGATGTTATCAAGCATACATTACTAACACATATTTAATCTTTATTGTGCATGAAAGTAAACAAGCATCCAAACTCTGCTGTCTGAAGTATATTTTATGATGAGTTAATAATCTCAGATAATCTCCAACAAAGAAGATAATCTGCATCTGATATTTTTTAACCCATGGGCCATTTCATTACACTTAGAGTGAGAGGAGAATCACAATAAAGTAAATGGAAATATATGTATTGTCAAAAAGACAAAAAAAAAAAAAAAAACTACTATAAAACTTCTGACATACAGTGAGGATTTGAGAACTAAAATAATAAGGTCAGTGCTTCATGCTGCTAATAGGTGAATTCATCATTATTTAGTAAACATTTGGGAAGACAAGTGTTAAGATAGATGTTGACCTGTTACCTGCATCAATACATAACCATGTTACAATTGTCAAAAAACAACGTCAAGATAGGAAAACCCAAGCACAGGAATGCCACCTGGAATCTCACAGCAGCGTGGAACAAACAACAGGCTTAAACTCACCAAAAGGAACATGCAGACAAGATGTTCCAGTACTCACTTACCTAACACAAAAGCACATGGTCAAGAAGCATTTAATATGAAAACATCAGACTTACACAAGAACACCAGATGCAACAAATATAAACCATTATAAACTAAAAATATGTGAAGCAATTAAAGTATTTATTTACATTACTTTACTACACCTAAGGCATTTAAACATTACGTTTTCCAGTGTAAAGACATTGCCATATTTAATAAACTAAGCCACTTTATCTTTTAGTATTACATTTTGTTCATGTAAACAGATTACGTTTTCACTCTATCACAGTGGTGGAAGAAGTACTAAAACTCTTAATAACTGAAACATGAAAAAAAACAAAAACATGTTCATCCAAAATAGACCTACTTCCTCTCAAGTGGACCTAATGAAAAAAGCTAATTTTATAATCTATTTAACTGTAATTGTTTTTTTGTTTGTTTGGTAGCTGCTGCTGCTTATGGGCGGGGCATAAATATAGCATCTCTTTTATACAGTATATTTTATAACTTAAACATTCTACTTTTGCCACAGGCGGTATGAGAGGACTGGTCTTCGACTGCCATTGCTGTTAACATGAACTGAAGTTATTCTGAGCAAATGTTTTGACTTCCACAAATTCTATTTCCCCTTTGTTCTTAAAAGCTTATAAAGTTTATGACAACTTCTGCATGGCCTCTGCATACTACCACACGCAAAATGTTTATAAATGTGGCACATGGATTGAAACTATTATAAAACTTCTAAAGAATATGCCAAATTTAAAAATGTAAAAAGATTCATTTTAAATATAAAACTCTCAAGTAACTCACATAAATTCTTTTTTAGCTTCCATAATCTTAACAGTTTCTATTACTTTTTCACATGCTCTGTTCCAAATAAATACTCTAAAGTCATTCTTGCCCCTTCTGGGAAAAAACAACAGCAACAAGAAAAAATGACATTTAAGCTCACAGAAGACTCAGAAGCATGTAAAGCTCTTTATCTGGACACTTCTGGACTCAAACATTATTAGGTGAGTCTGTGGCCTTTCCCTACCTCCTGCCTGACTTCCTCCCCCAGGTAGGCAGAGATGTCCATCATGCAATGCTCGGCCTCGGTCAGGCCGTAGGAGCTGCTGTAATCCGCAGAGAGCGGCAAGCTTCTGCAACGGCCGCCATGTGGCTCACAGATGGAGAAGGTGGCGCTTCGCTGCCGCTGGTTGCTGCCTGATGCGTTGGCTTCTCGCATCTTCCTTGCCAGAATGTTCCTCTGGATCGGGGAAGGCCCTCTCCTGCTCCGGCTCTGCTCCACCCTCTCTGCTTGGTCTGACCCAAACGTTGGGGCCTGGCCCAACGCACGACGTCCACCTAGGGGGTTTTTGGTCAGAGATGAAGTCCCTGAATAAACTAAGGCTGGTTTGGACTTGCCAGGTGAAGTGCCTACCCACGGTCGCCACCTTTGATCATTCAAGCTTTCGGGGGTCCTGGATTTGGTGCGAGAACTGTCCTCCTGCTCTGGGATGGCTTGCTCCCAGGTCCTGGCTCTACAGCTGCCCTCTGGGATCTGGCGTGGGACCACCTGGGTCAAGCTGCGTTCCCTAAACGGCCGTGGTGGAGGCGCTTGCTGCAGGTTGCTCTCGTTGAAGCTGCACGTCCTGCGGAAGTTTGGGTTCTTGGGAGAGCCGAGCCGGTTGCGCTCCACCGTGGCCACCCACTGTGCTGTGCGCTCCTGACGCTCCTCCCTTCTGCTAAAGGACGCCTTCCATGTCATCGGCTCCCCCTTCGGGCTCAGCCTGTCCAACGGGGTGGTGAAGTTTTTGTGTGAGCATATGGGCTCTGGTAAATGGGATTTATGGAAGTGATCGTTGGGTTCCTCTGGGCGTTCCAGCTCCTGAGGCACTGGTGTCAGACCAGCCGATGTAGAGGCTGTGGCTTCCAGCATGATGTCATCGACAGGACTCTGGGACACGTGATAGACCTTCGTGGCCTCTTTAAGCCCTTTCTTCTTCATTTCCTTCAGTTGCTGCTGCGCTAGACGATAGCCAAAAATGGGAGGCATTATTTTTTGACCTGAGGGGGACATCCGCTCTGGGTCCTGGGATAAGGATGTGGGCAGGCACACACTTTGCTGACGAGCCAGTACTCCCTTATCTGAGGCAGGTCCCACCGGTGCAGGGAGTGTTAGGCCTTTTTGAAGTACAACTGCCTGCACGCTCTCTGAAAAACTGGGCCTCTGCAAACTGTGCCTGCAGATAGAAGCCTCATCCGAGTTCTTGCGTCCACTGGGAGGATGCATGGACTCACGCCGCACCGAGCTGCGCTTTGGAGTGTGGCACAGTTTCCTCCATACAGTGATAAGGATGGTGACAAGAATGACAACCAGGCATAGAGAGATTCCGGCCACCACCACTAGGTTTTCCCCCAGGGGAGAGCCCAGAGGCGGAGGAGATGGGGAAGAAGGAACAAGTACTCCCCCTACAGACCAGAATAGAGGATAAATATAAACATTGACAAGTCATGGTGCTTCAAATAGATGTTCAGAGTATTTAATGTTTTCTATTGCTAAGTTGTTCTAAGTGAATGACTTATAGAATAAAAACAAGACGAAGGGAATGCAGGGTTAGAAGTGTCACCTTATTAGTGAGGTAGCTTACCGGTGCAATCTTCCAGAGAGCAGAGGGATTGCTCTCTCACCAGGCCGGTGCACTGCATCCCACCACCAGAGGGCAGCAAACACTCACGCATGCGCTCTCGCACACCCTCTCCACAGGTCACGCTGCACCCGCTCCATGTTTGCCACGGGCCCCACATATCTACTAATAAATCACACATATAGTTTAAACAGAGATGGACAGAATATTGTTTAAATTCCATATGTATACATATATACATATATGATAATACATAATTAGAATGTGTGTTTTATATATATATATATATATATATATATATATATATATATACTGACAACAGTGGTTAATTAGTTAATTATCTAATTAAAGGATTAATTAAATAGTTAATTAAATGGCAACTTATTATTTTACTGAATAATGTGATTAAAAGTGCACGTTTAATAATAATGTGTGTAATAATAATGCATTAGTGCGACCGCTAACAAAAATGTATATACCAGCATTCCTTTGCACGATGACACACGCATGCGCTGAACTTGGGGACTGTCTGTCAAGCGCGAAATGAAAGCAGTACTTGTTCCTGCCGAGATCAAAGATGGAGCAGTTGAACTCCGTCTCGTTCTCGCCCTGGCCGAGGAAGTGAAAGGCCATCTCCACTGGAAGTGCCTGCTCCGTAGCTGCCCTGGCTTCCTTATACAGCAGCACTTTCCCAGTGGCGACCGAGCAGGGTGGCGGGAGCAGGCGTACGACCACCGTGCTCTCGCAGCGGTCCTTGTAGGCATTCTTCACCAGGAGCTTGTAGGAGAAGATGCGCGACAGGTAGAGCGGCCCCGAGGACTTGATGTCCTGGTTGGTGTGACGGGACCGGAGGGCAAGCTGGACGAAGCCGCGGTCGGTCAGGGGTGAGGCGCAGTCCAAGCCCACGTGCTGGGACCTGGCCACCTCAATGTCACGCCACTGCTGGCTGCGCACCTTGTTGACGGCGTTCTTGCCGATCTGGTTGTGCTCCAGGTAGTTTACCTCCAGGTACAGGGACGAGCCCTTGCTGTCAGGGCATGCATGGAAGTGGTCATTGGTGGAGATGGCAATCTGAAAGCCATCAGAACTGCGGTTGGGGCCAGCACGTTCCACTCCCAGGTGGAAAGTGGGCCACTGGACACGCAGTACTGGGCTCCACCAGTTGGTGGCAATATTTGACATGCCCTTGTGGTCAGTTTGATCTAACCTGAAGCTGAAGTTTCCAGCGTATAAGAAGCATGTGCAGTCAAACTCCAGAGAGCCCTGTGACTGGTTGAAGGGGAGGGACTTGGTCAGCATGGTTTCATTCCTATCAACATCAACCAAAGCCATAGTCTGCTCGCTGTCCGTCATGTTGCTGTTTGTTTGGTAATCCACGAAAACACTGGCATTGCTCAGAGCAATATGTACTGAGGGCCACACATGGAGACCAGCTATTGCTGTAAAAAGAAAAGAACAACTTTTAGGAGACATGGTAGTAGGGGACATAGAATATAGGTGGGAACAGATATTTGCCAATAAATGAAACAAAGACAAGGTAGCAGCTTGCAGATTTACTGTATGGCATTACCATAGCATGTTACATGGCTGCACTGGCCCCAGCCTGGCAAATAAGCTCTTAAAAATGTTTATGCAAAAGAGATTCAAAATATGAATTTTATTAAATAAAAGAGTCAGTGTATAGATTTCACAAGAAGGCCTGAAAATCTTGGATCAAAGGCAACCATAAACAGGAACTGGACCTATTCAGCATTCATGGTTGTATAGTGTAGTACAGTGCCATTTTTAATTGACACAACACATTTCGTGTCCTTTTGACTATTGTCTCTGTGCCCTGTATTCATCCCAGGGTGCATTGTGATTTACAAATGCTGCAATGCTTAGGTCACTTCCTGAGAAAAAAAAACACACTGAAGGGTGAGCAGGAAAAAAACCCCTCCCTAGTCTTCCTCCGAAGCCAAGCCTGCGCCGCTAAAGATTGTTGGGACTGCTTATTCCAGAACCCCATGGAAACACAATAGCAGGAGCAACGATGTAGCATAAACTGGATGATTATGCTGAATGAGTCCATAAAGGCATCACAGTTAGTCTTCCCTTGTTGACTTGCATCCAGCACGTTAACCCCACCCCCACCCCCCGCCGTTAGCTCATGCTTTGTATAGACATGAGGGTGCCTGCTTACAAAATCCAACGAGTAGCAGTAGAAATGGGAAGATTGGGGTGAAGCCCTGTGTCATTCCGACGCATACGCATGTGCTCCCTTCTTTTCTAGCTCAGCATCACCTTTGTTTGCCATTCAAGCATCCTTTGATAGGCAAGGTAACAGAGAGCAGACATTAGTAACAGGCATACAAACGTTACATTTCTTAATTTTCTTAATCTACTTGTTCACCTAAAAAATAATAATATAAAAATACACTCTTGATTTTAAAAATTAATTAAGGAATAAATAAAATGACCTTTTTAAAAAATATATTTTTTACAAGGCCCTCTTCCATATCATGTTTTTTAATTATTATTATGATATACAGTTTACAGTTAGAATCATGCATCAGTAACTCAACTGCTGTTTGATTTAGTAAGCAATACATGAGTTGTGGGATAACAAAATAAATCAGAAGAATTTGGCTTTTAAAAAAACGTTGTCTAAACTAGGTTAGTAACTCCAGACTTCTTTAGCCAGAAAACGCAGCTGTCGATTTTCTAGTGCAATTTAGCGCTCTCTCAAAGGAATAAAGATGCTTCCTTCAATAAATCCGAATTAAATACACCTTGTATTATTGAAACAAACGCCTTACGAAAATAATCTATAGTCTAATATATAAAGCGGACAAAAAAAGTTGGTTACTTACAGCACTGGGGGTGCAGGATAAAAACACGCTCAAGGGAGCGGACTCCAACTTCATCTTGAGTAAGTTTCACCAGAATTTTCAAACGAATATCCGATTGTAAACGCGTTGAGCCTGAGCGACATTACTGTTCAGCACTCGGGAGAGGCAGCCCCGTCAGCGCGTTAAATGGCAAGAAACTCCGACACCACGCTTCAAACTGTATGACCTTTACCGCGCATCACAGTGCTCCCTCTGTCGGCTACGGATGACAAGTTAGCCACTTCTCGTTGACGATTAGCTTACTACGTACTATCTGCGCAAGTGTCGATATCTGTACGTTTCAGATGGTGGCGCAACATCATCGCGCATTTTTCAACCATTACCATCAAGCGATGCTAGTTAGTTTTTTAAACCTAAAAGGTCTAGGGGCAGTAAGTGTGGAATAACGAAAGTGTTCAATGATGATTCACCAATAGCACTGCAATTTAGTCAAAGAATAGACTTATTCTTAGATCCAGATATGGGAAACCAGATCTAGAAGGTTTAAAAATGTGTTAATGTACTTGAAATGGTATTATCCCTGTGCCGATTAAATAGCTTTTTAAAAAGTAAGTACACAATAAGATTAAAGCTGATCTAAGATTGTTGGAGCTCTGTAATGTCACTGTATCATAGCTCTCTTTTTATCCTAACTATCCTACAATCTTAGAGTAATCTCCCTCTAGATGGATCTTTGAACTTATTTCTTGTAATGGCTCTTTGAAAACCTGAATATTATTTAAAACATTATTAACATAAGTGCTACTATGAATAATATACATTTGTTACCAAACAAGTACTCAAAAAATACATTTATGATATGCCTTTATTCTCTCAACCATGTGATGAAACAAAAATAGGATGATCTAGTTAGCTGCAAAGTTTATTCAAAATGTTCTATTTCTTAAAAAAAAAAGAAAAAAAAAGACAAGTCTCAGCTATACAAGACAGTGCAAGGTACTGCACTTTATTCAGATAACAAAGGATATACACCATTACATTAATACACCTTGCTGAAAAAGTGTGGCAACAGTGACTAGATATAGATTTTGTAAAATGTACCTAAGAAGTCTCTTGGATGCTCACATTTGACTTAAGCAGAGCAAAATTCTCTTGGATCCACCTCTCTTCTGCCCCATTATTCAGGATCTCAGCCATGGTCCTGTGTTGGAGCTGCAGTATCTAAGATAACCCATTACACCTCATTCTGTGACAGTGTTTATATTTTACATACAGACCTGTTTGAACCAGTGACTGGGATAAGCACCACTGCCTTACCCTATCTATAAAGCACCAAGTACATTAAAATAAGCATCTAAACCAACCGACCATCCAGACAGGTCACTGAGCAGGTCCATTCTGCAGGTGTTCTGTTCTGCCCAGAGGGCCCTGTAAAGCCAGAGGGAGAGAGTCTAACAGAAACAGCCATTTCAAGCGAGCGAGCGGCTCCTTAGAATAAGTTGGGGTAAAAACGCAGTCCTTCTACGGAGTCGTCTCTGCACAGATGGCCCATCTTCTCAGCCAGCAGCAGTCTGGGGAGGAATTAAGGGAAGGAGGAAGACCGAGAATCCGCTTAGCGTTTTTGGGCTGAACAAAGAAGATTGTCGACACAATGCTACTGTAATGTATCGTGCGTTACCTCTCTTTCGCAAGGAGAACAGATAGTCCTAAAAGCTTGCCAAACTCCTCCGCTGTCAGTGAGCCCTTTTCAGATACCTGAGAAGCAGGAAATGAGAGGAGCACCATGAAACACAAATGGGACATGCACCACAAGGAACATGTGCTTTTACACCACAGCTGTTTTTGCCTTGACATGCTCTGCTCAACCTTAGCACTTTCTTCACATTTCCAGGCATGTGAGGAGGAATTCAAGGATGGAACTACAACACAGTCCTACTGAGGACCGAAAGGGTAACCCCCCATTCCTAAAGAACAGTCCATCTGTTCCAGAAAAATTCCAGAAAATTCAGTTCTGACATGCCTCCAGTTCTTTGACCTAATACTTTAGGTCTCTCACCCATCCTGACACATGTGCTGGAGGTTCCTGCCCAGTAGACTTTAATCAGTGATCAGTGGTTTGCTGAGACAGCCCCCACCCCCTTAGCTAACTCTGACTGAACCGAAGCCCCTCTCAGGCTGAAGCTTGGGGTGGGAGGCCTGTGGTTGGAGTGTTGTTCCAAGTTCTGCTCTCCCAAACCCCTAATTAAAATGATATAGAGTTAGTGTCTGAGGTATAAACAACCACTTAAGTGATTTAGCAGGAGTCATAATGACAGAGGCCCAACACTCACACTGTCGATGGCAGATGCTATCATCTCCTCTTCACTGTGAGACTGCAGCTGAACCACCATCACCCCACTGTCAAACACCCGCAATCTGAGAGAAAAAGATAAGCACTTAGGTTCTGATTTCCACTGAGAACTACATGGAAATAGTGAAAAATGCAATAGCCAGAAAATAGAGTCTCAAATTAAGGGGAGCTGGTGGGATTGGGATAGCGAATGGATGTTTTCTTTTGGAAGACGGAAAGGAGTGAGACATAGTCTCTAAAAACAGGAAGTGGCTTACTGAATCCTTTTCTTGCTTGCTTCCCTCTGCACTCCAAGCACCAGTTCAAGCATGCACTTCCATACACATGCTGTGCATTCTCTCTCTCGCTCTCTGTCACATGAACCCACACACACTCACCTCAGAGGGAGCTTTAGAGACTCAAACATCTTGCAGGCATTGACCAAGTCCTCTGGAGAGAGAAGCTAGGATTCATAGAGGAAAGTGAAAAAAAATGTTGTTGTTGTTATGAAAATATACATAACAAGTTTTTAGTTTTTACATTTGAATATGTTTAAACACTTTTTAAAATGTGTTAATTGTAAACTTAAAAATAAAAATTTTAAAAAAGTGGCTCTACTGTGCCATCATATGACCTGCTTGCTTCGGAAAGGTGAGCGCAGATGGCTGCACTGTTAATCCTATGAACTCAAGCTCAGTGTACCAGGCTACACTCAAAGTTACAGCCAGCAGAAATCTTTTTTTCCCCAAAGACTGCTCTAAACCTGTTGTAGTATGAGCATGAGGAAACAAAAAAAGGGCTATTAGAAGTGTATGTGTATACTGCCTGAGCGTACCTCCATCCCCCGGGCTCGGTTCACCAGACAGTACACCTCCGTGAGGGCCATCATACCGCCTCGCTCCTGCACAGAGTACCAGCATAGCCACAGGGAAAGGGTGTGGGGGAGAGAGAGAACGAACACTTTATGAATGGCTGCAGTGCATGAAGAGGACACAGTCATTTGTTAGTCCTCACAAACAGCATTAAGGCAATGAGGAGTGGTTCAGCTGTGGCTGGAGGTCCTTCAAACCCATGACCGAATGAAAAGCATCTCAGCCTCAGAGTTCCAGAAGGAATTGCAGCTCAGCTCACTACAGCCCCACCAAATTCAACCCCATATCATCCAGTGGAATGCAACAAGGATGAATTTAAAAACATCCATATTCAGAGGGGTTATTTGTTAATGAGTTATGCTGACAGTCACTATATTTTATCAAAAACCTTACAAAGTATTCAATAACAAAGATTTGCACCTAAAATGTTTCTAAATGGAATGGCTCACACACACACACACACACACACATACATACATAATATATGTCTATATCTATCTATATCTATCTATCTATCTATCTATCTATCTATCTATCTATCTATCTATATCTATATCTATATATATATATATATATATATATATATATATATATATATATATATATATATATATATATATATATATACACACACACACACACACACACACATACATACATACATACATACATACATACATACATACATACATACATGCATATATATATATACATACATATACATACATACATACAATACACACACACAAGCACAAAGTTTGCTGCTTCACTTTATGGTGGCAATATGCATTAACTCTAGATTGTGAACAGTGATCAGATGAATTGCAAAAATGAAAATGAACTTAATCACAAAAATGTCTGCATTCCAGCCACTGCATTTTAGCCCTGCCACAAAATGGCCTGCTAACATCATTTCAGTGATCTTCTCATTAGCTCAGGAGAAAGTGTTAATAAGGACAAGGCAACTGAAATCACTCTGTCATGCTGATTAGAAGAGCAGACTGGTTGCTTTAAAAGGGTGGTGGTGCTTGAAGTTTTCTTCTGTTAACCATGGTTATCTCAAAGGAAACATGTGCAGTCATCATTGCATTGCATCAAAAGGGGCTTCACAGACAAGGACATTGCCGCTTGCAAGAGGGCAATTAAATCAACCATTTATTGAATCAAGAACTTCAAGGAGAGAGGTTCAGTTCCAATGAAGAAGGCTTCAGGGAGCCCAAGAAAGTCAAGCAAGCGCCAGGACCGTCTCATAAAGAGGATGCAGCTGTGCGATGGGGTCACCACCAGTGCAGACCTTACTCAAGAATGGCAGAAGGCAAGTGTGAGTGCATCTGCACACACAATGAGGTGAAAGCTTTTGGAGGATGGCTTGGTGTCAAGAAGGGCTGCAACGAAGCCACTTTTCTCCAAGAAAAACATCAAGGATACACTGACAATCTGCAGGAAGTATAGGGATTGGACTGCAGAGGACTGGGGTAGTTATTTTCTCTGATGGAGCCCCCTTCAGACTCTTTGGGACAGCTGGACAAACGATTGTCTGCAGAAAAGTTGAGCGCTACCATGAGTCCTTGTCATTGCCAACAGTGAGGCATCCTGAGACTGTTCATGTGTGGGTTTGCTCAAAATCTTGCCTAAGAACAATGCCATGACTAAGGAATGTTATCAAAACATCCTCCTAGAGCAATTTCTCCCAATGATCCTGTAAGTTGGGCTCGAACCCAGGTCGGCTAGGTGACGACACAGATAGCCTACTGGGTGAGCAGCCACGCTCTAATGATGGTGGGTCAGTGTGCAGAACAGTTAGATCTTGGAACAGGTAAAACAGATGGGAAAAAATAACCACCATGCCAAGCGTGGAAAAAGGGAGAACAAAGGACGCCACGGGAAGAATGGCAACCATGATGCACTGGGGGAAACCAAACTAAAACTTCCAAAACAAAAACAGAAAATGAGGAGGAATTTTAAGGGCTAAGGGAAGCCTCGGGAGAGAGACGGACAAGAGAGGGGAAAACTGGAGAGGGGAGATGATGTGTAAAAACACAAACACCCTCGCAGACTAGAAGTGAGATGTAGCACAGACCTCAATACCTGAAGTTACAGGCTAGGAGCTTGGCTCAAAACTTTAGCAAATACCCAGCACTGAGTGACTGGGTCACTGGGCTTATATAAGGTCTAGCCCAGCTGTTGGAGGTGGCTGGAGGGGGCCTCGGCCTGGTGCCAACCCTTACAGATCCAGGAGCAATTTGGTGATGAACAATGCTTTTTCCAGCATGACAGAGCACCATGTCACAGAACTGCAGAAGTCTAAAAAAGGGTCTGTAAATATTAAATCTTTGCTTAAACTGTATGTATTTGTCAATGAAACGTTACTTATGAAATGCTTATAATTGTACTTCACAATACCATATAAACATCTGACAAAATGATCTAAAAAAAAAAAAGTTGTGAAAATCAAAACGAGTCAGTCTCAACTTTTCGCCACGACTGTAGAAACACACACTTACCTCCAGCGGTGCCTGTAGTATATCTCCCAGCTGTCTAGCGAGCTGCATGTGGTAGTGTGTGCCTGAGCCATGCGTTTCCCTGGTTACTGGGTTGGCAATGCCCATGCTCAGCAAATAGGACTTGAAGCGGATAGTCTGCGAGAGGCAGTGAGGAAGAAACTGTTTGCCCTCAGATTCAAGAGGCATTGCATCAGGAAGAAGATGCATTGCACCATCTACTAAAACTGTACTGGAGATGGGGCTCATTTCAAGTCTGGCCACTAGATGTTTTGAAACATGACAGCTCTCCGACATGTTACCAGTGGTTACACAGTAATGCCAAAGGAGCCATTTGGAAAACTACCATCGTTGGTCCATTTGATTTCAGATATTTATCTGGTGAAACAAAACAGTAAGGGCTTATGAGGTTTTTGTTTCAAGAATATGTTTAACAAGGGAAAAAACAACAACAAAAAACCCCACACCCCCACATTTTATTACATTGTCAACTATATACAAGTAATTCACTATTGTGTTTTTCACTCTGTGCTTAAGTGCATAGAATTCAACATGTGTGTGTAATTACCCAGATCAGAAGAGAACTGGACCCTGAATGGATTATTCTGGTAGGTTTGCTGAACATCCCTACAGAGCTGCAGGCCTTAACCCAGTTAACCCAACAGAAACATTTATCATATTTCCCATTATCCATTTAATTTTCAGAAGACATGTGCCATCTAGCCTATGTAGTTTGTGTGCAATAAGCCTATATGGAAACAGCAGAGAATAAAAGCACAGTCGATAGCATACGGTTACTACCCCATGTCTTAAACACTGGGTGTAAAACCTATTAATTCTAGAAGGCTGAATGGATTAAGACAGAGGTTTGTAATCCAAGTAATCACAACATCTCAAATAAATTCACCAGAAGAATCAGAACCTTTCCTAACTTCCTCATCTTTTATACTTACACGCAGGACATTTGCATGTTTGAATACAATTTTTGATAAAACTATGTAGGTCTCTGTAAACTGACCTACCTGTTTACTGCAAATAAAATTTTGTGGAATGTGAATCCAGTCAATTCTAAATTGACATGGCAAAATTTAACCTTAATTGGCAAACATCTTGCAGGGGTGAATTGTATAGATTCTCTTCACATGAAGTGTTCTTTGATTCGGTGTTTAAACAAGGTACAAAGCCTGAAGTAACAGCTACAACGCCTATTAATGATGCTTCAGTGGCAGCTGTGACCTCACCCTGGCTGCTATTAGGTCTGACATAACACTAGATAAAATGCTACTAGATTAACTTGAACAGCCTTAGAGTTGCCAGTAGATTAATCCCAAAAACACAGAATGCCACAAAACCTAAATGCCCTCATTTAGATTTTGGGAGCAAGCCTACCCTGGAACCATAAGTCTCACAGAAAATGCTAATGGATAAATGACCTTCTACCTACAATACCAAGTTCAATGCCAATGCCTGCGGTCACCATTACAGTATAAACTGTAACAAAGGTCAATATCCCGTGGCTAGTATTTCGTCCACCTGCGCTCTGACTCCAGAGGTAGCCGATAGGTCCGCCACGCTGTGCAACTCCCCATCTTACCTCGTCCTCCGTGATGTCACCCTGTTTGTCCTTGATTTTGCTGGCAATGGACCTGGAGAGCTCGACCATCTCTTTGGCCTGAGGAAGAGAGGACAAAGGCAGGTTGCCATGGTATAAGGTTACCGTGGTATCAGGCTATGGTGGTAAAAGCACTGCGGTATGAAAGGTGATAACAGAAAGCCTGACCTTCTCCATAAGCTTGCTGAGATCTTCAAAGGCCTGCCAGAGTCAAGCAGAGGAAGAGAGGATTAGAGCAGGCCATCAGCCAACAGCTCAAACTCTATAAACATGGAATCCATATCAGCCTATAAAAGCTCTCTCTACATTACTTTGATATTAAACTCTCAACTCTTGAATGATTCAGTAATTATAATGAAATTAAGATGAAACATATACAGTTACATGGGTGAGGAATGACCATTGGTGGTTCCCTGGATACAAACTTGAGCATCTCAATATAAGAGGAAAGTTTCCTTTAATCAACCAAACATATCCAGTTAATGGCAAGCTCACATACTCATGCAAGATCTTTCTGATGTTGTTATTTTAGAGTCAGACTTGGAATTGACTAGCTAATGGTGGGAGGTTCAGGGCAGTTAGTCGGTAAGTAGCAGGCATATGTTCCAATGCAGAGCTGCAGCTCTGCAGTTGGGCACTCTTATCTCTGCTTTTATCGGGACAGGAAGCCTTTCAATCTGCACTCCATGATGTCACAGAGCCACACAAACACACATCACTGAAGTCCCATGGAGAGGAACATACATGGGCCGTACAAAGCACACCAATGGTCACCTCCGCCTGACCGCAGTGATCCACGACAAACCGGTCATAAGGCCTGTCTGTCTTTAGCTTTGGAACCTAACATTTCTTCTGTCCGGTTTTAGCTCTTTCTCTGTACTCGCCTCTCTGTGTGACTGTCTCACCTCTGAAATGTTTTTGTCAGTCTCCTTCCTCTTCTCCTCCAGCTTCCGCTCGATGCCAACAATCCCTACTGCGCGCGTCCTTCCCGTCTGTAGGAGCACAAAAGACCGGGGTGGGGGGGGGCGGCGGTGGACGGGGTTAAAAATCCCTCACAAAAATACATGTGCTCACACACACACACACACACACACTCACTCACACACACACACACACACACACACACACACACACACACACTCACACACACACACACACACTCACACACACACACACACACACACACTCACACACACACACACACACACACACACACACACACTCACACACACTCACACACACACACACACACACACACACACACTCACACACACTCACACACACTCACACACACACACACTCACACACACACACACACACACACACACACACACACACACACACACACACACACAAGCGCAAACATGAAAAAACACAAGGGGAGCAGAAGGAAAGGGTAAGGCTAGCAGCAATCTCGCTAGTCTCATGACTAAAAAAATGACAATTAGCAAAGCAAACCGAAGAAATCACATCTATAGCAGAATAAACTATAGAGACAGCTTTCAAACTTATTCACATCCCGTATGTCCTTGAAAACGGTCTATATTCAATCATAATGAAACAGTGCCACCTTGAGGCAGCATTCCATATCGCACCAGATACGTGCAGCTGGGGACACCTAGCCAGTAGTGTGTAGTGTGTTGCTTGGGCCAAATTCTGATCCTTCAATCGCAATGAATGGACCCTGGACTCATTTGACCAGGTGTCTCTTTTCCACTCTTCAATGGGCCAATGAGTAGTGTGTTTTGAGATGACGTTCTGCACACAAGGGTTGGATTCAGATGTGATTTCCCTGGCTGAGGCTCTGTGCATTTACTTGCATGACTGTTACCATTCTCCTTTAACCCTACTGATCCACATGCTGCATTTGCCCACATGATTGGCTTTCACTGATATTACTGGATTTCATGCCATTCTTGGTAAACCTCTGAAATGGTTGTGGATGAAAAGTCCAAGACAGCAGCCATTTGGGGAGTGCCAGAACCAGCACGCCTAAAACGGCAAGTATTACGCCACATTTAAGGTGACTAAGATCACTCGTTTGCCTATTCCAATGCTCAAATTAACACTAACTCTAAAAATACTGTTATAACACATATCGCAGTGAAGTGATGTCTGACTTGATGGAATGTACAATTTGTATGAAGGCACTGAGGTGTACCTGATAAACTTGCAAATCTGTATATTTAAAAACAAAGTTTAAGGGTTCCCAAATCGTTCACTTTGTAAAGCTTTAGGCTGACCTTCAATCCAGCTGTTGCTGTAATGGGCTGTGAGGCCGGTGTGCTCTCCCATCTCTTCTGAATCATCTCCTCTGTTAAGCGTCTGTAAAACTGCACACAGTAAAAGGTGTTACTACAGGTTTGTTTAACTTACTAAAGGATGAATGCTGAAGACATGAAGAGAATCACACATTCAGTTCAACTACACTTCTAACTCTTGAATATTGTAGCTGCAAATCATATTTTATTTCAATTTACTCTTCATATAACCTCTGCAGTCACATACCTCAATCTGTCCATGTTCCTTAAAGGATAATTTAATATAGGAGAACTTGCTGTTCTGATAGGGCCCTGGCTCTTTATTGGCAGGGGCTGGGTGCAGGTGAATGACAATCTTGGCACTGAAGGTTTGAGAGAGACAGTAGCACTTTGCCATTAATTTTTTCTAAAGTACTTCACTTGTAGATATTTTAACATAGTTGACCTACATGGATGTAGAGTATAAAAGATAGGTACCTCTTTCCAATGCCTGCGGCCTGCTCCTCAAAGAATATGATCTGAGACAACGGTATACATATGCAGCATTCCTACAGATATATACCATGTGTCACATATTTTATTCTTAAGGACCCTCATACAATTTCAGTGCACATTCGGATACATAATAATAGACAGCTCAGTTCTGTTCAGGAAAAGACACCTGAGACAGTCTTACATGATTCTTTAGATCCCTCCAAAGTAAACGATGCGTGCTCAGCAGGACGACTCCGACCTCGAGTTTCGCCTACCAGTCAAATAAAAGTCCCCATTTTTTAAGAAGACAGAGACTAGACAAACCTTTTCGCATTATTGCCCAGGAACCATTCAATTTAATTTCAATTATACTCAACGTCACATTACTCTTCAGTAACATTTTTATTATTTGATAATCTGAGAATGACGTAACTAAATTATCATTCATTATCTTTGATTTTTTAAAATCTTTTATCATTGCTAAAGCCTACGGGAAAATCACAGCTAGAGGTGTCGGATTGACAAGCCCCTCTCAAAAGAACTAAAGTACCTAGTTAGCCAGATAGCAGTGTATCTCAGAGAAAGTTACCTTTTCGTCTCCGTCATAGAGTCTGACACCTCTCTGCTGAATCACTAAGGTTTCGTTCATTTCAAGGAGACCATTTGTCCACATGAATCGATCCATTTTATTTTGTAAATCTTTATTTCAAGATACATAAATTAGAATTTATACATTTTGTACGTGAGGCTTCCTTGCAAGAGAATGTTTACTTCCGGTATGGTGTCAAACTTTCTGCCTGTATGCATATATATATATATATATATATATATATATATATATATATATATATATATATATATATATATATATGTATATATAGTTCTCTTCTTCATACAAGTATTCCGAACTAAATTAATTTCCGCAGTGAGTAAGTCATTCATGCAAGTATATAGGACTCTCTATTTTGTACCCTTTAAAATACGGTTTAATAATTCTTCGCACAAATATTTATTCTCCAGTTCTGCACAAAGTCACGTTGATACATCAGCATTTTCGTTCACATTCTTCCACGTACAGATAAATTACATCTTGTGTTTGCCAGCAGAAACAGGTTTAAACTCCGTGAATCTGTGAACTCCGGCATTTCTCGAGCGCACGCGCGACAATCAGGGGCCCTAACGCGGAAGTCGTACATACGTACTTCCTGCAAGCGAGACGCTCGCGAGCTACCCACGATGACAACAGATGTGTAGCTAACTAGCAAAATGGAAATTATGGTCGTTTGTTCCTCTCGTTTTCTGTATTAGCGTAAATGCACCTGAATGCACTCCCGTCGTTACGTGCATACGAGAGACGCGAATTCCGAATTTACACATGTTTTCTATTTTTAGGGACCATGTCAGACAAGCTAGCTAAAGAAGTTGGTGTGCTGAGAGCCTGCCAGAATGAAGCAGTCCAGCTGCCTAGGTTGATGGCTATGCTAGCTATTTGAAGCATAACTACATATTTTCGGGATATTCATGAATTAATATTTGCATTACTAATGAATTGACTGCTGCAAAATGCAATAGCAGAACTTGTCTTAATTACCCCCTCTAACGCTATCTTGCTAAATTACCATTTACCGAATTATTTTTAATCTAAGGATAGATCGATTAGGTTGTATCATTTGGCAAGGAACGTTTTCTTGCAACGTAGCGGTATTCAGCATGGACAAGAAATCTTTTGACATCGTCTTGGACGAAATAAGAAAGGTAAATACACAATTTAATATGCAGTACTACGCATTAAAAGAGGATGGGTTAATGGGCATACGTATATGTATTTGTTCAACAGCAAATCTATTCAAAAGATCTAAAGTTATCTTTGCTGTCTTCAGTGTGTTTTGACTGATCAGAGGATCAAAGCGATAGAACAGGTGCATGGGTATTTCTCCAGTGAACAGGTAAATCAAAAGGGCATCTTATAATGCATTTGTGCTTCATTTGCTGTGAAGCCGATGGCTAAGTAATGTTGTTTCTGCCCTATCCTAACATTAGGTGATTGACATTCTGAAATATTTCTCCTGGGCAGAACCTCAAATAAAGGCAGTAAAAGCCTTTCAACATGTAAGTCATTTTTGTAATTCTGTTAAAATCATTGCAGTGCCAGTTTTAGCTGTCCTCTGCCAGAAGCATTAATTTACTGATGATAATGACAAATAATTGTAATAAGTTTGATAAACAAGTGTTTCTTTCTCTTAGAAAATGGTGGCCATTCCTACAACCAAGGTTGCTAACATTTTGAACACTTTCACATTCTCAAAGGATAAACTCTTTGTGTTGGAGCTGATTGCACTGTAAGTTACTTGGGACTAGGGGCCAAGAAGTATCTACAGACAAAATGCAGTTTCAGTAATTCTCAAAATTCTTCAGTTCTTAATTTGTTTTATTCAGTTTTTAAGAGTAGTATTATTTCACTGACAGGAATATATCTGATGCCCATAATTACCGCCCCGTGGAAGATCAGTTTCGTGTTAACCTCTCGGAGAAGAAACGTGCACGACGGATCCTTGAGCAGGTGAAACAATTTAATGTGCTCTGAAGATTTTGTGCCACAAATGTATTTGGGTTTTACATTTTAGGATTTACATTATTCAGTCTTAGCTGAACTGTTTCTTCTAGAACTTAATAACACTTTATGATCTTATGTAAAGGTTACTTTATGCCATTAATGATTCAAATTTTTGTGATATATGCACGTTGTTCAAATATGGTAACCCAAAAACTGAGCCTGCATTGAATGTGTGTTTTATGAACTCTATTTAGGTGTGTAAAGTGGGATGCAAGGCCCCTGTGGCGATGATCTCATCCTGTGGGATGATCCCCGGAAACCCTTATCCTAAAGGCAAACCCAGCCAGGTGACTGGAGCCTTTCCTGTAAGTAGACAGCCAGCCTGCACACTGCACTTGGCTGCTCACCAAAACTGCTGTAGCTCACAGTGTTATTGATCTCATTTGACGGTTGTGAAATGTTTCGCCATTTCTAAGGGAATCCCTCCCAGGAAAGAGGGTGAGGAGGTGAACGCAGAGGGGAAGGGGATTGCCAGCCGCATCGTTGGACCCAGCAAACCGGTCCGTGTCCTTTCATGTGCTCAGAGTAAATTTTGTATAATTTCCTTGGTAGTTTTTAATTATTATCTTCAGTATTATAATGATTAAATTGTTGTTTGGTATAATCATGGAAATGTATTTAAAAGTCTTGCGTCAGAGATTGTGCCCTTTCTTTTTTTGAACAGTCTCCATCAAGCTACAATCCACACAGGCCTATACCGTACCCCATCCCGCCCTGCAGGCCTCACGCCACTATTGCACCAAGTAAGGTTTTCTTAAGCAGCTCAAACAGACTGCATGTGCAAGAGAAATAGACATGATCTAGTGTTGAGAGATGGCGAGGGACTGACCGACCAGGCGTGTTGCTCCTAAAGGGGACATCGACAGGAGGTCATGCTAGAAAGACTTAGAGCTAGAGGGAGGCAGAAATGGTGTACTGACCAGGAGGAGAGAGAGGGAGGTAGGTAAGATCTCAGTGTTATTACCCCGATTAAATAAATGTACAAGTTGTTTTTCCATTGGGGGGATTAAAAAAAAAAGGTAGCGTTTCTCTTCCTACAGAGAGGTACAGAGAGACATGGCATTCTTACAGTGATGGACAGGAGTCACTAAACTAGAGAGAGAAGGTGACCTGGAGCTTATAATTCATGGCAGTGCGGGTGAATGGGGTGGGGGTGTGTGTGTGCAAGCTGATTTGCGCATTGAGACTCTGGCGAGTTGGTGTTTTTAGAGTGGCATGCCCCTCTGTTCCCCTCCCCTCCTGCTCAGGTGCGTACAACAACGCAGGCCTGGTGACAGTGGGAGGGGTCATCACAGCCAGCGTGCCCCCCCCACCCTACAGTGCCACTCCAAAGTCGGCAGGTACGACCCAACCACGGCCGCCGCCGCTGTTAGCGCTTTTGCTGCTGCTTTAGCAAGCCATGCTAACTGCCCCTGTGCCAGAACTGCACCTGCCCTGCTCTAGCGTGCGCTCTGCTGTGCTTTCCTCCTGCAGCCAGCATGCTGCTAGCCTATGGTCGTGCTCCTTGTTATCCAGAGCTAACTCTGACTTTCGGTCTTTATAAAAGTCCAGCTACAGAGCCGCGCCAAGTGTTAATTTAACAGTGATTTTATCTTCTGTGTAATACTGTGACAGGGATTCTGTCAAAAAAAAAAAAAGCTTTGGAGATAACGAAAATAAAAAAATAATAAAGTGTACAGTTGGGATGCAAATTTTGTATAGTCTGAAGTTTAGTTTTAAAGAGGAACATCATTAAAATCTACTGGGATAAGTAAGATATAACAGCATTTAGGTTCCGTGCATTAAATGGCCATATGAATGCTTATTGTGCCTTACTTAAGGTAATGTCATGAGGGGTCACTAGAACACACATCTCCCTCTCTTGAACCCTGATTTTCAGTTTGACATCAGGAGCTGTTGATGCGAGTCTTTGTGGTTTGACAACCTTTTAATAAATTTGTTGTGGTTTTTCTAAGTAGGACATGTTGTTCCCTTCTGTTCTGGGTTTCCTGTTGTTTGAGGTCATAAAATTGACTTCATCTGTCAGAATAAGGTAGCAGCATTGAATCAGGGTAACTGGAGAGTAGTCGGTATGCAGCTTTGCTTGTTGTATCTGGCCATGTTGTACAGCGGAACACCATTTCAGTTTGCAGTTACTTTCGCCCTTTCTCTGCATTAGCAAACCAATTTCTTGTTTTTGTTTCAGCTTATGCTCGACCCGTCAGTCAGCAGACCTCTAGCTCTGGTGGCTCCGGCACGTCCACCGTCTCCCCTCCTAATTCAGCTCCTCCCACTCCCGGCACCTCTCAGTCTCAGCCCACAACTCCAATCACCCCCGTCTTCCCGGGTATGGTTCCTTCTCAGAACCCTGTTAGTCATTCTCCCACCACTTCTTCCTCGGTCATCAAAAGCCCTCCTATGCCTACTGGCTCTCCTCAGGTTGCCCCTAACCCTAGTGGCTACAGCACTCCTGTTCCCTCTGGCCTCTCTGCTGGGCCACCTTCTGGCAGAGACACTCCTTCTGTTATCAAGGCTCACACCCCTTCCGGTCTGCCCGGAGGACCTGGGGTGGGTGCCCCCCCTCCAGCTTTCCATGGTCCGTCCCGTTCGGGAACGCCTTCGGGGGCCCCCATTCTCAGTCCTAGGGGTATGGCAGACTCTCTGTCTTCCCAGGCTGCGGTGCTGTCCTCTGTCAAGGGCTTCTCTCCATCTGGCGAGCCCCAGTTGGCCCCAGGGCAGGCTAAACCCTCCAACGTGCCGCATTCGGTCATCCGAAGCTACACGCCCTCAGGCCTGCAGGCACTGCCTCCTGGCCGCTCCACCCCCAACTTGCAGGGCCCGGGGGCTCTACCAGCAGGTGGACCCGGGACCTCTTGCGCCCCCAGCCCCAAGCCATCCCCTGGCCCCACGAGTCAGGCTGGCGTGGGGTACGGTGAGCAGCCCTTGGGCTCAGTGAGCCAGCACAGCGGTGGCAGTGGCAGCAACAGCCCTGTGCCCTCTGCCTTCAAAGGGCCGTCATCCCGCTCGGGCACTCCATCGCTGAGCTCTCTGGCGATGCCAAACTCTGCCACCCTGGCGCGCTCCCTGGGCCTGAGCCACAGCAGCGCCTCCCCGCAGCCCTCCCTGCCCGCATCTGCAGTCATGGCCGGCCTGCAGGGTCTCCCTAGCACCCTGTCCTCGCAGGCCGGAGGCAGCCCTGCCCCACCGTTCCCTGGCCTCTCCCACTTCCCCTCACTGTCCACAGCCTCCCCCTTGCCTGGAGCCCAGTCCTCCATGCACTCCTCTGTCTCTTCTGCCCCGCTGCCACCCTCTACCGCCTACTCTGGCCTCGACCCCGCCGGGGCTGCAGCCTCTTCCGCCTTTAGCCTAGGACTGACCACGGCTGCCTCCATCTTCCCGGGGCTGGCCCCGGGGGCCAGCCCGGCCTTCCCTGGCTTCGGGGGCTCGGGCACCCCTGCGGCCGGTAGTCCTGTGCTCTCCTCCTTCATGGGGCTCCCAGGGGCCTCGTCGTCGGTGGCCTCGGTGGCCCCTCTCCAGGCAGCAGCTGTGGCAGCAGCTGCGGCCGCGGGCGTGCCCTCCACCTCACCCGTGCTTCCGGGCTTCGCCTCCGCATTCAGCTCCAACTTCAACCCTGCTCTGGTGGGCCAGCCTGGGTGGGTACTGCATTTGACTACTGAGCATACAGAGTAGTTTCTGTGGTATTTGTCGACTGATGGATCTTAGCCATGTTATCATAGTATTGGAGTATCTGTACCTGCAACGTGGTTTATAATATATTTAGCCATGGTTGGGCAATATTTCTGTTAACCTTTGGTCATGAGGCAAAATCAAGACTTTGAAACCTAGTAGCCTACTCTTAAAGATTCTGAGTGATGTCTCTGAATACTCCCAACACCCCATCTATTACAGTTCACAGCACAAGGCACTTCTGCAGAATATTAGTGAAACAAAACAATACATTTACTTAAGTGACTTAATGTTAGTAAATTACTTAAGATTTGCACTATACGAATGACTGAGATTACAGAACGTCTTGATTTTCAATTCCACGTTATATGCTTCTTCCGTAGCTAAAAGTCTGCTTTTTACTTGCATTACCAGAGAGATATACTATAACATAAATAGGATATGGAAAGTTTTAGGATGGGGCAATAGTTTGTGTAGTAAAGCTATGAAAGACAGATTTGGTCCACTTATAAATAAATCTTTTAGTGTTAAATTTTGTTCCTCTCTTAGAGCACAATAGAAGTATGTTTTTTAAAAATGTGTCGAGTTCAAAGCTCTGACATTATTTTAGTAAATGCATTCTTCTTAAGTAAAAAAAACCCAAAACAAAACAAACAAACCCCTTTGCTTACCTAAGCATGGAGACTACATGGCTGATAATATAATCAAAACTATGTATACCCGCATGCACAAAAGATGTTTGGTTTTTTTTCTTGTTTGAGTGCAGCAGTGGGCTCCAGGCCCCAGGAGGTGCAACGTTCCCAGGACTGCTGTCTTTTCCTGCAGGAATGCCAGGCTTTACCTCCAGCCCTGCCCCAGCCGCGCTCTCAGGCCTCCACAACCCAGCCATGCAATCCGCGCTGCTGCAGGTACCCCAGCACCTACAGTCAGCGCTCCCGAAAGATTCCAGAAGTGTTCACTCACCGTCCCATAAAATGTCTCTCGGCTCCATTCAGTCCTTTGCTTTCCAACTGTAAGAGTCATCTATGGGTCCTGATAGAACTCTTAACATGGCAACCACAAAAGCATAACATCATTCTTAAATGTCATTAATAAATCACATTTAAAATTAATAAATGACATTTAAAACACTATTGAAATTTACACACGTATGCTATGTAAAAATTTGAGGCAGCTGCACTCTTATAAAGTATGCTGCTGTGCAGTCTTGTTTTGAAGCAAAAATTTAAAATAATCTGTGCAGTCTATAGTTAGAGCTCTCTAGAATCGACAAATTAAGTTTGATTTTTGATATTTTGTGTGTTAATCATCACCCTGGAATTGAAAATTGTATTGCCCCTAAAAATGTGTGTATTGTCACACTCCTAATCGTTCCCCTCTGTGTTGCTGGTGTATGTCACTTCAAATGTGTGTGTGGGAGCCAAAGCACTTTCGGTTTTGGGTTATGTTCATAACCTTTTGAATACTGTCACTTTAAGATGCAAGTTACTGCTAAGTCATAACATATTTTCTTTTAGCTCGGTTTTTAGTGGCTTGGCAGTTCATTTGTTTGGTTTTCAGTGAAGACAGTGGTCCTGGGAGCAACACACAGTTTTCTTACCGTGTTGCTTTTTGAATTAAGAATACCTTCGTTTTTAGACTTTTCCTTGAATTGCGATTCGTTACTAAGCCGGAATGAACACATTTAGTGTTTGTAATTTTATGCCGACTCCTGTGAAAGGTTCTCTTTTCCTTTTACGAACGAGTCATGCACGAGTCAAGAAATTGCTTCGACTAGTGTGAACCCCACTGTGCGTGTGCGTGTGCGTGTGTGTGTGTGTGTGTGTGTGTGTGTGTGTGTTTCTTCAGGCTCATACTGCGTCTGCGCTGGACAGCTTCCCACCCCAAGCAAACGGCTTTGGCAGCTACCCACCATCCGCAGGCGCTCCTTTCCCCCTGCAGCCGGGCCTGCACCCCCAGCTGGGCTGGCAGTGACCCAGCACACACGGGACCTCGGCGGGCGGAAGGGAGTCAACGGTGGTTTGGGAGCATGTGTTGAATAGCGGACATGGGTGAGGTCGAGGGATGCTGACCTTGAAGGCGCGCTGACTTGAGATGGCGAGGGCGCAGGAGGCTGTTTGTGCTTCTTACTCTCAGCTTTTGTGGAAAACGGAGACGGAGGGAGAGGGCAATAAAACGATGGGCCCTATGGTCGGCAGCTCTCCTGGGTAGCATGACCTCTAGACTGGCCACTAAAAGTATAAAGCTAAACTTGATATTAATGGATTAACAATTGGAATAAGTGTCATCATTGTTGGAATTAATGAAAGAAATTAATTCTACAGTACTATACCTTTTTTTTTTGTTTGGTTTTAGTAGGCCTTCAGTTAGCATCAAGGTAATTTTTAATGGTCATTTAATTCTGAAAAAATATAGATGTAATGATTTGGAGAAGCTGTAAAGGGGACTGTTAACATGAAACGTCCTGAATTTCTGACAAACCAGGCATAGGATTTTACTGTATGTGTAAATAGCCTTGAAACTGGGTTAAACAGCTGGTAAATGTGTGTTTTACATGTGCTAGGCTTTGAATCTTTTTTTTAAGCTTTTTTTTAACATCCTGGTGTCTGTATAGAAGTTGGATAAACAGGATTCATATATTTGTTTCTAGATGAAGTCGATGACTATCAAAATACTGTACTAGAGACAATGGTAGGTGTAGGCTAGTTTGTTTAGCATTATGAAATAAATCCTTTTTTTCTACATATTGGTTTGGTTTGAGCCAAATCTTTTGTTAGACTATTTGTTGGGGTGTAATATTTTTATGCTGTAAAGCATGACTTCATTTTAGAAATGTATGAAAGTCTGAAAAGTCATGCAAACTGGACTAAAGTAGATTTTGAGGACACAATGTCACCACAACAGAAGTGGAAAAAAACTCACTTGTATATACATATGAATGGTTATAAAGTAGTGAGTGGCACTAATGTAGGAGTGACATCACAGGCATCTGATTTCACATTATGAGTCACGAGGCTTTTTAACATGTTCTTCCCAGTTCATGCTTCATTGGGCAATACGTACAGTGCATCAGGAAAGTATTCACAGCACTTCACGTTTTCCTCGTTTTATATTACTGCCTCATTCCAAAATGGATTAAATTCATTTTTTACATCAAAATTCTACACACAATACCCCATAATGACAAAGTAAAAAGTTTGTTTGGAATTGTTGCAAACAAATCTATCTATCTCAAATCTCAATATCACATGTACATAAGTATTCACAGCCTTTGCTCAATACTTTGTTGAAGTACCTTTGGCAGCATTTACAGCCTCAAGTCTTTGAGTATGATGCTACAAGCTTGGCACATCTATTTTGGGGCAGGTTCTCCCATTCTTCTTTGCAGAACTTCAAGTTCCATCAAGTTAGATGGGGAACATTGGGGCACAGCCATTTTCAGATATCTCCAGAGATGTTCAATCGGGTTCAAATTTGGGCTCTGGCTGGGCCACTCAAGAACATTCACAAAGTTGTTCTGAAGCCACTCCTTTGTTATCTTAGCTGTGTGTTTAGGGTCATTGTTCTGTTGGAAGATGAACCTTTGCCTCAGTCTGAGGTCCAGAGTTCTCTGGAGCAGGTTTTCTTCAAGGATGTCTCTGTACATTGCTGCATTCATCTTTCCCTCAACTCTGACTAGTCTCCCAGTTCCTGCTGACAAAAGAAAAACCTACAGCATGATGCTGCCACCACCATGCTTCACTGTAGGGATGGTATTGGCCAGGTGATGAGCAGTGCCTGGTTTCTTCCAGAAATGACGCTTGGCATTCAGGCCAAAGAGTTCAATCTTTGTTTTATCAGACCAGAGAATTTTGTTTCTTATGGTCTGAGAGTCCTTCAGGTACCTTTTGGCAAACTCCAAGTGGGCTGTTTTGTGCCTTTGACTGAGGAGAGGCTTCAGTCTGGCCACTCTTACCATACAGGCCTGATTGGTGGAGTGCTGCCGAAATGGATGTCCTTCTGGGAGGTTCTCCTCTCTCCACAGAGCAATGCAGAAGCTCTTTCAGAGTGACCCTTGGGTTCTTGGTCACCTCCCTGACTAAGGCACTTCTACCCAGATCACTCAGATTGGCCAGGCGGCCAGCTCTAGGAAGAGTCCTGGTGGTTCCAAACTTCTTCCATTTACGGATGATGGAGACCGCTGTGCTCATTGGGACCTTCAATGCTGCAGAAGTTTTTCTGTACCCTTCCCTGGATCTGTGCCTCGATACAATCTTGTCTCGGAGGTCTACAGACAATTCCTTGGACTTCATGGCTTGGTTTGTGCTCTGACATGTACTGTCAACTATGGGACCCTATATAGGCAGGTGTGTGCCTTTCCAAATCATGTCCAATCAACTGGATTTACCACAGGTGGACTCCAATCAAGTTGTCAAAACAACTGAAGGATGATCAGTGGAAACAGGATGCACCTGAGCTCAATTTTGAGTGTCCTGGCAAAGGCTGTGAATACTTATGTAGATGTGATATTTAAATTTTTTTTTTGTTTTTTTATTTGTAATAAATTTGCAACAATTCCAAACAAACATTTTCCACTTTGTCATTATGGGGTATTGTGTGTAGAATTTTGAGGGGAAAAAATGAATTTAATTCTTTTTGGAATAAGGCTGTAACATAAAATGTGGAAAAAGTGAAGCTCTGTGAATACTTTCCAGATACACTGTCTCTGTGTGAGAGAAAGAGATGGGACTATTAAGGAGGAAAACGAAAATTACAACCAGACTGATTTATTTCTTTATCCTACACAGTTAAAAGTTAAATAACTCAGTATTTAAAGTAAAAGTAAATGCTGGTTAAAATCGAAATATATATTTCTTACAATCCAATAGATTTTTTCATGTATTAGGCATGATGATTTAATTCGTTTTAATGTGTTAATCATTGACCTATTGAACCGCACATATGCTCTTACTGCATCTGGAGCAACCACAGTCAGAATTAGTTACCTACATAAGAGGCTATGTACAACAAAGTGCAATATTATATGAGAAAAAAATTAACACGTTGTGCAATGATTTATAGTAGCATAAGTGAGTCACGGGGCTTTTAACTTGGTCAGGAATTTCCTAATGACACTCCTTTTAGATAAGCTCCACCTCTGCAGCTCAAATAGCAGTAACCTGCCCCCCCACACACACTCTGTTCTACACAAGCGGTCTGAATGGAAATGGAGGGTCGGGCACAGAAAGAAAACAGAAGCAAAGAGGACTTGATCAGTGAGTCACTCTGCCATGGTCATACTTTTCTGCTTTTTTAATATTCTCTCTCTCTCCAGCCACTAGTCTTCCAAGCTTACCATGTACCTCTCTCATGGAAAATGCATTACCGTGCTATATGCAGCCTTCCAGCCTGTCTGTATGCAGAGCAGTTAGAGTGGGACACACATCTCGTTACTATTTATAGTGTAGGGACATCACGACTGGCCATGGCTTCTAACAGCATACATTGCTGAATAAGTTGGACCTGCAGCTGACTGTAAAGGTCCTCTGGTGAGCTTGCCCAAAGGAGCTGGGTAAACATGAACACCTGCGCAACATGAAACTTTGGTCAGCTACTTTAGGGCTACACTTATCTACTGTTGTGGCTTTATGGTATGGCTGAATTCTATCTACCTAGGCTGAATACACAAAGCATAGGAAGAGAATAACCCACCTTCAATGAGAATAAATGGCCTTCAAGTATGAACACAATGACAGATGCTATAAGGCTGCATAACTGACAGACAGTGCAGATAGACTTATGTTTTATTCACGACTATACCACAAGATGTTTGCAATACCTATATAGCTTTGCTTTCTTTGTTTTATCTCTATATGTGTAGGTAAAAAGGTTATAAGTATTCTGTTTTAAACTCTATGGGCAGTACTAGCTAACAAGGCAAAGAGTCATAAAGTGTCTGGAATGTTATGAATTATGCTACACAATCTGATTGGGTGAGAATTGTTCTAATTGTGCTGATGTATATCATCCATGTGACAACAGCACAGATTTTTCTCACCAAAACTGCATCACCTCCTGATGCATTACTAAGTAATGACTAACTTTATGCACCCACTCCTAGTTATTTTGTGCAAATATAAAACTGGAAATGAACACATTGGATGACTTATAACATCTGAATCACAGCCAGTTTGGAGAGTGTGACCCGCAGACACACATACAAACATACAGGTCGATTGTTTTCCACTACAAAAGAAGCTGCCCTAATATGAGCAACATTTAACTCTACATTTAACACTAGATTTAACACTACATTTAACTCTACATTTAACACTACATTTTGCTTCTCTTTATTTTGTTTAACTGAATAAAATTAATAGGTCATTTTTTTATAGATATATAACTATATAACTATATATATATATATATATATATATATAGTTATATATATATATAGTTATATATATAGTTATATATATATATATATATATATATATATATATATAGTTATAGTTATAAAACTTGCCTTTGGCTCGTGCTTGTGACACCTGTGATGTTACGATAACACACTATCTTATGTTATAGTGCTTAAATAAGAAATAACACTGCCTAAAGCAGGTGGCACATATGCATAACCACCTTAAACAAATGTATGTATTAGACTTACAGGACTACAATTACCTTCTGAGCCTATATGGCCAGATAATCTTATTGCGTGGAGAGTAAATCTATATAATATACTATATATAAAATATTGAACTGAAATTAAATCTAATTGGAATAGCTAACTAGTATTGCATTATTTAGGACCTGTGTAGCTGGTGAAATTATGGAACAAAGGTTAAAATGAAACATAATGGGCATTTTTAAAAGTTCTCCACTTGAAGTGAGAGGAAGATGAGGCTTTGAGGTTGTTTTACAATATCCTACTTTGCCCATCACCTTCCCCAGCACTGTCTTGCCTATCTGCACATGACAGCTGTAGGCAAACTACAAGATGTATCATGTGCCAGTGCATGTTTTAGCCACGTAACTCGACTGAGCATATTGTTTTGCAGAGATGTAAAGTTAGAGGAATCTACAGTAAACGATATAGTAAACCACGGAGCCAGCGAAATTCCACACTCATTAAAAAGAAACAAAAAACCCCCCCCAGAAAATTAGAGTAAAAAAGAAACAAGTGTAAAAACAAAGCTAATTGTAATTCTAAAAATGTAATGAAATGCTACGTACACGGACACACACACAAACAAAACATTTATTGCCAACTAGCTGCTATGGAATCGTATAATATCTGGACCAAGTGCTGGTTCAGCTGAATTAACCAAGTACCAAAGCAACCCTACAGAATCCTGTCAGAAAAGTCAGGAACAAACTAAATGTGCTATGCGGGCTATCCCAGGACCTGGAATGAGGGAGTTCAGATTGTGAATGTGTCAGGCTCAGTGAACAGAGACGGAGTCCGTGTGGAAGGCATGACAGGATGCCTCAAAACAAAATGTATTAATTTTGGAGGGATTTTGAATTTTCAAAAGATCTACTGTTCTATGGAGATTGAAATAGTAAATATGACTGAAGATGTAGGGGCGCTATGTGCTGTGATATATTTTCTCACTCTCTCTCTCTCTCTGAGTCTTCACACTCACACTCTCTCTCTCTCTCTCTCTCTCTCTCTCTCTCTCTCTCTGAATTGTTACAGGTGAGACTAAACGGGGCATCGGCTGCTGTGGGTGGATCCTCGTTACTCTCTCTGCTTTTTTCACAATACTGTTCTTCCCAATCACTATTTTTATTGGCATCAAGGTACAAAAGTCCACTCAGAGCTGACACAAGACAGGTGGCCCAGCCTATGTGTTCAACTGAAGTGATAATGCACTTACTAGGATTATTCAAAAACAATGTTTCACCCACGGCATGATTTAGGCATTGCCGCTGGAATTATCAGCATCTGTTTCATTACATTTTGGATGTAGCAGTACACAAAAATAAATAAAATTCATCATAAGTACTGACTGTACAAAACATCTGTAAATGTATTAGCCATCAGTGATTTGAAAATGTACATTATTCAAGCAAATCCTGCTGTGACTGGCATGTGGATGGATGACTAATTTGCATGGTTCCAAGATTTATGCTGGACAATAGGAACAAGTCTTTTTATTAAACTCTCTAGAGACAAATGGGTTTGTCATTATTAGGAAGGACTAAGACCATTTGTTGTTCCACGATGAGACAGGTGATTGGGTGTTTATAAAATGTGCTTTATGGCTATTTTATAGATTGTTAAAGAGTATGAACGTGCTGTTATATTCAGACTGGGCAGGATCACAGCCAAAAGGGCAAAGGGACCAGGTAAGCAAATATAATACCAATATTACTACTGTTACTCTACTAGTCTGTATTTGTATATTTTGCTATATTTCTAGAAAAGCTAAATAAAATGTGATATTTACATTGTAGGTGGAGCATATTCAAATGATTTTTCCCACCAATTATCCTTCTCTCACAGTTCTTGTGACACCCTACCCTCTCCTATATCCCCCCCCCCCCCCCATAATTACCTGGGCTCCGGTCTGGACGTACACATGTCCAGTCCAGATTCCTCTGACCAGTCAAATGGGAAGTAAGGGTTAATCCACACTAAGAGCCACCTGAACTGAAGCTGGTGTATTCCAAACTGTCCTCCATCTCTAGGTATCTTCTTCATCATTCCCTGCACAGACTCCTTTATTAAGGTGGACATGAGAACAGTCTCGTTTGACATCCCTCCACAAGAGGTATGCCAAACACTTCAATTATGGAAGCTGTTACAAGATCACACATGCAATATTACAGAACGTATACATCACCACATCCTTATTCTTTTACTGCAATATTTGTTAATGTGTTAATATTTTAACTTGCCTGTTTTAAAAAAAACAAAACACTATGCCTTGTTGATTGTAGATCTTGACAAAGGACTCAGTGACAGTAAGTGTGGATGGAGTGGTGTACTTCCGGGTCAGTGATCCCATTGCCTCTGTGGCGAATGTGTCCAGTGCTGATTACTCCACGCGCCTGCTGGCTCAGACCACCCTCAGAAATGTCCTGGGAACCAAGAACCTGTCGGAAGTTTTGTCTGACCGTGAGGGAATTTCTCACAGCATGCAGGTAAGAGACAGACGGTGGGGGGTGCAGAAAGAAATAGAAGCACACAGAGAGAGTGAGAAAATGAAATATAGATTTCATATTTAATGAAAACTGTACATATTGGACTCAGAAACTGATATCTATCCCAACTCATAACACGAAGGCTGTTTGGTTGTTCCATGTGCTCTTTAAATGGTACTGGAATAATTCAGCTCCTCACACATCTTCATTTGCATTCTCTGCCAATTATTCCCTAAGTCCTAAATTCTATCCCCAAACTCTGTGCTGACTCTAAACTCCAACACTTAACCTTTCACTTCCCTCCTGCCCACAGATGACTCTGGATGAGGCTACAGACGCATGGGGTATTAAGGTGGAGCGTGTGGAGATTAAGGATGTCAAGCTGCCCCATCAGCTCCAGAGGGCCATGGCGGCTGAAGCCGAGGCAGCCCGTGAGGCCAGAGCTAAGGTCAGAGACTTCTCCCTCGCAAGAAAGCAGAGCACTATGGGAAATGCAGTCATTTCACACACTACTATGCTAGAGCTCATTATCTAGACTCATTATCTAGAATCTTTTACCATCACTTGATGTTGGTTGTCTTAAATGCTACCTAAACATGTGAATCATAAAATTTACCTTTAAAACAAATGCCATATGGACAGCAGTTTTTATGTTCCTACTTTAACTTGTATATGAAGCACAATAGAATACTAGACATACCTCATACAGAAGTCGTTACGTTAAGAACGGAGTTATGGGCCTATCATCTTTGTATTTCACTCTGTGTGCAGGTGATAGCTGCTGAGGGAGAAATGAACGCGTCACGGGCACTGAAGGAAGCTTCCATAGTGATCGCTGAGTCTCCCTCTGCTCTGCAGCTACGCTACCTGCAGACCCTCAACAGCATTGCCGCTGAAAAGAACTCCACCATCATCTTCCCCCTGCCCTTGGATGTTCTGGGCCACTTCATGAAAAAGTAAAACCGGATATCAGGAGGCTAACCTTCCTTTTTATCCATGGACTGTCTGTCGTAAATGCAACTGTTTACGAGAGGACTATGTATTACCTTAGAACAGTGGTGGCAAAATATTTAACAACTAAATATTCATTATGTGAGTGTTTGAACTTCAGTAAAACACACAAATGCATTCCATATAAGGGTAACAGTATACTGGTCCTTGTCAGAATATATTAGTTCTAGAGTTAATTATATGTTAATTGTATGGTTAATTGTACTCCACTATAATCATTTTAGCAGTGGAATTTATTACATTTTTTAATCTCTGTAAAAAAATGTATTCTTTTCTATAATATTTCAAAACCCTGTGTAACTCAATATCTTGAAAAATGTTAAAGATTTTCTGAACATTCATTGTGCCTTAATAAAATGGAGTCCAGAAATGAATATTTTTTAAGCATTCAGTGACCTATTTTCTATGTTGCAATTAACAGATTTTTACAAAGTCCTGGAGCTAGACCTATAACTCATTGACACACATGAATATGCGTAATGGCATTGGTATTGGCATTGCTGTGGGCAGGTCACAGGCAGCGAGGACAGTCTCATTTATGCCACTGTGGTAGCTGAATGACTTCGGCAGGTCTTGCACTGTCCTCTGCGTCGTCTTCAGGAGTCAGTCTGTCAGACTCCTCCCCCACATCCAGACGAAGCCACAGTGTAGTACTGGAGGAAGCCAGAGGAACATTTGACATTTGACGCTGGATATCTTTCTATCGCCCTAGAAAGCACTGAATTGGAACAGACGACATCATTCCTACATTTCCAAACTGTCTGAATGAAGTTGAGCTAAATCTCAGATTGATCTCACCCAATCAGAGTGTTTAGTATTGGAATAAGGACAAAGGGTTCAGCAAATCAGAGTGGCTGGTAATTGACATAAGTATGAGGCGCTCACCCAATCAGAATGGCTGGTATTAGGGTAAGGCTGGCGGCGAGAAGAAAACTAAAACCTGAGAACCAGGAGACAGTAGCAGCGTAGGTGCTGGTGAACAGCGGTAAGGCCACGGCCATGCTCAGCATTTCCACAAAGGCCACGCATGCAAACACAGTGCCTACAGAGGAAGAGGGTAGAGGGAGCACTTAGACAGTCACATATCCAACTGACAGTGCCCTACACTGAGGGAGACTTCGTTCCTTGATTGATTATTGCAGGTAGCAAACAGACTGAAAAAATGAGAGAAGTGTGGATGGGGCCAATGTCAAGACTAGAAAGTCCTTATTACATCTTTTTGATCCTTTTATGTTATGTGAAGAAGGCAAAGCTGACTAGAAGGAGTTTCTAGTTTCTATAACCAAAGCACACCCCATTGTTTTTTGTTTTTTTTTTGACCGACGCCACACATCCATAGCTGGGATAAGAGTATTCAGGCAAAGTTAACAGTGTGTGGAACAGAACTTGGATTTTAAGGAGGAAGAACACAAGAGAAGCACATGGAGTCACATGACCAGGCTCTCACCCTGTTCAGAGCTGCGTACCAGTTTGGACATCATGGAGCGCATCACAGGAGCAGGCATGATGGACAGGAGAAGAGGCAATCATACTGCAAGGCCACAGAGCACACTACTGCTATACTGTCTCAGGTTTATTCATGCATTAAGTAGTTATATTCTCTGCCTATATATCTATCTATATCTGGCTGTTTATTTTTTCCGTCCGTCCGTCCGTCCGTCCGTCCGTCCGTCCGTCCGTCCGTCCGTCCGTCCGTCCGTCCGTCCGTCCGTCCGTCCGTCCGTCCGTCCGTCCGTCCGTCCGTCCGTCCGTCCGTCCGTCCGTCCGTCCGTCCGTCCGTCCGTCCGTCCGTCCGTCCGTCCGTCCGTCCCCTCCCCTCCCAATGTTATCTAACTGACCTAGAAACGAGCAGTGTGGTCTTGGCAAAGGCAGCCAGGCAGAGGCCTGAGGCCAGGGAGAACATGCCAAGGAGGGTGATGCAGGGGTCTGGCAACCATCGGGAGAGCACGGCCACACCTGCAAAGCTGCTCAGGTAGATCAGTGTGGAAAGAGCAGCTCCGTAGCCAATGAGCACCTCACTCCAGCACAGCGGAGCGTTCAGCTCATACAGAATAACCATGGACATGCCGCCCAGCTTGGACACCTGTGGAAATTGAATTCAAGAGCTTGTTTACTACAGCTTGATTTTGATACCATGCACAATATGTTCCACTAAAATCATTTAAGGTTGGCTCTATGCCATTTTGCTGAGTGGTCAAAATTTGACAAATGAGATCTGAATCAGTGCACTAATATGTTGATAATCTCTAAGCAGAGAGAGCTTGGAAATGCATGGCTAGCTTTCACGATCACCTTGTAGAAGCTGAAGGCGCTCAATATGAGCAGCAACCCTGTGTTTCGTCTCTGCGTGGAAGATGCAAACAGCAGGTAGATGCCCTGCAGACGGCTGGCGATGGCCTGAGCAGGGCTCAGATGAATGGGCTCGGTGGCAGACCTGGGACCGGAGGCGCTGGGCTTGGGGGCTGGGCCGTGGCCGGGACGAGCCGAAGGCTCCTGCAGGATCGCAAGCACGTACAGCAGGTTGAGCAGATGAAGCGCGGACGCGGAGAGGAAGGGCCAGCTGAAGCCGGCTGCTCTGACGTAGAACCCCGTGCAAAGTGAGCCAAGGCCAGACAGTGTACCCAGCACGGCGTCCAGGCGGGCCATCCGGACGGTCCTCGACTCAGGCGGCCCCTCTGCGCTGCGGTCGGCCACGTAACAGAAGCAACCCCCGATCAGCGAGCCGGGACCGCCGAGTATCCCGGCGAGGAAGGAGGCACCCAGCAGGTATCCGAGGCTGAGCGAGAATCTGCTCACCACAAAATAAGTGAGTGTGAAGAGGAGGTCACCCACCAGCGGCGGCACAATGGCTGCCTTCCGCCCTCGCCAGTCGCTGTACGACACGAGGAACAGAGATGAGACCAGGCCGGGAAGGAGGAAGCACAGCTCACTATGCAGGAGGAAGCGTGACGTCTCCCTCTGCACGGCCTGCTTCACAGACAGGTGCAATGAGCGCACACGCATAGTGAGACTGCAGTGGTATTGAATGACTAGTAATTATGAGAGTGAAAGGGTCTTATTTACTTATTAACTGCAGAACCAGTTCTAAATGTGGTTATTAAATTGAAGTGGAATGGGTAGTTGTGCGAGAAATTAGATTAAATATTAACTTTGAATATGGCAATTTTTCAATTGAGCACATCAACAGATCATATTACTTTATCATATTATTTAATGAAATCATAATTTACCCTGCATCGCAGCTACGTGTGTAAGTGGACACTGGCCCTAGTTCCGATTAGGGGACTGGCTCAGCTGAGGAGCTGTGCAGGGCGAGGCTAACCTGATGAAGGCTCAGGTTACTGGAGTTGCTTGTGCAGAGAGACCGGTCCATGCTGGTGGAGTAGGCGTAGCCACCCAACTGCTGCCATAGCCTCTGGTGCACATACTGCTGGAGCAACGGGTAGGTCATGAACATGGCCAAAGCATGCAGGCCCACCACGAGCTCGATTGCATTCTGCCACCCCATTTCAGCACCACCTCTGCTGCGAGGAAGGATTATGGAGGATAAAGAAATAGAGTCACAGCACTTGAGAGGAGTCATAGGATATGAGAAGAGTGTTGCATCTTACACACACAGCATGGCTAACGATGGCTGCCTTGAGCTATCGTATAGTTCTTACCCAAGGCTTACTTCCTGCTTGCTATCTTGAAGTGAGATTTAGCACTTGAATCAAGGACTAGAATTTCAATGTTGTACTACCCACAAAAACTGTTTTGGGCAGAGAAAATGTGTCTAAATATTCTAATGTCTATGGTTCAGTATTTCTTTAGTACGTCTATGTCTCAACTTATGTTGCCTAGGTGAATATATCATCGGGTCTGTATATACGGTTTTAAAGAAATAAGTATATTAATAATGTAATAGTGTATGTTTAATATAGTGTATGACATTATATATATAGACATTATAAGACCACATTATAAGACTTATACTGTGACTCTTACCTGCTAAAGCAGTGAGACCACTGCTCCACCTTGGTTCAGCTCTTTCTTTAGCACACACACTCTTCAAAAAATAAAACAAAAAATAAAACAAGAAACAAAATAATCAAATGATTCCACCTGATTTCTGTGAAGAGAATGATGGTCTGTGTGAGAAGGTGAGTACCAGCAAACACTTCACCATCTCTAAGACTCTGTTGATGCTTTGTTTGTGGAGGAAGTGAATCCCCAAAGGATCAGTCCTCCGGGGTGAGGGAATGCGCATGCGTGCTGGCGGGCATATGGGAGAGAAAAGGAACAATGAAGGGGGACGTAATAAACATCCTGATTGCTGTATAGCCTGGGAATATTGTTTAAAGACTCAGCAAGGATTTAGCAACTCATAAAGAGATCCTACAAGCCTGTGCATGCATACATTGAGTCAGCACATGTGGACACACACACACGTGCACACACACACACACACACACACACACACACACACACACACACACACACAGGTTATCCATCTATCCTTGGGAACAACAAAATACAAAACAATCATATTCTCTTTAGAAGCATTTTAATATCCACCCTTCCCAAAGTGCATACAAATGTTTTCAGTTATAAATATTGTCCATTCCTTAGATTAATACCAACTACGCTACAGTTTACACTTACTGTGCAGACCATCACAAAGAAAAGACAAAAAAGCACTTACACAGAGAAGAGAGACCTGCCCAGACAAACATGCACTGCTGATTTCTGTGACACAATAAATACTATTTACACATGTGACTGCAAACCCACGTGGCCAAAGGAAGTAGAAAGTAAGGGGAATTCAGCAGGTTTTAGTAATGAGCTTGACTTGACCACCCATTTGTATGGCCTGTGTGTGTTTTTATTTGTTCTCAATGAGATGCTGTCAGTCAGGAGTTCGCGTGAAGCATTGCTGATCAGACAAAGCCCCAAGTCAGCCTCAGGCCCTGACTCAGCTTTTGCTAGTACAATTTGAAACTAGTTCATCAGTGTAGGGGAAAAACTCTGAGAGATCCAGAAAGGATGACTACTTTCTAGAAAAAAGAGAATGAATAAAAAAGGGGAAATTATGTTCAATAAAGTTGCAAAACAATATTCCTACATTTTTAACATATACAGATTTAGTGTTTTATACTATACCAAATATTTTAGGTTTTTAATTAAGATAAATTAAGTTAATTAAGATGTTTTGAGACGTTTTTTTCACTTTTTACTTGAGATAAAATGAGTTTTACTCTTCTCATTGCAGCTGACCTAGATAAGTAGATGAGTTTATTTTGAATGTTTGTGTTTTAATGTTTCACTGATGTTTTGTTTTCACCACCCATCATGTGGTCATTATGTTCATTTAGGAAGGGAATAAGATCTCTAAGTTTCTCCAGTCTTTTTGGATTTTATATAAAAATGTAGTAGATCAGTACTTAACAAGTTACATGATCTTAGAAAACACCCTAATGTGGATGTGGAGGTTGCGCAAACATTCAAAAAATAATTCTCCAAATGCTCTGTGTGTTCCAAAACAAATGAACAATTAAAATAAAATGTTTTTGCAAATTACATAATAATCACTAATAATCATTTATTCAGATCATTGAACCATATTGAGTTTTCAAAGGACCATTGTTAACAATGTCTTCATTTTTGGTACTGTACTTTAAACCAAGGCACATTAGTCAAATATTTAAATATGTGTAATGCTAAATACAATTTGTGAAACTGTTTTTACTTATTGTTTTTATTTGTATTTTTTGGCTTGAATTCAAATGCAAGGATGTTTTGTTGACAAAGAACTAACTACAGTAGTTTTGTATCTAAATCAAAGTGTTTATATAACTTTATGCAATAATGACTTATGAAAGGTATTTGTTCATGTTTGTTTGTTTGGACAGGTTAAAGTACAGGTTCTGTTATAAATATTTAATGTCTAATTTGAGTATCTTTGATATCTGGATCTTTCTAGCAAAAACAGAGGGTGATATTTCTCCAACCTTATTTAAAAAGAATTTCTACCACAGAATCCACTGTACATTACTGACAGGACATTGTATATAATGTCATACCATATTAAATATCAAGTACTGTACAGCGTGCAGGTTTTACAAATTACAGAAAAGAACACAAAAATATTTCATATAATCTAAAAAAATAAAGTCTTTAACAACAACAACAAAAAATCAGTCCTACAAGAGTGCCCTTATTAATAAAAACACACTACATACTGTCCCTAAAAGAACTTACGAAAAACAGCACGTTATACTTGTCAGCTGGTCTTGAATGACGGTAGTCTGGTTAATTGTGTCGTTTCTTGTACCCCCTGATAGCACCATCAGTACGTTGATATTGTAAAGAAAAATACCAGTAAACATCTGACAGCAGTATCAAAATTTGTATCTGAAAGTGGTTTACCCTTGAAACAGGTAAGAATATACTGGCTCACTAATTCTACAGTAGAAAATAAATCACCAATTTCAAAAGTTTGCTCACTTAGAATTATCAAAAATGAATTGGGGTGAAAGCTATTTTTGCCACCTAATGTTCTGACAAAAATAATGTCATAGCTTTGTCTGATAAAGGTACTGTAAGTAAGTTTTATGAAGAAATTCTTTGTGGCACTGTTCAGCTTATCATGCTTTATTATTAACATTTTTTATATTTCCATTCTGGCACATTTTGCGAATGCTCAGACTGGGGAAATTCATTGTTCGCTTATTTTCGTTAAAGATTTCTTTAGGGTAGACCTGTTTTATTGCTATAAATATAATGACTAGAGCAGTGTTCATTCAGTTTTCATATCAATTAGCTCTAAATGTATCCAGACACATCATTAAATCTTGGGATGAAAAGAGTGTGCTATTTTGTTATTAAAGGTGTCCACTATTTAACAAAAACAAACAAAAAATCCCTGAACTTTTAAAGTATGCCATTTTAGTAAATAATTAGGCTACATTCCTTTCTAGTTTATATATATATATATATATATATATATATATATACACACACACACACACACTAGAAAGGATATATATATATCTCCCCTTTCTAGTTTATATATATATATATATATATATATATATATATATATATATATATATATATATATATATATATATATATATATATGGAGACATTAATTTCTAACTAATGCTACGTCCTACAGAGGTAATAAGGGTTACTATAACTACACTAAAAACAACTTCATTTAGTCAACACTTGAGAACAACAGACTTATCCATTCTCATTGGTAAAACAGTAGTACATGTGTAAAAAGGTAATATTGGCTCACTAATGAGGTGTGATTCATTCCGAGTCTTTTAGTCATTAAGCTAGGATGTGAAAGCTTTCGTACCCGGGATCCCAGCAACTACATTATCCACTATCCAAATTCTCACAAAAAACCCAAACAAACAAACAAACAAACAAAACAAAACAAAACAAAACAACAAAAAGCCTGGAAGACTTGTACAACACATGCACATAGCAAAAAATTCCGTGATCTACCATACAAATATTACTAGTAAAAAAATGACAGCAACATTTACAACAGTTCCCGTAGTCGGTATCTTTACACGCTCTACACCTCCCTGTTTTGGTGTGTGAGGCAAACACTGAAATTTTATGGGGCCTTTGAGAAAGTTCCATAGGTGCATGGCAACCTGAGGGGTGTTACCCTGAGCGGAAGCCATCACAGACAGTACTGGAAGACCAGAGCAGAGGCTGCACTGACATAGAGAGTTTATTGGTAGTTTGAGGTTATGCCAGCCAACCTATCTTAGCCATGAAAGGGACTCTGCCAAAGCCAATACCCTGGAGGACTGCAAGCAGCTCACATTTAAAGCCGCAGTCCTGGTTCTTATGTTTATCCCAAAGGCATTGTCTATATGCTTCTGTTAAGGCTCAGACTTCAATTTCAAGGCTGGCTTGAGAAGGGTGTTAGAGAGAGCACTGGCAAACCAAATGAAAGACCTGGATACACCCAGTGGACATGACTAAACTATAATGCGTTGAAAGTCATGCGTAAAATATATGTCCAAAATTTGTCAGCATTATAAGTGTGACACTTTTTAAAAAAAGCAATAATTTGTATGATTGAATCCAGATAGCTCATTCATTCCATTACAATTCTAATTTCAGTCTCAAAATTAGTGTTAAATCATTGTGTAAGAAAGAACTGGTATATTGCATCCGGACCTTAAGGCATGCCATACACCCAGGAGACTCTGACTTACACCCTGCGACTTTAAAATGTCTCCGAAAACCGTTTCTGAATGATGTATCTATAGTGACTAAGATGAACATGCTCCTGCTCTGAAACGTTGAATCATGGCTTCCTTTGAGCCCAGATGGACTGCTGGTGGTGAGTAGAAGGTGGAGAGGCAGGTATCTAAGGCTTCACCTGTAGTGTGAGGTCTGCGTTCTGATTCTGGCCTCTGCTTCAGAATTAGCGTCAAGAAGGACAACAGACTGCTGAGGAGGAAGGACTGGAGAATATTCACTGAACTATGGAGAGAGATATACAGGAGCTTCAGGGAATACACACCATGCATGGCTCTGATTCCACACACAGTTAGCACTGTTTATTTCACAGTGGTGCTCTGAGTCTGACCTTCACAGGCGTGGGCTGGGGAATCAGCCCTGCAGGTGACCAGCTCATTGGTGGCAGCATCTGTGGATGGCCGTGAGTTGTCTACGTACTCAGTAGAACGTGAGGGAACTTAGTTTCCACATTCCACCTCAAAACGCTGAAATCTTTTTGTGAAACCGTCAACAGGGAACAAAAACGTTTAGAACTTTGATGAAGTACGGTACTCTGAAAAAGTGAAAAAGAGAACCGAGTGGTAAAACAGGGAGGAGTTTGAGCTCAGTTTGGGGTCTTTTGTTGGTTTGTTTTTTTTTGCTGTACAGCTTATCTGGGTAGTGTGTTGGCATTGGGGACTCGTGCGGGGGAACTCCTAGCTGCTGGTGAACCCCTGTGAGTAGGTGTGGCTGGGCCGGGAGAGACCACTCTGTGCACGGGGGTGCGGGGCCCGGGTGAGTAGGAGGAGTGAGTGGGGGTTCCTGGGCCCGGGGAATAAGGGTAGGGTGGGATGTCGGACCCGGGGAAGAAGACTCTGTGGCTGGGGGAGGAGCAGGGTGATAGGTGGGGGCTGGTCTGCAGACGCCACAGCAGCTCCTCGTTGTCTCGGCTTAGCCGTTTCTTCTCGCTGGACTCCCGCTCCACATACTCCTGCAGGTTGGCGTTCTCCTCAGACAGCTGCCTGTGAGAGGCATGGCGCGCACACACTCACAGGCATGCCCCTTGCATTTCACACCCCAATTCAGCACCCCATGGCTCTCTCATTGTCTACCATCTGTCTACTATGTTACAGAATAAGTAGATTTGCTTTAAAAGACTCAACCAAATTAGACTCCACACATTAAAATCAGGAGCAATACAATTATTTAATGCATTGTGTATAGGTACAGCATGGTTTTTTTTCATTATTTTGGCCATTTGTGCCTGTGCAATCAAAAAGGAGCTGTAGATGAAAGGTCTGTGCTTCATTCTACCAACTGACTGATGGAGCATGCAGATGGTGAGGGCTACCTGGACATGACAAGGTTGCGGTCAATACGGGCCTTCAGGTCCTCGTTCTGCTGCTGCAGCACCTGCACCTTCTCCTCCAGGTACACGTTCTTTTGGGCCTGCTCAAAGGATCAGGTGACCAAAGGGCTCCCCATTAAATTCTTATACACACCTTCCCTGCACTGTAAAACACAGATGATCTATGCGTTCTCCGTCTCACTGAGCATGCTTTAACATTCCAAACATTGGTGGGATAAGCTTAGGTCACACAGTTAGGGACAAATACTGATTCTTCCAAGGGAGGCCGAGGTATATTAAGTTTCTCGCTAGACAGCATTAGCTGAGTGATAAAACATACGTTCGGTCTGGTACAAAACATATATATGGACCAAAAGAACACAGTTACTATTGTAATTTGGCACAAGTGCTGAACATCACAATTTATAAAGAAAACAGGAATTCCTGCTGATTCACCTGCTTCTCACTGAGAGTTTTAAAAAAATTTTCACACACTTAAATGTAGAGCTTACCACTTTCTCCAGCTGGCAGATCTTCCTCTCCTGGTCATGGATCTGCTGGTTCTTCATCTCCAGAACCTCCTTCAAGCTCTTCAGGTCCTGCTCTATGTGCTGGTATGGAGCCAGAGCATCCTGGAGAGCACACCCATGAAGACGCTTCATGAACCACGGGCTACCAAGCATGACAAATTATTCAGGTGTGTTTGCACATTTGTAGGTGTGAGAGTGTGCGAATAAGTGATGCACCACTATCTGCTCATCAGCACTCCTGCGCAGTGCCTCCTCAAAGCGTTTAGCTTTGTCCTGCAAGGCTTGGTTCTGGAACGTCAACACGTCTACCTCATCCTGAAAACACCACCAGTCTTATTTCAGCTTGAAAATCCACGAGTTATGATCCACTACTAAGCAAAGGCTTGAGCAAAGAGCAAAGCAAAGAAACCTGTTCTTTAAATACACGTGAATTTACCTGCAGAGACTGTCTGTGCTTCTCAAAGTCGCTTTCTAAAGTAGCTTTCTGTTGCTCGTGGGCTTTCCTCAGGTCTGAGAGCAGGGCACAAAAACAAACAAGCGATCAATACACGTGTGCCATGTCTCCCCATTGCTGGAACGACAACTCCACAGTGCTGACATTTTGCCTGCAGTGAGTAGAAATGCACCATGCCTGCCCCCTGACTGCAACAAGTGAAACTGCAATCCAAGCACAGACCTCTCATGGTCCTTGCATGCTCCTCCTGCAGTGTTGCCATGGTGATGTTGTGCATTGTTCTCAGATCTTCCAAGGCAGCCTCGTGCTGAGCTGTTAACTCTTCGATCTGCATACAGGAGCAGACGTTTAGGCTGGAAATCCCATGACGTTTAATTACATTTGTGCTAAGACCCCTTGAGGATTACTGTGTTAAATGCCTGTAGATGAGGCCTCTTCTTACTTAAAACCTAGATAATTAAACCTGGGTTTTTAATTTAAATATGGTAGTAGATTTTGTAATCAATGGTAGTTAACAGATTAGGTACAAAGAAGGTGTAAAACCTATGATAATTAGTTCTTAAAGGCTGTGATTTGAATTTATCTGACTAAAGATTGGGATAACTACATTAACATGTTCCTTTACTGAGACTAAATAAAAATATAAACATTTTTATTAAATATAAAATGATTTTTCCATAGGGTAGGTCACAAACGAACACACCTGCTCCTGTTGCTGGGTTCGCAGTTCCTCCACGTGTGATTGGTGCTCAGCTCTCAGATGGGCCATGTCGGAGGCATGGCGGGTTCTTAGCTCCTCCTCCAGAGCCACAAGCTCAGACTCTTGCTGGTCCTGGAGCTGCTTCAGCTTATGTTTAAAGCTGTACTCCAGCTCAGCCTTCTCCTGCTGCAGCCGCTCCCAGCGTGCAGTGGCGAAATCTGGCCACCAGGTGGCGCAAGGACAGAGGCTCAGCACTCCTTCAAACATACACTCTACGTTTAAAGGATTTTTTTTCCAATAGAGTATGGCCTATACTCTGCAGAGCATTTATAGTAACTGAAATTCTCAAAGGTAATGTTTTATCAAAGATAGATAAAAAAAAATAAAATAGAAAGGTGGAAAAGGAATTCAACTACACCTTTTTCAAGTGTTTTGAAAAGGAGACGGAAATACACAGAACTTACTGACTTCCTCCCGAATCTTGCTGAGTTCCACAAACAAGTCCTTCTGTTTCTGCTCTGCATTTTCGCACTGAAACACACACAGATTCAAGTGTGTTAATCTCCCCATGCAGGGCAACACCCCAACCCGGTTTCCATCCAGTTATTACCGTTGTATTGTCCTCACTGTTTGCACAGTGACAGTATGGACTGTTGGGGCACTGGCCCATCCTCCATCTTCACCATCTATTTCTCTAACATGGAGTGGCTAAATAAGCCGAGTGAGATTTAGGTGTAGAATGGGACAGTGACAGGAGATGCAGAGATCCACACTGATCCACAAGCTTGAGTCAGTGATAGACGCCACACATGTGGGCTGTTTTAACATGTTTGCTGCCAATACTATCACTCAAATCGCTCTTAGACAAGCAGCCACAACAACAACAACAACTACATAGCCGTTTTACTGTGCTTGAGCAGTTGCCTCATGTATCTGCAGAAGCTGGGCAAACAGGGTTTTCCAGAAGAACTACGCAGCCATTAAGCAGCATCTATGGTCCAAAGTGGTGATCTATAAACTTTAAGTGCATGCATGTGCTATGAGCTGTGCTATGATTGTAATCATATGATTGTAAACAGGTCTATGAACAAGAGACAAGAAACAAATGTGCAAATACAAAAAGGGAACCCTAAAAATCCCACAAAGAATTTTAAACACCTCTAATAAATATGAGAACTGTTTAATTTATCAACCTGCCAGCCAAATATGGCTCACGGTATTTTTTTAAAAGAGACATTTCTAGAAAAATAGCTTTTGTAACATTTCTAAAATCTAATCGCAAAGGATTGAATTAAAGCAACTCTGGGGTAATACTTGTAAAGTTAATATTTTATTATTTTTTATTCTTAATGAAAACCTAATCAATCTGTACTTTTCATGTGTCAAAATGGAATTACACATGTAGATATACAAGTATTTGCTCAAAAGTGTGTGAGCCAAAGTGTGTTTGTGCCTTACAAGATGCACTGAATTTGACTACTGAATTTAACTACTGAATTTGACTATTTGACTAAAAATGTTTGTGGCTGTGGGAAAACACAACTCAAGTGACACTTTCACTTATGGACACCAGAGGGCAACGTGGCTCTAGAAGCCTCCTACTCTTGTAGCTAGCCCATAGGAAGCCTAAGCTTACATCTAATCAAATGCTCTAGCACCATCAAATCTGAGATTTTATAATACCTGAAGTAAAAATAAATAAATAAATAAATAAATAATTACATGTACAAAAATGTTTTCAGTGGCAACCATTCTTTAATAGATTCAATCCTTACCCTAACAACTCAGGTATATCTGAATGCCTAAGTGTGAATGGTCTAGTATTACAGCAGTCAAAGGAGTGTTATGCCATGGTGTCTGAAGGCATCCGCAGTGGCCAGACTTATTCCTGCCCTAGTCCTCAGATTCTTTGGTTATTTTAATTTGCTATGAAAACACCCAAATGGTTCTGGTGCCAATAACTTTTTTTTTTTTCAGGGCAGTCCTGCATGAGATATATTTAGCTTTTATATTATCTATTGTCTGATAATCACAGGGGCTCTGAAGGCATATATCTTGAGCGGTGTGTGTTGTATGTCCATGCAGAAGCTCTATGCTTGAAATAACTTAATGAATACTGGGGTGGGGGGGGGGTGATCCGTTCTTCTGAGGGGGACATTCTAGGGTTGGGAGCAGTAAATATGTTTGGCGTGTGTACCTTGAGGCTGAAGTGTTGCGTGCACACCGAGAAGGCGTCCAAGCCCTGTGCGGTCCTCCTCAGCTTAGCACGCAGTTCCAGCACCTGTCCGGCCTGCTCCTCACACTGCGCCTGCAGACGCAGCACCTCCTCCTCCCGCTCCTTCTCCTTCCTCTGTGCCTCCTCTTTTCTCTTGTCCACTCCTGGGGACCCGCTTCCGCGCCCCGTGAACGGCGCGGCCGGCCCCGCGGGCACCCCAGGGACCCCTGGAGCCCCGGGAACTCGGGTGGCTGCAGCTGCTGCCCTCTGTCTCTGCATGACTGGAGAGCAGAGCTCAGCATCATTAATTGTTAATGTTAGCGCAGGTGATGCAGCGTCTCCCCGCCGCGGGCCTGACCAGTTCTGATCGCAGGCTGGCAGTATTGGTTTTCTACTGAGACAAGTATATTGGTTCTGGAGGAGAGGCTTATTACCAAGGCTGCAAGCACACAGACACTGTTCCCTGGGTCACCACGAAACGGTAGCCGGGATTGGCTCCAGCTGTGAATCTGCACATCCCCTCGGCGACAGCCAAATGGGAGGGCCTGGACACTGCTACTCGTAAATGCCAGGCCACACACCTACAAAAGTGCCCTCACGGATGTGGACATTGTCATGGTGGCGGGCGGCCTGGCTCTGAGCAGGAAGCCAGCGCCGCTGGACGCAGCGGGCAGGCAGCTGGATGTCATGGGCTGCTGGAACTAGCACTGCCTTTAACGTTCACACCCACATGCTTCTATGTTTAACACTGATTAGTTTAACACACACACACACAAACAAACACACATCCACACATCACGGATTTTATTAAAAACACTTTGCAGGTAAGGGAATACAGTCTATGTGTTGCCATGTGCAATTTGAGATAACCATCCATCAAAACATTCTTGTGCTATTTCTGATAACAGGACCAATAATGACCAATTATTAGGATTTTTGAGTTGCTAACCTCCCGCAACCCAGCAGAGACACTTACGTGTAAACATTCCAGCAAAACTGCTGTTCTTGGTACACAATGAGTGCAACACACACCAGCATGGTAGTAGTTCAATGTCAGTATCACTGCTGCCACTCATTTAACCATTTGGTCAGTAGTCCTGTAGTTAGACACTGACCAGTAGTGATTGAGGTAAAGGACGGCTGACAATCTGTGTGTGTGTGTGTGTGTAAGTGTGAGTGTGTGTGTATGTGTGTGTGTGAATGTGTGTGTGTAAGTGTGAGTGTGTGTATGTGTATATGTGTGTGTGTGTGTGTGTATGTGTGTGTGTGTGTGTGTGTAAGTGTGAGTGTGTGTGTATGTGTGTGTGTGTGTGTGTGTGTGTGTAAGTGTGAGTGTGTGTGTATGTGTGTGTGTGAATGTGTGTGTGTAAGTGTGAGTGTGTGTATGTGTATATGTGTGTGAGTGTGTGTGTGTGTGTGTGTGTGAATGTGTGTGTGTAAGTGTGAGTGTGTGTATGTGTATATGTGTGTGTGTGTGTGTGTAAGTGTGAGTGTGTGTGTATATGTGTGTGAGTGTGTATATGTGTGTGTGTGTGTTAGTGTGTGTGTATATATGTGTGTGTGTGTGTGTGTGTGTGTGTATGTGTCTGTGAGTGTGTGTGTGTGTGTGTGTGTGTGTATGTGTGTAAGAGTGTGTGTGTGTGCGTGTGTGTGTGCTTTTAGAGTGTGTGCTTTTGGCCTACCCGCATGGAATTATTTCTATGGCAACAGAGTAAAGGTGTGGCCTCTCAGGTAGTAAATGGAAGATGAGTGTTTCGCGCAATTCTGAAGTGGCCATGTGACATGTTTTGACAGACAGTTACTTTTATGTGGAGAGGCCACTGTTATGGAAGAAAGAAGGGTGGGTGTGTGGTTTTCATTAGTTTTTTTTTTACAGCTCACATTCATATCAATATTTTATTTTCAATTAACATTACATTTCAAAAAATTTTAATAATCAAAAATACAGGTCAAATTAATGTTGAGAAACACAGACTTCATCTCACAGCTGTATACGTTTTTATTTAAAATAGCAAATAGATTAGGAATATTTACTCTGTATGGTAAATGTGTAATATATTAAGCAAGTGATACAGTAAATTATATTTTTCCTGAAATAGCACAAGAATAAGATGACGGAAGACGGTGGAGGCTGGTGTAGACATGAAGGAATGTAGGCATGATGCCTGGACCGCTGACTTGGATCCCTGTGTTAGCTGGCTGAATGGAATGACCATGAAGTTCCTTACCACAGCTGCCCCAGTCTCTCATACTGTCTCTTTGTCTCAGTCTCTGCCTAACTGCTTATCTGTGGCCGAAGAATTCAAATGAATATGATATGCTGCAGAAGCAGAGACTGAGAAGTTGCCTGGGACGCCCACACTCGCTCTGTAGGACAGGGAGAAGGTGAGGGACGAGAAGACCAGGGCTGACAGGGCTCTCACCTGGTGACTGGGGTTTAGGCGTCACGACAGCCAGCCGCTTTGGGGACGAGAGTGCAGAACGAGGGCCATCAGATCTGTTCTGGGACTCCTTGCGTGAGCCTAACAAACAAAAATACAATATTATTCCATGAATGAACAAAGAGGAGTTTACTGCATGTTTTCAGAATGGCCCACGGAGATGTGCCAGATGGGTAATTTCCAAGAAAACAGCCTGCTCTTTCTTCCTCTCTCTCTTCTTCTCACACTCTCCCTCTGTCTCTCGCCTCTTTTCTGTCCTTTTTGCCATGGTGGCCCTGGCTCCTCGGTCTGCCGATCGATTTCAATACGGTGCAGTCAGGCACTAAATGAGGCAGCAGCAAGGCTCAGCCTAGCTGGAATAAGATTCTGCAACACACACACACACACACACTGCACTCTATTGCATCACCCGTCTATGCTGGTTACACCGATCCCACAGCTGCTTGTCTGTGAAACCTCGTCAGCCTCATCAGCAGTGCGTCCCCAAGGCGAGTCAGCCGCACCAGACCTCAGTCACCACAAGCCCTGAAGAGATTTACTAATGTCACTTTTGCTTATTTTTTAAACAATCTCTTTCCAGGGTTTAGAATGTTTGCCTGCATTCGTCCACCCACCCACCCAGAAACACACAAATGTGCGGAGATTTTGTGGTCCCAAAGTACCTGGTTACGGCTTTGCTATATGGCTAATCTCTGCATGTAGGAGACAGCCAGACAGACCTCCAGGAAATTATCCAAGACACCCAAGGCATGTTCCCTCTTGCATTAGCAGTTAGCATCTCCCTCGCGCCAAAATTCCCAGCACTCGTTCCCACCCGCCAACATCCACAGCACCTGTCCAATCTACAACTCCCCTAAGCCTGTTCCCCCAAAACATCAGCACAACAGAAGCCGCAAGCGGATTGGCATGTGTGCTTGACTATCCGTAGACTGTAGATCCTAGAATATCGGAAGGCTGTATGTTCTTAAAAGTAGGAGCAAATCGTAGCTAGATAGCTATAGCTCTCATTGTCATTAAGCTCCAGGCCTTTCAGTATAAGACCTACAGTGAGTAAAAGAAGCAGGGGCTTTCAAAAGTTCGATGCGATTTTTTGGCATCGCCCACCACTAGCGTTTCCTGCTAAGTTCAGAACTGCAAGCCAGTACTCCCTGCTGGGCTGTGGGCTCTGAGAGCCCTCCCCTTCCCAAGGCTCTGGAGCTCCTGTTTGGCTAAAGCACACTGTAGGCACAGGGAACTGTGCTTAAAGATTAATGGGCTCTACAGTTAGAGTGGCACACAGTTGATAACACTAAAGCACTGCGGCAGGAGTCACATTTTTGCTGCCTGCCTAGAAGAGAGAGGAGAGGAGAGACCCAGAAGCAGCATTACATACTTCTGAATGCGTTTGTTTGTTTTGGATAAAAAACCCAATTCTCCTAACTAGGTTTACTTATCACAACACTCATATTTAAAAAGCATTAAAAAGAAGTCTCCTTTAAGCATAATTACAAAAAGATAAAGTAGTCTCTTGAGCTGAGTGGATGGTGGTTCTTAATTAGTTACAATAACTTCTGGCTTTGTTAAATTAACTGCTGGCTTAGCTGAAGCTTGCATAATGTCATTTATGTGTGTATGTTTATCTGCAACAACATCAACTAAAGAAAGTGCTCTATATGCAGGGACAAGATAAAGTGTGAAAGACTAACAAAGCGCACAAGCACCGATATGGGCAGCAAGCGCAACTAGATTAGCCAGGCAGATGAAATGTATTGGCCTATTTCTGAGCTGCATCCAAGTGGAATTGAACAAGGCCTGGTCTCTGGCTTGCTCATTTGAGATCAACCTCTTTATGCACACTTACATACATTTTGTGCCGATTGTGCAAACGAAAATTAAATAAAAACAATCAGTTTTTAAAGCATAACCAAGGCATGGAGCAAGTTCATCAGTGAAGTAGCATTCTCCACTCAGCAGGTGTGTATTCAACATGTCACTCCACCTGCAGAGACAGCCGGGAGATTAATGACAGTCTAGTCTGGTGGCTGGGGTCCCCCAGGTCACCCTGATTATCCATGCCTGACGAGTCTTCCTCTGTTTGGGACCCAAGGATGATGATGGGCCTCCACTAAAAGCAGCTGCTATGAATCTGAAAGGCTTCTGTCTGGGCAATGGGATATTTCAACCCACTGTAAACACAGAAGCCCCTCGGAAACACGTTAACCTTCCCACGGCTGCAACTTTCAGGCAGTGCTAGAGCCGTGCCCTGGAGGCCTGAGCGCTTACCCACTGGGGAGGCGGGCGGTGGGGGTAGCAGTGGGCGACGGGCGGGCACGGGTGTGCTCGGCGGCTGGGGGCTGCTGCGCCCGTCCCCACTGGCCGCTGTGATGACCCTGCGGAAGGGGGGGTCATCACTCACACTGCTGGGACCTGGCAGCAAAACAAAGAAACAAACAACCATAAAAATGTTTGGATTATATGTCGCAGTATCAAGGATGAAGAACACTTAATGAAAACAAACATTAAGCCTTTCAACTGTCAGTCAGCAAACGTCATGAGCATTCTTCAGCTGTATAAATGGCCACAAACTAAAGCTCTGGTCATGTACTCTCCCTTTCCCTCACTCCGCTCTCAGTACCACACACCCATTCACCGTTAGGACTGTAACTCTAGCATTCCCATAGAGTTCATTTAACCTTCGTCTAAACTGCTCGCTAGCATAGTAGCTGACCTCAAAGCAGTCTTCCTGTCTTGACATCCATCAGCCCCAATGCCTTCTCCAGACCTGACCAGACCTGATACGCTACGCGCTTTTGTTTCAAAGCCCTGTGGGAAGGCCTCTTGCAAGCCTGAGAGAGGCTAGGAGAGCCAACATGTTCGACCGACAGTGAAGCTCTGATATGCACAGTAAAATATGGATGCTGGACCATTCTAAAACACTTTTATATTTGCCATGAGATGATGAATGAAGATAAATTTAAAAAAAAAGTAATAATATAACTGTGATGGTCATAACAATGTGAGTTCTAATGCAAAAAAAATACAGAATACCCAGGACTGAAGTGCGAACATCAGAAAGGAGTTATTGGTGTAAGTTTGGTCTAGCTCACGGACGGAGATCCAGCACTGCAGGGGCTATGGCAGAGTCTCGCTGGCGCACAGCAGGAGATGATTATTAGGTGCAGAAAAGCTTAAGCTTACTTTCTATGGCCGAGCAGAAACCAAAGCGGACTTGTCATTGGGAGATAGAAGAAAAGCCTCATTAAGAACCTGTTAACCCCAGGAAGGCCTCTTGGAGTGAGAACTGTGTCAAACTGGGTTGGCAGCTCAAGCATGTGGTGCTAGTGTTACTTCCACCACTGTTATGGTTCTCCATAATCATCCACATAACCAGTGCATTGACTACTATGTCATTAGCATAAAGCACAGCAAAACTCTGGGCATCACAGGCACGAAAGCAGTGACTGACAGGGCAATTTGGAGTTCCATCTGGTTGGAGGGCATATGGGTTTGACATTCTTTGACAGTCTTCACCCACCAGGAGCTATCTGAAAGACATCGTGTGGAATGCAACTGAAGTTTATAGAGAATGTAATTAGACTTGAGATCAGACAGAAGTTGATTAATTTCCT
>NC_137515.1:13860000-13975000 GCF_041902795.1 Electrophorus electricus
AGGGCATGTCCGTCTCTGGCCGGGACAGGGTCAGTTATTGTCACTGTTGATGCTTATTGACCACTAGTGGAAAGAAATTATTTGCTCTGCCTTGTCTGAAAGTTAAAACAAACAAAAAAAGCCAGCAGGGGCTTTAATCATAGCACAGGGGTTGGAGTTCCACACTCCTGAGAGCTGAAACCCACATTTTGACCTCAGATGCTGATTGGATCTCATGAGAGATGGGTAAGCCAACACACACACACACCCACACCCACACACATATACATGTAGAGAGCGAGAGAAAGTGATTTACTTCATGTACCAAATGCAACAGCTCAGAAAGAAGGTGTGAGTCAGCAGCAATCACTGAACAGCCTACCCACACTGTCTGGAGCGAGAAATAGGTCCTAATGAGAAAGACCAAGCGCGAGAGAAAAAGCGACAGAGTGAGAAAAATAGAGATTCTGAAAGAGAGAGAAAGAAAGCAAGAAGGAGGGGCCGTGTCTGTATTACAGGAATTTACTTAAACAACAGCACAGGTAATACTCGACAATTAACTCCACGGAAAATAGCTCAAAAAAGGCACCGTGGCACAAAGCCCACTAAAACGACAGAGGCAGAGATATGACCATAAAATGTTTTATTCCATGTGCGTTCAGACATTTTCTACTGGCTTTCCAAGGGCACATATGTGTACCTATTGTGCATGATATACTAATATTATCGACTAGAAACACTTGATTAAGCTCACAAAATGAAAGTGCTGATCAAATAGATGAAAGCTGGCTTACACTAATGCAGAGAATAGTCGACCGTGTGTGTGTGTGCGTGTGCGCAAGTGTGTGTGTAGCACAGAAATAACCATCTGTTCTCACCAACAAGGATGACTCACAGGACGGTATGAGCGGTGGCATCTGCGCTCTCGCTACAACCACACACACACACACACACACACACACACACACGCTCTCTCTCTCTCATCGCTTTCCATTGCTTGGCACATCCTTTCTGCTCACCGTCTCCCTCGGTCTCCAGCTCTTTCTCTTATCTCTGGTTTCCCAACTCCTTGGCCTCTCATCCACAATTCAGCCTTTTCCTTCTACTCCCTCTTTGAGAGGAGACACAAGCGGCACAGGGATAAATATCCATGGGTTCCTAGTCGAAGCTCTCCAATGGAGCACAGGGCCAAAGGTAGGGGGTGCACATCATAACCGCACACCCATGCTAGACATGGGAAAGAGGATGTGATTAAATGAGACTTGAACCTGAATTTGTCATTGGAGAGCAATCTAAAGGAAACCGCCCAGTGAAGATGTCCATTGCCATAGTTGTCTCTCTGTGGATTACCTTTATGGGCAATGACACAGAGTCCCAAGGAAAGGCGGGTTAATAGATAATCAATATCTCTAAAGTATGACCATTTGACCTGCAGAAATATAAGCGCGTGTACAGATGAAATGTACACAATGGTCCCACCCTACATGCATGCCTGCACAAAAACAGAGCTCTGCCACCTTGACTCAAGGTTAGTCTGTGCCCTAAATGTTTGCGTGCATGAGAGAGAGAGAGAGAGAGAGAGAGAGAGAGAGAGAGAGAGAGAGAGGATGAGATATAACCACTTCCCTGTGTGTGCTAAAATGAAGAACCTGAGAGACAAATTTTTATGTCTGTACTCATTTCACTCTCTGCTTAGGAAGTCTATATTCTTAGGACAAGGAGAAATGAAGAGTCCCATTAATAACAATCCCGACGAGAGTATTTCAGCGGGTCAGTGCGCTGCTCAATAGACTGTCTAAAATGGCAAAATGGTGCTTTATCATTTCCTGGGGTGTCTGACATTACTATACTATATACCATAACAGCACAAAGGGCACAGCTTACAAGTTTCCATTACATCTTATGAGACTGTAAAGTGCACTGATCTGTCTGAATCTGAGCCAGGACTTCTCTGGGACTACTCCATTAGGCAGGCTCTATGAGGGGTTGTTTAGGGTAAAATCAGTGAAACACTTGCACACATGCACACTAATTGCACAAAAGTATGAAATACTTGTGCATACATATGAAACATTTTCACACAAATAGTGTACTACTTACATTTGCATATGATAATTTACACTTGAATATACACGCACCTGCATTCACTGGTACATAAACATTTAACTATGGTTTAACTATGCTTGTGTGTGGCTGCATGAGTGTGAAATAATGTTCAGTGCGCCCAGAAGTCATTTCACTGATTTCACCCTAAACGGCCCCTCATAAGGCTCCACACGCACACGTGCACACACACTCACACACACACACACACACACGCACGCACACACACTCACACACAAACACACACACACACACACACACACATGCACACACTCAAACACATATACACACACATGCATGCATGTACAAACACATGTGCATGTACATACAAATACAGACAAATACACACACAGTCAGTCTCTGGTCTCTCCATGTGCAGTACCACTGCAGACAACATCCATTTGCTCACCTCCCTGTCATTTATTTACTCCCATGACATTACACACTGAGCCAAGACAATTGATGCTGAGGTTGTATGATCTTGCAGTGTGTATGTGTGTGTGTGTTATTGAGATAGAAAGAGCTTCCCCCTAATGCAACAAGGTAAGCAATGTTGAGCATGAAGGAGCTTATACTGTAATCCCCTGACAAGCTGAAAAGGGAAATCACATCTAATCAGTTGTGAACACTTGCAAGAAGCTTGAAATGTAGAGAGAGAGGTAGAACATGAGGAAGGATGGCCTGGAGGATCTAAATATATTATATATCTGATACACAGAGAATTTGAGATGATAAAAGAGATTTACAAAAAGCCAAGTAGCAGTGCATAATGTAACCTTCTGCCCGCTGTGTAATAGAACTTGAGCGCATGTGCATACACACACTCAGACACCTGTGCACAGACACACACACATACACACCAAACAGTGTGTATCCTCCACCAGTGTGTAAAAGACACTCTGGCAGTAGCGTTGGTTAAGGTCAAATGACACCGGGGCCTCAGTGAGACTTTGGCTGCAACTTCAAACAGACGGCTGCCTTTCAGAAGAGCAGCTAAATAAGGCCTCCATTAAACAAGCACTCTGCGAGTGTACCCTTAGACCTGCTGGCCCCTGTACTCACCCTCCCCACTACAGAGAGATGGCTAGAGAGAGAGAGAAAGAGAGGGAGAGAGAGTGTGTATATTAGTATGAGAATAAAGAGATGAATGAAAAACGAAGGTTTTCAGTGATCTCCTTTAACAGTATGTTGATTACAGTGTATGATTACATTATCATACAGAGTGCATGATAGTGTAATATTGATCTTAGAACTGTAAAAATGCCACTACTGCAAGAGTATGAACAGATTGCTATTTGCATTAGAATGTAATGGTGGTAACTGTGATACTGGAAGCAAAAAACAGACGATGCTGTTAGCGAAAGTGATTATCCATCATCCATCAACCATCATCAGACGGTTTAAGTGAATTAACATGCTGACGTTAGTAAAAGTGAAATAGTGGTAATGACGTTAGACAAAAGTATGGGAGTTATGATGCCAAAGGAAGAAGGAACAATGGAATAAGGTATGTAACAGCGATGACATGTCCAAGACATTGCCGGAATGGCATGATTCTACTCTACTGCATTTTTAAGCATAAGCCATTCGATTTTTCACACTGTAAAAACTGTAGTACAACTATAAGAACCGGGACGTCAGTTGTCACACATTACACCACAAATAAGGACAATGGACAGCTATCGGTGATCAAGGAAATTTCAATTGCAACTTTATAAAAATGCTTTCTCATATTTCCATATTCTCTTTGATTGTATCCATATTCATTTCTGGCTAGTTTATTCACTCATATTTAAAATCTGCCAGCTGAGTTTAGCTATGTCACCTAATGGTTTAGCTGTTGCTCGCATGCATATATTATGTACTGTAAGTCATATCCTGTAGGTGCATCGGTATGAAAAGTAACTGCATAATTCATAGTGTTATTCATGAATTGTGCATAATTATCAGATTAGTAAGGGATAGATACTTGATAAACAGTGTGCAACAGGCAATTTCAGACACAGCATAGGATGTGATGCTGGTGGATGACAAGCACAGTCATCAAAACACAGAGCAGCACCAGGGCCAGTAGGCCTCGCCCTTCGCTATCAGGTCCAGCCCCCATGCCAGCAACTCCCAGCCCACCCTCTGATGTCTGATCTGCAGAGAGATAAAAAGAAACACTTTTATCTTAATCTGGCAACCCAGGTTTTCTCTGTCTTGTGTGTGACATATCATCAGAGTGCAGTGAGCTGGACCAATGGTCTGCTGAGGTTTTCCATCGAGACATAAGGCTTTGTTTCTTCTAAAAGAGCAAAGTGCTAGATCAACACCTAAAAGGAAAGGGGACAGCAATACCGAGTAGGGTCTCTGTCTTATAGAACCTCAGACAGTAACGACAGCTGAATCAATCTGACTGCCTCAGCCATCGTAATCCACAACTCTCCCATTCGAATCAATTTAGCCAATTACAAGAAGGCCCACTTCTATTGGTTAGGCCTCGCAAATCAATTGGGTTTCAGTGAGTCTCAGACACTGGCACTCCCTAGAGACTGCTGGGTCTGCAGAAGAATCAATATTTTGCACCATTACATGCTACGTTCCTTCATTTTGGGAGGCTCCACAAATGCTCCTGTTTGCTTTTGGGGACAGGTAGACTGAACAATGTGATGGACTCAGGAGAAGTAACCTCTATAAATGTAGAAATCACTGTATACAACACACTCACCTACACACAATTACCATTTGAATTAATGGTCAGCAGCTCAGGCGCCTGCCGGCTGACGGACAGGAGGGTAGGCTTGGATCAGATCATAGGTTAGGTTGGGTCATAGGTTTGGATCAGGTGAAAGATCAGGTTATACACGTCCAAAGCTATGCAGCCTTATATTTTTTATTATTTAACAATGCAAGTGTTGCCAGTTTTATGCTTATAATTTGTATTATTATAGAATTAAGCTCATTCTTATTGGATCCTTATTTATTTGGATCATTTAGATCAATATTTGCTATTATAGCTTTTTTTTTTTAATCTAATTGTAATAGCCATGAGCAGAAAAGCTGGCCTGTACGCCAGTCGAATACTTTTCAAGGTCTTTGATGTTGAACACTGCCCACTGAGTGTGACGTCCACAAGTGACATTTAATTGCTTTTTCCTGGTGCTGTCCACCTGCATGGCCTATCGATATAAACAGTGGAAATTTCTCAGTCATTTGAACCTCCAGCCAGTTGGCATAATTAGCATCTGCCACCCATCACTGGTCCTAACATGCAATCAGGAGGGTGACTCATTTACCCTTAAGCAAACAGCAGACAAACAGCACAGAAGGTACCCACCCCATATACGTACAAGATATACATTACAGTATGCTGTCTGTAATGGTGGCAGATTTTATAGAGCTTCAGTGATAACAAGCATTATCAAATCTATGAACTATAGAATTTGACATTTTTTTTAAAAGTTGCGTGATTTCTTTCAGTTAACCTAAACTGACGTTAGGCAACTTGGAGTTCCAAGATGTCCCTATTCTCCACTTCAGAACAGCTATATATAATGAAGACCAAGTATAGTAACTGTTCATAAGCAATCAAGAAAACGTCATTCAAAATGAAGGACAAATCAGGCACTGCATATGTTCTTTACCTACTATTTCTGTCTCTGACACCTTATCCAACAATTTCTCACACACATACACACACGCACACACACACACACGCGCACACGCACACATGCAGATGCACACACGCACACAATCTCTCATACCCCCATGCATACGTTTACACCTCTCACTTTCACTTTTTCTCACGTTCACGCTGTCTCTCTCTCTCTCTCTCACACCCTCTCTGTCTCTCACTCTCTTTCTCTCTCTCACTCCCTCTCTTTCGCTCTGTATTGGGAGTGCTAAGGGATTTCTTGTCCTGGGAGACTTTCTGCTAGAGATGATTATGATGTAACTCAGCCCATGACTCGTGCAGTAGAACCGCGGAGAGAAATCGGCGTCAGCTGTAACTGGGGGAAGATGTAGTAGCACTTCTTATATAGGTCGTATTGAAAACGCACGCCATGCACATGACCCACACTTCCTCCACACCGGCCAGAGAAGTGCAGCTCCTGAAGAGGCCGTCCGGCAGGCTGGAGCTACACTGGATTACCACATAATCATTCACCACGTATATTTGAGCTATTAAGCAAATTGCATATATTGTAAAATATTTGCAAAGATTCAGGTTTGTAGGAGATTTGTGCGTGTATATGTGTGTGTGTGTGTGTGTGTGTGTGTGTGTGTGTCTCAGTAACGTACGATACTGCTCCGGTCTGGAGGGGTCACTGCGGATGCTGTCAGCAGAGTGGTTGCTGGAGACGGAGGACACACTGGAGCTGCGGACGAAGCCGAAGGCGGCAAGGCGGCCCGGGGGCAGGCGGGAGTAGCCAGGGGGCCGCAGACCAGACACAGACGCCTTGGGCAGCAGGGACTTGGCAGCCAGCCCTGCCGCTGATGGTCTCTTCTGGTCTGAAAGAGGGGATGGCGAAGGTCAGAAAGCGTGCAACTAACAACTGCAGAACAACTCTCATTTGTGTATGTGTGTGTGTTTGCACAGACTGGAGTAAGCTCCTTTTGTTTTCTGGTCTCCTTTGAAGACTTGCAACCTATTAACATGTGTTGTGAAGTGCAGAGGCATCACTGCTCCTGCGTTTTATTCACCTTTCAAGAAAGCTATTTTAAGTGATTTTCTGCAGATCTGTGATTTCAGTGGCGACACACTGCAGCAAAACTTTAGGGAGCTGTAGTGCCAGTTCAGCTCTAATTTTTTGATTCAGCTGATTGGACATGAGGCCCTAGCGTAGCCAGGCCTGCTCTATGCCTATATGCTTACTTTACTGCTTAGTCCAGCACAAATGATTTAACTATCAGCAATTTCCTGGAACAATATATGATGTCACCCATATCCCTGCATGCCCTTTTCCACTTTGAAAGCTATAAAACCGGTTAAAAGCCCTAAAGTGTGTTAAATATATGGTCTTGTCTACAGTATGATGACAGCAGAAATGGAGGTTTCCAGCTTACAAGGTTCTGTCATCTTATGGTCTAAATGTGCGAAAATGTGCTTTACACTGTGTTAATGATAAGCTAGTGTCAATTACAGTTATTAAGGTACAAAGACTTCACAAATCTTTGTCTCCTCTCTCCTCTACTCTGGCTCCCTCTGCCCCTGTCGCTCTCTCTGTGGCACCCCTACAGGATCGTGACACTCCCTGGCAGGTTCTCTTTGGGGACCGGAATAACAGCAGCCTCGAAGCCAAAAACGCGTTTGAAATACGCTGTCCTGTGTAAGTGTATGTGAGCCGGAGACACATATCCTTATGCCTAATCCTTGAATAAATAGCATGGAAGTGGCATAGAAGTAGGACAAAGCAGCAGAAGTATTTGGGTGTATACACACTCACACACACACACACACACACACACACAGTCACCATAGCCACTGGGGTGAATTAGGGGCCCTCTCTGAGTGATCTGGGGCAGCTGTACAATCCCACGCTTGCTGCTAGAGATAAAGCACCTCTACGTCCCCGCCCCACAGGCTATAGCACCGCTGTGCTGCAGAATGCATTCTGAACGAGCTTTTAAAGAGGGAACAAATTCCCCATATTCTTTCTTTCTCTCCGTCTCCCTCTGCCTCTCTCGCTCCATCTCTCTCTCTGTCTCTGTCTCTCTCTCTCTCTCTCTCTCCCTCTCTCTCTCTCTGGCCCTAGCTTTCTCTCTTTGTTTGAAAGATGGACCAGAAAGACTACACACGAGAGTATACCCACACTTCCTCACACGCAGCCATGTACGCTCATGTGCGCGCATACCCACACACAACCCCCTCACACACACATACACACACACACACACACTCACATGTGTGCTGACACAACCACAAACACACGCACACGCACACACACGCACCCACAGCCAGTGCCATCAGGGTATTTAATGAAATTGCAGCCAGTTTTCTCCTTGAAGTGGGGGGTTGTGATCATTAAAGATAAATGGGCTCCAGCTTCCTCCTCACCCTGCATCCTGCCCCCCCCCCCCCTCTCTCTCTCTCTCTCTCTCTCTCTCTCTCTCTCTCTCTCTCTCTCTCTCTCTCTCTCTCTCTCTCTCTCTCTCTCTCTCTCTCTCTCTCTCTCTCTCTCTCTCTCTCTCTCTCTCTCTCTCTCTCTCCTTGCAGACCAGGAGGGAGATTGATGCCTCATAAACATTAATTTCCAGCCCTGGTGTCACAGGCCTCAGTATTTGCTGCTAAATGCACACATGATTCATATTCCACTGCTCCACTGCTCAACCACTTCCCTCTTTGCATTTCAGCTCTTTTTGTAAGGCTGCCGATTTAGAGATTTTGAACCGAAAGCACAAGCAATACAGGCAGAGTAGAGTTCTGCTAAGCAATGTGTAGCAATGTGTAAGAGTGTGTATGTGTGTGTGTGTGTGTGTGTGTGTGTGTGTGTTTGTGTGTGTAAAAGAGAGAAAGGGAAAGAGAATATTTTTAAATTATTTGAGCTAAGCAATTCGTAGATTTGTCACCAAGCGTTAATATGCATGAATACATTATTTTACAAAGACACATTCTCAGCTGCATGTATCTGCTGTAATGGGACTCATAAACTGTAGCCATAATAATGATATTACCACTTTAATGCAGGGAGCAAAAGTAATATGAATGGTTAGTTCTGGTGATGAGGACAAATGTAGATAGAAAAATGCTATATAATGCAAAGAAAACTATAAAACATTTAGGAATATGCAATAGAATGTAATATGTAATAGAAATTCCACCAAATTGCTGTTTCATTTGAAATTACTCAACAAGGAAGTGAAATATGAACAACACACCCGTTTTTACGAAGGAAGACGTTGAAACCTTTTTTTTTTTTTGTCTCTGCTTAGCGTTTATTGAGTAAGCTTCTCCGTGCCACCTCTGGTGGAGTGTGGTGTAGACCACAGTGACCAGGCTATGGCTTTCTTGCAACCTGCTAGGTCACCTGACCCCTTTCGCATGACCAAACATCCCGGCCAGACTCCCTTAACTACTGAATATCAGGACACATGGAAAGAAAAATCTCAGCGCTCTGCATGTTAATGTGTGCTGCGCCTCTGTGGAGTACACAAGCAGGCCAGGGGGACCAAACACTTCCTGCCAGGCAAATACTGGCAGTATTTAAGTGTTAATTGCTTTGCACTTCAAAGCTTTGCCATGCCTCTGGGCCAAAGAGTCTGGGAACCCCATCTTTATGCACCCCTTATGCGCATTCTGGTGAAGGAACAACATGACAGTTTGCAGATATCAATGTTTGGCCTGAAGTGTGAAAAAGGGGTTGGTAGAAATTAGTAAGGTGTGTATGTGTGTTTCTGTGCGCTCCGAAATAAATGACATTTTTTCTAATATTATCTCGCTGATACGCAAGCATAACCATCAGTGCCATAAAAGTGTGACTGTGTAGCTATAAACACACTGCTTACACTTCCTCTTGAGGTAAGATAACAGCTGACTTCTGTCATGGGTAAGGGTTCTTCAGAGCACATTTTTACATTTGCTATATTTTTATATCAAGAGTGCATAGGATCAGCATGCATTTCCAATGAAATACCCTGATATTTGTTGGATACCCTGATATCTGAAGTTTAGATGGGTTTGGCACCTTGTTGTGGAATTAAACAGGCATTACCTAAAGGTTCTGGAGGACTTTGAGAAGATTGAGTCACTGATGGGATCATTGATGGGGTCACTGATGAGGTTGCTGGTGGGGTTGGTGGAGGGGTTGCGGTCAGAGTGGCTGGTAGCGTCACCGATGGAGTCACCGCCTGCACTGGTTGATTGATAGCCAGAGGTGACTTCTGCCCTGTGAAGAACCGGCTCTTAACAGCAGTGGGTGGAGCCCTACTGACAGCACCAACACCGAGCTGTGGTCTCAGGGTTCGAGGCGAGCGGAATAGAGCACGTGTCTCCTGAGTTGCCATCTGGGCTTCTGAGGGGTCCTCAGATCCAGAGACAGGGGGCCTGAGGGTGGCTGGAGAGCTGCCAGTCTAAAGTAACGGCAAAGATGAACAAGTTTATGTCCACAATCATGGTATTACAAAATCATTGTATACACAAGATTCTCCTTCATCCTGAAAATACCACCTTTTAAACGGTCATTATAAACAAAGCAATGCAAAGAAGAAGAGCTTTTGACTCTCTTTTCACTTTTTGTAGGAAAGTCAAAAACAAAGGGTCAAAATATGGACAAATTTAGAGCTGTTAAATGTGGCACTTCATGCAACTGGTGATTCTGTTGTGTGATGAATGACAGCGAGAACTGCTACAGCCTCATTCCTTTGCCACTTATTTGACCTGAAATTTTTAACAGCAGATGTGTGGGCAAGAATTTTCAAGCCCTGTCCTTGGCACCCAGTTTTGTTTTGTTTTTTATACTGGATCAACTGTACTGGACTCCAGAAATCCTGAGGTAAAACATTTTGATGTAATTTTGGACATGCTTACTTTGATCAAAACAAAAGTCAATGGTAAATCATAAAATATCAGTTTAGACAGATACCATCAAAGGTTAACTCTTGTCTCTGGATCTATCAAATGTTTATGCCTCACCAAGCCTGTTAAATGATGTGCGAACTGTAGTGCTGAGGTGTGATCTCCTCACCCCCACTGGTGGGTACTTGTTGCTCAAAGAGCTGTAGAAGCTGAGTACCCTACTGGCAGCTTTGTGGGGCATGGTCTGACTAGGGGGCTTTATCCCCGACACCATCAGCCCAGGTGATAAAATCCGAGCCTTCTGCAGCTCCTGCCGGTACTTGTCGTAGAGCAGGTTGGAGGCACTCAGCGCTGGAGGCCCAGCTGGCTCCCCTGTAGCTGGTTGTGGACTTGGTGAGCTGGTACAGGCTGAGAGTCTGGTCGGTAGTGAGGAGGCCTCATATGGGCCATCAAGGGCCTGGGGCTTCGCCTGGGGGCTTTTGCGTATGTAGGTGATGATTTTAGGCCGGACACTTTTGGGTTTTGGGGGGCTCTTTGACGGAGGAGATGTCTCACTACAGCCCTGCTGGGGAGAAGGGGTTTGCACGCTAGTGTTGATGGAGGTTTTGACTGGAGGTCTTAGACCAGAACTGTACCCTTGGGAAGCACCATAGCCAAGCTGAGGAGCTCGGGCGGGCACTCGGTTCCTCATAGGTGACATTGGAGGGCGTCTCTGAGGAGAACCTGTGGTCCTGGGAGACGGGGGGGTGGAGGGTCTGGTGGGACTGCTGTAGGCCCTGCGGCTGAAGTGGCTCTTCCTATCCACAGGGCTAGGAGCTTGCTCCGCTGAGCCCTGCCTCCTGAGGATGGAGCCAGTCTTTTTGGAGCTCTGACTGGACTGGGTACCTGAGCCTGAGCCGAAAGACTGGACATTGCTGCTGGTCTCTGCTGGCTCCTTTTGGTCATTCTGATGGCTGCTGGCTTTGGTCCCCGCGTCCGAGGAGCGTTGCAGCCGCTGTCCTCGCGAGGGATCCACGTGTCCAGTATGTCCTGAGGTTATTCTTTGCTCTGTCTCAGGAGAGAGAGGTCGCACGAGCTGCCTGCGAGAAGGCGGAACTCTTTCAAGGTTTCTCTGGAATTTAGACAACAGGCCGTTCTCTTGCCTGTTATGTCTCCTGTCCACACCCCAGCACTGACCTTCAGCTGGACAGCTGCCATTCTCGGCGCTCAAGCCACGGTGCTCGTGTTCAGATCCCTGAGACAGTTTGGTTGCGTTGTGGTTCTGGTCCATGTCCCTGGGCTGCTCCCTGCTGTGTGAGGAGAGGATGAGGGCTTGCTGGCTGACTGGCTGCTGGATCCTGCCCTTGTCCGAGGTAGACTTGCTTGGCAGAGAGGTGGGAGTTTGTGCACATCCGGCGCTGTCTAGCGCGCTGGCCAAGCTCCCACTCAGGCTGCTCACTGCCAAGAGAGCCGAGATGAATACACTGTTTTCGGAGCTGCAGCGCCCTTCTCTTAGACTCCGCCTCCCACCGGACCGAGAGGCGGCGGTCCTGAGGTCTAGGGGCTGAGCGCTCTGGTCTGCGTCTGCTTCCCCACCGTGATTGGCATTTTGGTCTGTCACGCTGGAACCACTGGCCGTCCTGGAGGACGTCACAGCGGCCTGTCCCGGACAGAACTCCCTCTGCATCCCCTTTTTACTTGTATGATCTTCCTCTTTCAGAAATGCCTCCAGCTCCTGACTCTCTAATAACTCAAACTCCTCCAGCTCTGGGTCCTCGCTTCCGGCATGGGTGCCCCAAATGAGAATCCTTTCCTCAGTGCTTCCATGTGAAAGCAGGGGTGGAAGCGGGCTGCCAGTCTCAGCATGGCTTTCCTCCACGGGGACTGGGTTGGCATTGGCGTCCCCGTGCAGAGGGAGCAAAGGCTGCTTGTTATTGTTCTTTACTTCCTCATGCAGGCTGTCTTGCAGACCTCCTATTTCCTCTTGCCCACTCATGTTGTACAAATCCGAGCTTCTCTCTCAACAATTCCCTAGTGATGCCGGATCCATAAAAAAGGTTTCGTTCCCCTCTGGGGCTGCAGGGTTTTTCTGTTCAACGGTGAAAATCTAATCTTACATCTTTTCCATGGTTACTAGGAGTGAGCCTTGATATTGGGGTCTGAAGGTCCTTTCTTGTCTCGGTTATACTTCTCTTTGCATTTCTCAGTCAGACGGGGGGCCTGATGATTCCTTTTTAGCAGATAGAGCCTTAATGAGATGCTTTACCAGTCCTGGTGCCTAACCATGCATGAACAGGAAAACAAAATTAGAAACCAAATCAACATATTCTCTACAGTGTATATGGGTAACTATTCACACATGCTGCAATAGCTAAAAAAATTAAGGCTTAGTAAGCCTTATTCTTGAGGGGTTGCTTGAACTCCTTTAAAACATTCTCAAGATTGGTTATTTGGAGATAAAGATTTACATGAAAGCAACAGACATTTCACTGTTTTTTGGAATGGTTACTTGTTTTACTGCTGTGAACAAAAGTTCAAAGACTACTTTACATGCCTTTTTATAAGCATTACACACAAGGCAAACTGTAAAACCTTCATTACTGCCTGTCAAACAGCATTGCAGTGCAGTTTATGTGAGGACCCAGTCATTTCTAAATCTAGAACTGAATCTGTGAAGGATTGTGTATCATAAAGCAATTAAGGGATGATATGTTCAAGAAATTGTATGGCTTTATATATCCAATTTATTCCTGTCTTCTGTATTGGAATTCTAATGTCTTTAAAATAAAAATGAGAGCAAAGCTTTGAAATTAAATAGCTTGCCAATAGATTGAAGCTTTGGCTTTCTTTCTTAATAACAGATGGCAGTATCTCCTGATTCATTAATTAAATTTTCAGCTCACCACTACCATAGCTAATATATGGATATATGGCAGGATGGGGAAGACAGTTGTAATAAATTATGATTGATGAACTATACAGTAGCATGTGATGAAAAGGTACATTAAATATGAAGTTGGAACACTTTCTTGTATGCTGCCATTTCCCTGTGGGCTTGGGGCATGACAAAGAGGAATGGCAAGAGAAAGGCAAATAAATGAGAAATACTTTGTGACAAAGCTCACTGCGTACATGGAGAACAGCAGACAGCAGACAGAGCCAGAGGTGGTGGTGGGGATAGCAAGATACAGTGGAAAAGAAAACAATTAAAATGGATTTTTAACAATAAGGCTTACAGCAGCTGCCAGGCCAAGTGTATAGAAAGAGCAGGACCGTGTTCTTTGCAGGGGGCTTGTACCATGTGTTGGTCACGCTTGCACGGAGAAAGAGCCTGAAGCTTAGGTGATTTATACTAAAGTCTGGAACAGTTTTATAAGCTGAGCGGAGGGCGGGGGTGGGGATAATTTAGTGAAATCCAAATTTTCTCTTCTATAAAGTTTAGCTTTTCATATCAGAGCGCTGATGAATGATCAAGAGACACTAGATGCAGAAAGCTAGATGCACATTTCTACATCCACTGACTCATCCAGATAGTGAGCAGTGAGGCGGCTGTAGGCTAAGCACATTCCTGGTGATGAGCGAAGAGTTAACGCAGTCTGTGAAGGCAGACAGAAAAACAGATATTAAGGCCTGTTAGTGAGAAAATGATCCCGATGACAGTACTCCATACTGACGCTATAGCACAAAGCAATCCGTCTTCCGCTCTATGCTATAATTTGGCTAAACACAGAAAAACGTGCACACAAAAACCTGCAATTGCATGTGTTAACATGGCAGCTGGATGAGTCAGTGGATGTAGATGTGTGGATGTTCAGGCATGTACAGACACACAGGCATCGAAAAACAACGGCAAACACAAAACTGACATGATGGTATGAAAATCTTGCATGCCCAACGTCCAGTGGCAAAACACTGCCCTTTTGAAATCCAACCGCAAAATGTTTCTTGCTGCCAAAGTGGTTCTGCTCCAGATTCTGAAAGCTTATGTCAGGTTGGAGAGTGAGAGCTGAGCTCAGGTCATGGTCTCCAGGATTATCCCTTAGAGCACATCGTCAAAGCCTCGGCTGGGAAAGATGACAGGAGCATCTGGGAAATGTGTGGCAGGAGGCTGGACGTGTGTGGGTCTAATAAAATGATGCAGACATCAAATGACTCACTGTACACTTACCACTCAGTGTTTAATGGAATCTGTGCTCAAAGTCCTCTTTCTTGCAGCTTCCCATGTTTTAAAGCATGGCCCCCTTGTGCTGTTACCCCGTGCCATTAGGCAGTCCTCCACCATATTATGTTCCTAACAAAGAGAAAGAGTTCACTTTGCAGTCCTAAAGCACTACATCCCAAGCCCCTACCCTAAACCCAGTCAAAAGCAGTTAAAATACTCTATGCCCTATTTAAAAAGTAAGCCTTGCATCTACTTTTTAATGAAACCATGCTATTGGCCTGAAGCAGTGCTACACACACCAAAAAGATGTTTGAGACATTGTGGATGTCATATAATTTGATTGGTGAACTCTGCTGGAGAGTAGAAAATTAAAATAGCTCTCCCATGGTACCAGGAAAACTCATCAATATAGTTCTTGCAGTCTGCTGCAAATGAGACAATAAGCAGATCATCTGCAAATAAGATTAGATTACAGGCTAATGTGCTTGTGTTGATCCAGTGTACACAGGTTGATCCTGTGTCTTATAAAGTGGGGTTGACATCCCAAGCCCCATTTCCTACCGTCTCCTGCTAGCACTCATCATGAACTGTGCTGGGCTATGAAAACAAGCAGGTGGTGTTTGTTTCTCAGGTCCTCTGCCACCGACACAGTACACGGCGACGACACAGCAGGGGTGAGAGGAGAACAAGGGAGGTATACACCCAGAGATCTGCGGGAGTGGAGCTGCTCCACAGCTGTACAGTTGCATTTACTCGCGCGCGTGTGCACAAACATAGCTAATGTTTGCGTAAACCTACTGTGGCTTATCCGTTATCAAATATGCGATTCCATGACTGTTTCACCGATTACCAACTGGCGCTGTCATTCTACACACATACTAGGAAACTATGATTCATTAAAATGAATGCCAAGCAGGAAATTCCTGGTTTGTCAGGAACAACGAGCCCTCATCCATATGCCGTGCAGGTAGGAGGATGGGTAGGAGGACGGAGTGTTTGCTACAGGAGCTGTTTCACATGAACGGCAGCATGTGCCAGTCCCGCTATGCACAGCCCCGCTGCTCTATATTGGCATGTCTGGGTCCAGTGTTATTTATTTGCTAATTACCTTTTGGAACATGTCAGACTCTTAGTAGTGTACAGAGTGTGAATATTCATGTAACCAACTCAACAGATCAATGTGGACAAATCACTGTAAACATAAACAATGCAAAACAATGAAAATGTCTTGCATTTAAAGACAAAAAAAACAACAACCCACCCAGTCAAATTTTACTCACAGTGTGAATAGGTACATTCAGTGAGCCAAGCAATGAAAAAGCAAAGAGTGTGGAAAATATGCAGTGATATTCCAGCAACAGGGAACCAATCACTGAAACATACATCCCAAAGGTGAATTTGTTACAAGCTTGTGTTCACCAGTTACCATGCAGCAAATAAAACACACCAACACAGCTTGTAATTACATCACTACCCTACGCTTCCCCCCAACCGCCACCTTATAATCAGCCTCAGCATCTTTTATCATCCTCACACCTTGTTATCACCTCAGCAAGTGGGAAAGCAGAAGAGGCCAACAAAGAGAACAAGCAGAGCAACCGGTAGAAAGGTGCAGAGCAGACAGCGGGAGACCAGACGGACAGAGCACACGGTTCAACAGCATGGAGACGGTGCAAAAAATACAGAGCAGATGTAACACAACAAGCAGAGCATACAGCAGTACAGCAGAGAGAAACAACAGAAAGACAAGAGCAGTTGCAGAGGAGCGTCAGACCAAGGCACAAAAGAAGGGAACACAGAAGACACGGAGAGCGAGCGATGCTTCGTTCTTCTCCTCATTATTTCAATCTGCAACTGCAAAGGTCTTGTGTACAGTCGCAGATGCAGACAAATTGGCTCTTCACAACCAGGGCGATTCACAAGGGGCTGGAAGGATAAGTTTTGAAAGGAAACTGAGTCCTTTTGGGCTACTCAATTTTGATCTTAAATAGGACATGTATTTTGGACACAGCACTGACCATGTGCGCGTCTTTTATGTGTATTTCTTTCAGCATCTCTGTTTGCCAATGCATAAAATAGTGTTAGACTGTATGTGAAATAGAGCAGAGTAAAATCACAAGTAAATATAAAGTGAATTACTTCCTGTACTCATTTTCACTCTGGCTGTAAGTTGGGGAAGAGCATGAGTTGTTTGATATTTCAGTTATTACTATTCAGGTAATGCTATAAGCAGGATTTTATATGCATAATTTATTCAATATAAGATTTGTGTAAAGCTGATTCAATATATTCTGTAAAGCTGATTCAATATATGATTTCTGTAAATAAAGACATGTGTTATAAAAAATTGAATTTGAATTTATTCTGATATGAGTAACATGAAATTCAATATTTAGCAAATTATTTAAATATGGCAGGTATTATTCACCATGCACAGTGTGGTGTATTGTAAGCCACTACAGTGCTACACAATGAGAGCAGTGAACTATGTACTATGAACTATCACACAAAGTATTACACCAGTAAGATGAAATACAGACACATTTGCTCTTTTTGTGATATTTCATTTTGGAGCAGAACGAGGAGGCCCCAGAACAGGCCAGCAGTGAGGCAGACCAGGGAGTAATGGGAGGCCGCTCAGCTTTAGCCAGGTTCAAAAGCTTGTTTGTGGAGTGCCAGGTGCTCTTTGTTCCCCTCTGGAACTAATTAACCTTGCCCTAAAGATAGCAACAGAGACTTCCCCGAGGTGAGGTGAGGAGTGCTGTCTGAACTCGCCTTCAGTGCAGGCCTTCACGCTTTCATTTCAAGCGCTCTCGCACTCATCTTTCTCTCTCCCTCTCGTTCTCTCCTCGTTTCATTAAAAAGCAAAACCTGACCAAAATCTCCCATCCAAATTTGTGATCCCCTTAATCTGTTTGGGCCTGCCTTTCACACGTTGAAATAAAGCAGTCGCTAACAGGTCTTTCTGTGTTTTGGGCCTAATTTCCCAGTGGATCCATGAAATCTAAATGCCATTTCTGAGGAATATCAGCAGCAAGCGTGCGACCCGTTGGCCACAGGCCACCATGGCAGAACAGCCTGAGGAGATGCTGAGACAGACACAACCACCAGCTGGCTAAGTCGCAGGCAATCTGCACCACTTTACAGACTGCGTTCATCCACCAGGAAAAGGCGTGACAAGCTCCTCCATTCACTAAACCCTGCTTAATAACAACAGGAGAGGAACGGGGGCAGATTCTCCAATCACCCGGTCAATGTGATAAGGCAATCAAATGGTGGCATGAGGGTTCTAGGTATTACTGATGAACCACCATGCTGCTCGCCATATATTTGCTGTCACATGGCCACAGTGTGGGCTATCATCGTGCATATGGACAGGGCAGCTATGTTACGCCACTCCATGACAGCCTAATTTGCTGGGACTAACTGTAATTGGGGGAGGCTCTAATTCTGTCTTAGATTGAGGGTGCATGTGTCAATCATCACTGGGGACCAGAGGCACAAATGAGCAAGGCTCAGTAACAAAGAGGCATAACTGTGAACGAACAGGAAGAGAATGCCATCATTTTCCACCAGTGGCTGAAAAACAAGAGTGACAATTGAGAAAAGGTAAATCAAATATATTGTGCTGTTCAGCATGTGTTTGACTTTGAGGATCTATAGAGCTATAGAAATGGAAGGGCTCACAAATATACTGTCAAAAACACATCCAGGGATATGGGAAAACACAGTTACATCTAATGTACATGTTGGACTATTTCAGGTTTCTGCTGACAACAGGAAGCGTTTTTAGTATGGTCTCAGATTACACAGCATAGTAACCTATATTACAAATCCCATGTCTGCAAAGAAGGAGGTCATGAAGTGCAGAAACAACAAATATTGTTGTGTTATGAATGACAGTCACCACTAAACAAGGATGATGCTATATTAACACATGGAGATTTATTTTCCTTTCAGGCCCATGTATGTTTGTACAAGCACCTCACACACATTCTCATTTACATCATTTCCCATAAGCAGGCTAATACAAAAACCTGATACAACACATATAAAATGCTGTAGACATCCCCCTTTTCATAAAAGGTTTTTTCCCTTCTAATAAAACTGAACCACATGTTAGACCCGAACCTTTGACTGAGTGTGGGAATTATTCTGGATAACTTTAGGGTTTGATCCTAAGGTACCTGCTATTAACAAACTAAAGCCTCTTTTCTACCGTTGGGCGAAACAGTTACTATAAACATGTCAGGCTGTTCTGTACTGTTCTGCTCTGTCCCACATGGTTCCTGGACTCCTGAGACTAGTTACATAAGCGCTGCGCTGGAAATCTGGACCAGGATGTATATGAGGTGGCAACAGATCCTTGTGACTAAATAACTCCAGCCGCTGTCTGACAAGGTGCATCATTTAGAGTTGTCAGGATTTTTTTGAGTGTTTCTTTTGATTTGCAAAACAGCACCAAAGAGAATAAAATAAGAAGAGGCTTACCTCTGTTTGTGTAGAACCAAACAGCGAATCCCACCACCAATAAGCCATCCCACCTGCACGGTTCTGCAGCTCTAAGCATGGTTAGCTAACCGTGCTGAGCAAATTGTGATGAGCTCAGTTTGTAATCATTCTGTGTGTAACCATATTCATGTGGAAATGAGAATGAAATTGTTAGTGTCCATATTCAAGACCATTTGGCTCTACAGCAGGAACAAGGTTAGGGTCTGGAGTGACACCATATCAGAAGATATTTAGGTACTCTCCAGCCCTGTGAAGCTGCTAGAAGACCTACAGATCTGCCTCTGAAACTGGTGCTATGAGTGCCACTAAATGAACTTTATTCCTTTGAATAATGAATACATCAACCCAGGCCATTCCTCACTGAGACCCCTGAGACCCCTGAGACCCTGAGACCTCTCTAGGGGTCTCAGTGAGGAATGGCCTGGGTTGATGTATTCCCTTTTCTTTTATCTTTATCTATCTGACCCACACAAATGCTCATTGGTGTCTCCTGTTAAATTGTCGTCTCTGCTGCTGTTGGCTGCAACGCTCCTTCTTTGAGTTTGCAGAGGTTAGTCTAATCTGGGGGGTTAGTTGTGATGGGATTACCGGGACAGCGTTTATCTTTCTAGCCAGCAGAACTGTGTTCACTGGCCAGAGGTGTTGAGTGGTACACCATCAGAACCAAGTATGGGCCTTTTTCGATGAGACACTTTACTGTCCTCACCTTACATTCCACTTCTCCTGAACACGAGAGAGGATGCCGTGTAGGAAGTGTAAACTAATTTCCTGTTTAAAGTCCCATGCTGAATTTTAAATTACTAGAATGAGAAATGTGGCCCTTAACAACAGTTTCAATTCCATGTCTAGAAAAAAAATTGATGTGAAGTGCTGAGGTGGTGGATGGGAGTTTTGCCACTTCAAAAAAATCTGGATAGTCAACCATAATTACATCCTGTTGATCTCTTAACTTTAAAAGGTCTGCTTCATGTTTATTCCATGTCAGTCAGGAAATCCCCATGTGTCTCTTATAAGTTTACTCTCTCTAGGGCACGATGTATTTGTTGATATCATTCTGCACCTGTGTAATCAAGCTGGGCCAGCAAACAGACTGCCTTGCTCTGTATTAGTGATAGGTGTCCCTCACACAACTTCCCTATAGGATTCCGGCTCTCAGAGATGGTTGCAATAACTAATCCTAGCACTTTAAAGATTAGCCCACTGTGCACTGGAAGCCCTGCTGAAAAGGCCAGGTGTAGGACTATTGAAAACTTGTCCAGCTCTCTATCTTTGCAGTATTTCATGATTTCATCTTTATCCTGATGTTCTTGAATTTGCATCAGTGCTTTCTTTGTGGCAAGTATACTGGACATTACCACATCCACATATAGATTGGTCTTCCATTTTATGATCCCCAGTGTCTTTCACTGGAGCTCTGGAAAACATTTCTGCTGAGTTCTTCTCTTGCCTGTGACATGTGTTATTCTGTAACAAAATCTCTGCTGGTCTTCCTGTGTTTGAAGAAGGACTGCACCAAGCCCATATGAAGATGCATCAGCTGACACAACTGTTTCTGCTCTGGGGTTATTCTGTGCCAGTGCACAGGTATGATGATCAGCTGTTTTTCCCCCATTATTACTTCTTGGTGTAATACTCTGGTGTTGATGATATGCCAAAGCACACTTGGTTGAAGCAAAATTTCCTGCAAAACACTACAAATGTTGTTGCACTGGTGTGTTCTGTGTTCTATGGACTTTTTTCTTTTTTTACTGAGTCGTTCACCTTAAGCCTGGCCCCACTACCAGTGTTGACAATGACACTGATAAATGACATGACATTTTTCACCCATTTTTTGTCCTTGATGGTTAGTCATCAAAGTCCCCACACTGCATGATCCTCCCTGAATGAAATACCAGATAATGAATCATAAATATTGAAGATGTTTTATATTTATGATTCCCAATCATGTCTGCCCTGATTGGAACGGGAGTATATCAGAAGTGTAAATATTGGATTATAGACACTCCACAGCACAACATAGTCTGAGAAGATCAAAGTTTAAGATCATCCTGATATTTGGAGACCTTTTGTGATTGTTGGGAGGAGCTAATCGGCCTCAAAAATGGTCCAATTATCCTGTAGTGTGGGCCAGGCAATGGTGAGTTCAACGCAAATTCTCACAGTGCCACTGGGCTTAGATACAGCAACTGTGCTGGCACACAACTCTGTTGGTTCTTCCACTTTTTAGCTCCTCCAGTGACTCCATCCTAACCAGCTCGTTTCACCTTTGGCAGGAGGGATTTCATGTCTGACTTAAGTACCATTTCATATCCACCATCCAAATTCATAAAATGTACCACCAGATGTAACATGACGTTAATAGCAATTAGCGCCATAGTAACACATGTTCTCAGTTCACAAATGGGGACTGCCAGCATATGTTAGCATTTGCATGATATATAGTGCTACTGAATTTTGTCCTCTTTTGCATATGATGTTAGCTATTTATTAAAGAACAGTGCTCCACAAAAAGTACCACTTGTACATGTCATAGTAATATTAAATGTTAATAAATGATAGTAAATGTTGCGGTAAGAAGCCGATATGGATTGGATGATTTTGACTCTTTGACTCGAACATTCAACTAATGATTAAAATTGTAGCTACACACCCATTTAGTTGATTGACAACTTTACTTAAATTTTCTCACATTTTCTTCTGCACAAGGTGGATGGCAATGCTGTTATAAGTCCATTCCGATAACAATGTTAAATTCAGGTTCTGTATTTTCTCATTTTATTTTTACCAGCCAAGGTGTCGGTGAGTCGCTGGCGCTAATAAAGCCTAAGTATGAAATGTCTCCACAACTCTGGTCAGTATTCACCTTTTACAGTCTTATTCCTGCATCCATTTATGTTCTTTTCTCTTACAGTGGTTGCACACTGCTTCTCTGGTTAGGAACTTTCAAGAGTCCCTTTCCACAGCTTTTGCATGGTGGATAGCTTGATTTTTTTATGCACATGCAGTGACATCATAGAAAACATGTTTACAGCAGCTCATGTTCCTGGTGTTGCACCAATTTCAAACAAATTCTGTATCTATGCTGAAGAAGCCGTGATATCGCCCTCCACCCCACCTAAAGCCCTGCCCAACCTAGTCTGCCTTTGTCAGTTTGTTTACCTCTATCTGCCAAGACCACGTTTGACAGCACCTGAGAATTAGACACTATGTCAAGTGCCTTCAGTCTGTAGAAGTCTTTTCTTTTTTTTTTTACAGCATGTTTAGAGTTTACAAAAAAAGGAAAAATTCATGGCTGGGAGAAATATTGATGCGTCGTCTACAACTGTTCGTAGAGTGTTCCGTGAAGACTGCCGAGGATGCTAAGCTCAATCTGACTTTAGTGACAAGCTGCAGTACCACTGATGCAAGTGTTCAAGTGATGTTAAAAATGGTGCCACCAGGACGAAGCACCTCGATGCATGTTGGCAGTGTTGAAGTAGCAGATTGTTCCCCACAGCACGGCCAGGCCATACCAGAGATAATGCAACACTGTTTTGCACATGATTCCATTATAGTTCCCATCTGACTCAAACCTGCACATTTATGTTTAAATGATGCCAGTGTTAATGCCAGTGTTTCTGCAAACAAAATCTTCTTTGGTGCAATGCTGCAGTTAACAGGGTCAGAATGACAATGGCCTATTAGAACTGTATTTTTTCTCACTTCATTTTGTTCTGCACCCAAATGCTATGAATGGGGTCAAAATTATATGTGCGAGATAATTGGTGCCCTTGTAACAGAGGACGGTAAATATTTGCATTCTGTGTGATGACAAAAAAGGGTGTGTTACAACCGCACTGTGTTTTCGTACTGAATGCCAAGTGTGCCATCTGGCTAATAGCAGCATATTTTCATGGAGCAAGCAGATGTATGCGGATGAAGGAGTGAGGGAAAGCATCAATGGATGACTGATGGACCAAAGGAGAGAAAGAGGCAGTGAGGGAGTTATTGGGTGAGTGAGTGAATTCCTTGAGGATCTCAACACTCTGCCTGAAAACCTGGGTTATGTCAGTCTAATGCCACCATCACCTTTTATAGATGGGCAAATAAGAATCGATGCAGACAGTCAAATAGATACATACACACATGCAGACATTAATATAAACTGTACATTCATACATACATACAGCATACAAGCATCAATAAGTAGTCACCTGGCATCTCCTCAGTTCACACCACACATGCATATACACAATGACACTACCTGTCTATTGGAAAATGAGATTGTTTATGTGAATGAATGCTATGGAAGACAATGCTGTACAATACAACAAACAGACCTTAGCAAAAGCATTAGCACAATGCATATTACCACAACTAAGCTAAAATCACTGCCAAGTCCAGCTTCATGAGGTACCTACAAAATGGCCTGTTTTATTGTGCTGAAATGGGTACCACTACACAAAAGACACAGGGTAATACCCAATGGTGGCGTGCTTGGGGATATTAAATACAGTTATTATGAAAATGATTCCTGGGGAAATGCAGTTCTGGTTCTGTTGCCATGACAACTAGGGAAGGTGTCTGGGAAGTTGCTGGTGAATTTGGAGCAGAGCTTTGTTCAGAGTTAAAGGTTAAAGCAGGGAGGGTAGGTGGGGCTATTGTTGCAGGGCCTTATTTATAAATAAGGAGTGACTCAATTAAGGTGTGTGTATGTGTGTGTGTGTGTATGTGTGTGCCTGAAGGTCTTCTACAGTCACAATACAAGTTCATTAAGATACAAGGAGTAGACATTTGTCCCTAGAGACAGGCCTTTGGACAGCTCTACACTTATACTTACTTACACACACACACACGCACACATGCGCACGCATGTACAAACGCACACACCACACACCCGTACAATGTTTTACATATTTCTAGAGAAACTTCTCCGGCTAGAACTCGGTTTCAGAGAGCATGGAGTTGACATGCTATGGGAACATGTGTGCCTGGGTACATGTGTGACAGTACGTATTTACCTGAAGGCTACTGCTGAATGATGGAGGATACACCACTTCATCTCCACTGAGGGAACTCAGTCAACGGTGGATCATTTTAGATCTGCACAACAAAGGGATGCACTGTGTCAGTGCCCTTTAAGTATTATAACGGTATCTACAATTCTTATCTGAGGTTGATGTGTTACAGATTTTGTTAAAACCTGTAAATCTACTGAATCAACAGAAAAGGACAATCCATTTAAATACTTGAGGATGACTTCTGTCCAAACAAAGCAATACTTGTATATAGTATATTTCATAACGCTGTCCGCATTTTTTCCACCATTATCTGAAATCCAATCTCACTAAAAATAGCATAATACATTTACTTATTTTTCTATGTCCATTTTGTCATTAAGTAAAGACTCTGGCGCCTGATATCTCCTATGTCTCTCAGAGAGAGAGAGCTAGACGGGGGAAGGAGCTACTTATCACAGCGTCAGCGGTTTTGTTTTAAAATGTGGTTATCCTGCCATACTTTATAACAAAGAGTATCAAAGAGGGATCCTGGAACTCTTAGTCGCTTCAGATGCAATATCTACCACTCACAAAGCATTTGTCCACAAAGAATGATCACAACAAGAGAATCTCTATGCCATCTCTATGAAGAGACGTGGAGGAGAGAGGAGAGGAGAGGATACTCCGGATCCTGCAGCTTCTCACTACACACACACACACACACACACACACACACACACACACACACAGACTGCGAAAAGCACACAAAGCATGAGTCAGATGCCAAACTGTTACCCAACACAACTACTACACTCTCAATGCACTAGTACCAGTGGATTACCCCCTGCTTTGATCTCAGTCAACATCTAACAAATAAACAAAACATGAATCCCACCAAATACTAAATTATCTTACAACTCTTAACCATATTAAAAATATGTACTAGGAACTAAAACTTATAACAAGCATTTTTGGTTTTGAAAAGCACAGAATTAAAAGTCCATTTCTGTGACTGAAACCTATAACACATTAATAAATACCCAGTTTAAATGTTGTTAGCCTAATAAATGATAAATGTCAAATAATCAACTGATAACATACTCATTTCACCCATCTTTTATTATATTTCAAACAGGCTGTGGGTGTAGAGTGCCATATGTATGCATCTCAGTACTCTATTCCAAATGAAGAGCTGGCATATTGAACAGGAAATCAATGCCACCTGACTTCAATACCGAGCACCATAAACCACTTCCTGTCGCTCTCCACTTCTCTTTCAGACACACAGGCAGGAACAAAAAAAAACAAAAAAAACAAACACATTTATGGCATAAATGATAAAACGTCGTGTCCAGTTTGCCAAGCAAGCGAGCAAGCATGAATGAAGTATCTCTGTACGGATGTGAAACCCTGCGGACTCCTATCATTTCACAGACTCATACACACACACCTTCTTCCCTGGTCTTCACATGAAATCCAAACCAGCCCATATTGGACAGCTCTGCATGATACACACTGCTTCTGCAATGACATGCTCCACTGCACAGCTCAGAGACCAACACACACACACACACACACACACACACACCTGACCTTACAAAGACATCCTCTGCCATTCCAATCAATCCATCCATCCATCCTTCCATCCTGTCCTCCTACACCTCCCCCATCCAACCTAGTTTATATTCAAATGAGATAGTACGATTCAGGATGCTGTTTAACGGTTTAATTACTTTGCTGTACCACAAACCAGAACACACAGGAACGCCCAAACCACATCCTGACCACTCCACTGGTGCTTACTACAACACCAATGATGGGTAGCTCATCGTTTCAGGGCTCAGGGAGATGATGGGAGTTGTAATGACTGATTAAAGTGCAGTATCAGCACCTGCAGTACGGATGGGACAACTCATTGATCTGAGACAGGCTCTGAATCACATGTACCCTGTGACCTCTGGGATCAGGGAAAGCACCTCTGGCTATGAAACTAAAGGTAGTAAATGTGAGCAGTGGGGTGGCCAAGCAGTTTATCACCATTTACAATGATGCTCATCACATAATAAATTTCAAACGGCCAGTCCTAATCCTATCCTAGAGTCCTAATCACCTGTTTAGGATCTTTTTTTTTTCCCTTTAAGCTTACATAACACCAGATACCTGGTTATATAGTAGGTTATTAAAAGGTTATGGATGGATTCTTTGTTTGCTCTATTCTCTAGATGAATTAGAGAGTGTGGCAATGGTGGCCTGGCTGAGCATCACCTGGGGAACGGGGGGTGAAGAGTCGGTTCAGGGGAACCAGCAGCTAATTGGTCGCACCTGTGTGTGGTTAAGAGCAACCTACTTATATGTCTACTTTTCTGTCAGTAGATTCCCGGAGTCCGAGAGAGAGACCCCCAGCTCAGTCAGTGGCCCCGAAGGCATACTGCTGGAAAGAGAAGTCAAGGATATGTGAAAAGGATTCATGGCAAGCTGATTTTATTTTGCTGGTTAAGCTAATAAAAGACGGCGTCCTTCAAATTCTTGCCTCTCACATCCTTTCTCCAACCCTCCACCCACTGCTTACAGGGACATTCTCCATATGAAAGCTGTCCTATTAGGGATATGGAAGGGATTTGCACTGGGTATACAAATGACACTGAAATAATTGAGAGAATAGGTGAAAACAGAAGAAAATTCATATACTGGACATAAGATTACAAACAGTAGGCAGAAACTACGTACGAGAGCAGGGGGCCAGCACAACCTCTTCAGTGCATGTTAGATTAAAAAGCAACATTTCATAGGTGTTCTTTAATGTGTGCCCAATTTGGTCGTCCGACATTTCTAAACTTTGCAATATAAATATCAGCTTGAGAATTACAGGCAAAACATTCATCACTGTTGCCATCTCTATTAACCTATAGCACAGATTCAGCCCCCGCAACACAACACGAGAGCTGTCATACCGCAACAGCTGAGGAAGTGCTGCAGGACGCTATAACAAGATTCCAGTCCCCAGGTTTCAAACTAATCCCCCTGCCGAGAACGGCATGAGTCCTGCCACCAGATCCATCCTAATTATGTCACATGTACATCCATTTGTCAGGTGCATAATCAGTAATGCGTTTATCAGAAAGGCCACACTGGTGTGTTGGAGACAGGGGAAGCAGGAAGAGTTATTACCGTATGACCCCCAAATGAGATTTAAAGACTATAAACAGAGACACAGCATGCAGAGAAGTGGTGAGCAAAGAGGAACTATGCAGGAACAGATTAGGCTTTCAATTTCTTAATTAACGTTAATATATATATGTAGCATATGCAATAAAACAGAGTGAGAATGTATATAGGGTCCACATTTCATTATTCATTTATTGAAAATTAATATATCTTACACAGTCAATACTTATTATTTAGAATTACAATATTTGAATCTGAGATAAATAATTTGCAGTTATTATTGTAGTTGTAGTTTAGAAGTCCTTGTATGAAACTTGGCACACCTCTGTGTTTGAATCAAAGCACACAACACATCACTTCCAGACAATAAACATTCTTGGCATTTCTGCAAATTCTTCAGTATTTATTGTTATAATTTGGTATATATAATAGGGTGTTTAACTGAAATATCTAGGTTTTGCGCAGTAAAATGCACATTTCCCATATAAATATGCCTAGAACTGTACGAAAACAAATATAAAACGGCGATAGTGTGTATTATTCATCCATTTTTACATGATATATTATTTTCTACTTAGTAGATTAATTTTGATATACGGACTGAGAGATTTTGATGTACACACGCGCACACACACACACACACATATATATACAAACAATTGCATACACCTACCCAATCCTTTGACATAAAAGCATGTAAAGACTGAAAACCGTCTGGCAATGCTGAGGTTAATGACTTCCTGTTATCAAAGACAGCAGAGCTTTGCTGTTTCTCCTGTGTGCCACTCTGAGAGCAGCATAGAAACCATTCCAGACTGCACTGTGACTGCTAGCCAAACATTTTTTTTTTTTTTATTATAACGTCAAAACAAGTGTAAACATCTCGGAATAGACAGAACATCCAAGAATGAATTCACCTTATGAAAATTTTAAGAATTCAGTTGTAAATCCAGCTGATGCCAAAAAGGTGTGTAATTGTATGACCAATAAAGAACATGAACACACAGTATACAGAATTACACACAACAGATTATAAGCACAGCCAGTGTGCAAAATCAGGCAGACTTTGTGTAATCCATGCACTTCTGGCATGTGAGTGACATTTCGCAGTGCAGAAATAAACACACACACACACACACACACACACACACACACACAGCTCCAGACAACAGGAAAAGGGCTGCAGCTGCTTTGCTTCTGACACCACTGGACAACTCCATACCTCACAGTGTGAAAATGACACCCTGTGACACCCACACACACTGCACAAGTGTGTGCAGACATATACGTGCACACACTTGTCACCTTGGAGCTCACAGTCTTCTTTGCTTATAATGGCATTTCTTCACCACCCACTATCTCCTCACAGGCACAGTGCTCATGCACACTCAGGCAGAAGAGCCGTGCTCAGAAACACACACACACACACACACACAGAAGCGTACATGCGCACAAACAAACCGGTTTCAGCAGCCAAATGGTTTCAACATTTCCATCAACAACTGCCTTGCACTGAATTACATACAAAAGCTTACAGGTCTACATATGTGTCTGTGTGTATGTATGTGTGGGCGTGAGTTTAGTGTATTGTCACATGGTAATGTGTGAATATGACTGCAAGGAATCAAAACAAATTCCAATATTAACCCTTTCACTCCACCTGGCCCTGTACGCAGAAATGGAAAGTTAATTAACCCCCTAAACTCCATCTGCTCCTGTATGCAGAAATGGACATGTTAATTAACCCCTTATACACCAAGGACTCCAGATTCTCAATTCTAGAGTTTAAGAAACTAATCCAAAAATCTCTTCTATCCTGGCATTCACCGTTGGAACAAAGGCAGCGTGAAACCCTTCCCCCACTCTCTCTCTCTCTTTCTTTCTTTCTCTCTCTCTCTCTCTCTCTCTCTCTCCCCTTTCTCCCCCCAACTGTCTCCATCTTCCCTGCTTCCCCCCCCCTCTCTCTCTCTCTCTCTCTCTCTCCCTCCCTCCCTCTCTCTGTATGTGGGATGTCTTATCCAGGATGCAGCACTTTATAACCTGCTGAATACAGCTGGGGACACTTACTCACTAGTGCTGTGAACAGCTCTTTGTCTAGAACCTAAGAACAAATATACAGTCTGCACACACACACACACGCACATGAAAAATAAACCTCGCACACGTACGCATGTGTTCAGACACACACACAATTAGTCTTCTCTGCCATCTCCTGTACCTATTAGCCCCCCAACCCGTGCTTTACCCCCCCCACCTCAAACCCCCCCTGCTCCCCCATTTCATGCCAACTCCATCTGAACCCCACTCCTATTGCTGTCCTCTTTGTGCCTGATTCTCAGCATCCTACTCTTTTCACACACACACACACACACACACACACACACACACACACACACACACACACACACGAGACCTCCACTCCATCTCACACGCAGTCTTCACTGGCTAATTCTAAGCTGCAATCAGGGAGAATATGTTCTCTCCTTTAAACAAGCTGGCCTTTGCCAGTGACAGAATAGAAGAGAGATCTTTGTAAAAGCCGACAACGACTGCCTGCTCTCACTCCTCCATCGTCTGTCAGCTGGGCCTGCACCTATTGAACCTGAATCCACAAAGCTCCTCCGACTGGGCTCCCTGAACGAACAGCCTGCTTGTCAAGTTACTGTCCCTTTCAATCAATTTGGCTAAATGCTGTTGAAGGTTCATTAATATTATTTATTTGAATTTGCCAATTAATTTTGCCTTACCAGTACAATAACATGATTATATCCATTGTGTAATGCTAACATATTGTGAGTGGCTTAACTGGGCTGAGAGGACAGCGAGCTTCCCGGCTCTTGGGAGGGGAGCAACTGAAGGGGTTAAAGCTTTCAGCACACAGGCTAGGGGGTGGAGGGGTCTGGGCTGATCCAATAACCATAAAGATTTATTGCGATCCTTCCATTTTCACCCAGCTCTCTCTGACTCCATGTCTCCTTCTGTCTTTCTCTCCATCTCTCTTTCTCTATGTCTGTGTGTGGGTACGTGTGTGTAAACAGAAGAGCATGGCTGGGCACACACAGAGCACTGTGCAGCTTGCAGATAGGATGGAAAGACAGAAAGAATTATTGCAGCAAGACCCCCCCACACACACACACACACAATCCATTGTATCGCTCTTGGGACTTAGACAATTAATAGACAGTCCGAAACAGGCTGCTATGAGAAACATGTACGAGAAGGACCACAAGGGAACAAAGAGTCAGGACAGGAGTCACGCAAGAGTGAGCGGACACAGTCTGGTCCATAAGTCCTGCTCTGAGACCTGCCACTCAATGGGGCTAGTCACACCTTCCAACAATGCTCTGACTCACACTTCTATGTGTGTGCCCTCTCTTAGCAGATAGGCATTTGACAAGCCTCAGGTCCCTCAGTCCAAAACCTGCAATTACTACACTGAAACCCCACCAAGCCTCAAGAGTGGCTTTCATAACTGGTTTCAGGAAAAGGGTGGTGGGTTTGAAAAACTCTGCTACAGCTGGAGGGTTTTCTTCCCCAGAAATGTTGATTCTGCCCTGTGACCAGCTTTGGCAGCAGGCAATAATCGCTATAGCAGAATGATGAACTGGATATTGAAATGCTTCTCATCATTCACACATAAAGGCAGAAAGGCTGTAATTAGTGAGAAAGGGGGAGAAAATAGAGAGAGACTATCAATGAGCTGCTTCACTAATGGAAAAATGGTAGAAGGGAGTTAGAGGAAGAGTTTGGCTTTTACAGAAAACTATACTCATTTGAGAAACAGTAAATCAGAGCTGTATTACAGACAATATAATGTAACAGGAGCACAAAGTACTTTCATAGCACTTTGCTAAAACACCAGATTTCCTTGTGATAATGTTTATTTTAGATTATGACAAACATGATAATTGTGATTGATATGTAGCAATAAAGTGATTTTAAGTGTTAACCTAACTGCTGATAATACTGACTAGCACATTTCCACATCAGTAGAAGAGAAGGGAGGAACATATCATGCAGCCCTGCTCTGAAGGACTATGATGGGACATGGGATTGTGATGGCCGATGCTTTCCACAGAGAAGATACTTCCATTCTTTCCAACACTGTGCAGCGCAACACATGCTGTTCAGATGATCCATTAAACAGAGTGACTGTGTTACAGGTTCCAAATGTAGGACACTCGGTTATGCACAGCCAGAACCACAACACTGCCGGCCTGTCTATGTGCAATGCGCTCAGCAATGCTCAGAACAGATAGGACCTTCAGGGAAATATGTACACCAGGCATCTGTATCCTGCTAATGCGTATACATGAAAACATCTCAAAATAGACTCTGAGTTAGTAAGACACCTGATTCTACTGTAATTCAGATGCGAGTTTTATTGGCCATCTTCCTGTTTGTTCGTATAATGATGTATATTATTTTTAGGCGCAATCATGACTAAACAAATAACTTACACTCCAGAAGCGAGAGAAGCAGTGATAAAATTGCTTTGGGATTGTGCTGAAATATACAGAACTAAGTGGTATTTATAATACACTGATTCGTTCTAGCATTTGTGATTTTAAGAGCTGGAAGGACATGGTGGGAGACGATGTGCGTGTATACCCAAACGGAACTTCACTTTCTGTTCACATCCTCTTTCATTATGCTTCAAATGGATTGAGGCTGGCAGGTGGAATTACATTCTGCACAAGTGAGCTTTCGTCATGTAGCTATAAGTGCAAAATGTGAAACTTCAGCCAGCAAAAAACCAAAGTGCAGGTTCAGCCCCACCAGCTGGAGGAGCAGCACCATGGCATTATGGGATTGATGACTCCTTTCCTACAGCGGCAAACATAAGCACAGAGTCCCAGAAATGCTTCAACAGCTCCTGGAACGGTGCATCAGGAAGGAGATATGCTGTTAGAGCACACACTGTTGTTTCTTACCACAGGAGGATTTCTGTGGCTTACTTACTGGCTTATCTACATTCTACTTACATCACACAAAACAAGCAGAATTACACTACTTAGCCCAAGCCATGCACTAGAAAGCTCTATATAAACATCCATCCTTAAATATAAACACCTATGTTTAAACAGAGCTGTTCTGGAGCATTTTTTTTTTATAATGCAGTGACATAGATGCTTAAAGACTATAATTTCTGTTTAGACTGGTTACCCTAAGCTGTACATCTCTTCCACATTTATATGCATGACAAAAGCCTCACGTTGATCATACTGCTCGGCTAATGTACAAATGCCTGTCTTCTCTCTCTTTTTTACGGTATCCATCATCTTAGAACAATTTGCACAACAATCCGCGTCGGAGTTGTGACATTTTTGCCTTGATTGACTTGCGAGGCAGGAGCGAAGCTCATAGCTCCGAGAGGGATGAACTCGGGAGAAAAGTGCGAAGGAGAGGCCAGATGGATCAAGGCAGGGGGTTCGAGGCATCCGGGGCTGCGTTGAAGAGGTGCGGGAGTGCGGAGGGGGTGGCGCTACAGCTGGGTAAATGCCAACAGAGACCCAACAGGAGCAGCAGGAGAGAAAAAGCAGGTCGCTACAAAGCTCCCTACAGGAACAGCCGGGCTGGGGAACAGTAGCAGAGGATCAGCTCTCTGGGCTTCTAGGCACGTGATGTGCCCAGCTGGTCGAATCTCTATCTTACAGCCAAGAAATGACACAACAAACATCTTATTTTTGGCTACCAGGATCTATTCCACTGGCCCTATGAATACTGACCTGAGAATCCATACCAAACCACATTGCAGTTTCTTCTGTAGGCAGACCGGCTGAGAGCTCCATCAGGGAACTCCCTGTATCTCCATTACTAACCCTGACAGCCACTGCAATGTGGATCCCACTAACTGGCAGCTGGATCAGAGGTTGAGCACAGAACGAAGCCCTTTAATCTCTCACGATCGTTAGATCATTAGTAACTCATGTGGCAATTATTTTCTTTGCAACCTTTCCTTCTTCTCCTCTCTCCAGCCTCTCTGGGCATTTGCTTCTCTCACATGTCAATCAAAGACCCCTGGGACAAACTGCTCAGGGGTTGGTGTTCTGCAATAGTCCTGAAGTTCAGCTAGACCTGGGTACCAGGGAAGTGAACAGCATTTTTAACAGTTGTTTAAAAAGGTTCATGAAAAAAACAAACAAACAGTGAAATAGTTAGAGTGTTTCACTGAACTTGTTCACACTCACCTTTGTTAAGGAGCACTTAGGTTTGAATGCACCTGAGATGCGTTTCAAAGGGCTAAGTCCCACATAGACAGTTCAATAAAAGACTGAGCAGAATACCTATGCATCTTTGTCGGACTGAAGTGTCGCCGTGTTTCTCAGCCTCTTAAGTGCAAATATACCGACAGCAAACAACTATATGACGACGGTTTATTGAACTTTATCAGTCAATCAGAGCTGATTTATTGTGAAGCCAGTCTAAACAGAAAACCATGCACACTGGATCGCGAACATCAAAAACGACAAGAGGAAGCTTGACACACCTGAACGCCTCTTATGGATGCACGAACATTTTCCAGTCTGCTAGTCAACTTTCACAGGACACACCGGAACGGCGATATGTTTGACATTTTATTGTTAATTTATGCACATCGGTTTTCAACATCAACAAAAGTTGAAACAGCGGTGGAACGCATCTCTTTGTCTGACCGTCCGCTTGACCGTATCTGCTGTACTGTCCAGTCCGTGTGTTTCTTGGGTGAAACAAAGAATTCCAGCATGCCTGCGTACATACGCATTTCATCAATGTGCCCCGCCAAAGCAAGCTTGTGAATACGCTTTACTTACTGATATCCGTCTAATTGTTGTATCTGTAACAACGCGCCAAATTTATCTGCTGTGATCAGTAACTGAGCACTTACCTTTAAAAATCTCGGCGTCCTATAAAGCCTCTTCTCTCCTGCCCGGTCCGGAGCGAGGGTTGCCATGAAGCATCCTTTCAATGCCCAGCCACCTTCTCTCCTCCAAGGTGTTCGCAGGCCAAGGAGCCCGCTCAGGTGTGTCGACAGCACCCCCCAGCGGTCGAAGAACAAACAACCGGGGAACAGGAGGTAACACCCATCCTGGACAGTAGCTCAATATAACGTGATAAAGAAAAACGGACAGGTAGAATATCACAAAAAGCTCTTTATTTACAGCATCACGAAAAAAAAGAAAAAAATACCTTATTTGAAGATATAGCACAAGACGTGTTTTTTAACCAATTAAGGATTTTACACGAAATATACAAAATACATTAGAAAAGGTCCAAAAACAAAGCCAGTTAATTGCAATGACGAAGCGACATATCGTAAACATCACATTACAATGGGGGCTAAAAGACATACATTCTCAGTTTTCTGCAAAACTATTTTTGAACATCTCAAAAATAATGTAAGATCTAAAGTTCAATCAGAGATCTAAAGAGATATGGGGGAATAAAATGGTGTGAAAATACCTTCGTATTAGGAAGCTTGAATGACGCAAATTCCGTTACTAGCTGTTTAAAAGCACGTGTTGAAAATGTCTGAAGACAAAACAGCAGTCATTTTTTTTCCCGCTGATTTATCTATAAACATTTAGCAAAAGACTCAAATGTCTGTATCAATATTTCAATTTTGGCTATTTAAAAAGCATAATTTGAAATGCACAATAAATTACCGCAAAGAATATAAACAAATATAATGTACATAATATTGATAGTGTACACTTCGTTATCTACTCCTAACGGCCTGATTAAAGCTTATGTCAGAAACGTTATTTATGCAGTCTTACAGTATTGTACACACGGGCATGGTCTTTATTATTTGTTCACATAATTGAAATAAGAGACGGTATCTCATTTGTAGGTAAGGTTAAAACTGGAGAAATACTCATTGAAGTAATCGCCTTATTTTGTACAAACCATTCGATTTTGCACGACAAAAATCTCACTGCACACAAGGGCAGATATTGGTTAAAGAAATTACGTGAATGTCTTCAAATATTCTTCATTCAGGTAAGCAATATCTGAAACAATATTAAATCAGTTTGTACATTTGGAAAACGTCTATTACCTACACATGACCTACAAAGTTTTAGTCCGATAAACAACTCTCGTCCAATGCTCTCAATCCAAGACTGACTATAATATAGTAAGCCTGAAAAGCAATGTAAGGCAAAGTATATGAGAAGGAAAAAGTACCCAAAACTATAACTGGAACTCTCGGGATACAGAAAGGAAAATAAACATTCAGTGTTTTCTTTACCACTCCACAAGATGGCAGTGGTGAACAAAGACGGCAAGAATATCCCAAGTGCAAGGTGTAAAAAATCTGGTTACAGCCAGTTTCACCATAAGTTTTACAAGATTGGTGCAGTCCTAAACAGATTACTGGAAATACTAAAACAAGAAACAATGCAAGCCAGGCACGGTGTTGGCTTTTTTAAACACACTACACTGGTAAATAGTAAGGAAGGATCCCTGATTCTCTTTTTTTTGTCTCCAACATGGACTGCTCTGATAAGACAGTGGTGAATGCAGGTGATGAAACAGCTATAGGAACACAAATGAGATTCGTCTTGTCTCGCAATGATAAACAGCACTTCTATGAGTCTGACATTAAAGCACTCCTAATCTCCTGTCAGAGAAATGTTCTTTGACCGTTTTGGTTTCTAAGTTATTCAAAGCTGGGTACAAATTCCTGAGTTGTCAGAATTCCAGAGGCAACTCACTAGCCAAAGAAGATTCCCTAGCTAGGCTTCCAGATTTCCTCAGAAGGAAGTAAAACAGCTAATCAGCCACATTACAGCGTCTCGTCACTCTAAGTGCAATAATAGTTTGGGCTCTCTGGCGGCCCCTACTGTCACGGATCAGAGATACGGTCATGCAGGTGCTCTGCTTCAGAACATTCCATCGTCTTCCCTCCTGTCCTCAAGTTTGGTGCAGAGAAAGGCCTCTTTCTCTGGTGACGTGGAATCCCCGTCGCGGGTGCAGGTCGATTTACACGTGTCGGACTCCTCGTCGGGGATAGAGTGAACCAGAGCACCTTCCGAGCTGTGCCATATGCCATAGCCAAAATAGATAGCAAAGCCTGAGGCACAGAGAGTGATGTTGGAATGAGGTCACTGCCAAACACAACCAAGTCACAGTAACTGGCTCTTTGAAACACTGCGGAAGGTTCCACATGTAATGCTTACCAGCTTCACCTACTTCCTTTACATATAATTAAGGTTTTTTTTTTGCACTGGGTTCAGCATACATACAGTATATCAATCACAAAAGGGGGAAATACATTATATTTGAAATATATGGCCAAACAACCCCCCACCCCCCAAATGTATCTGCTTTGTCAATCTGAAGCGAAGAAACAAGTCTCCCTGTGTCTGGGTAGTGCCACGTACCGATGCACATCCACACAGCAAAGCGTGCCCAAGTCCCTTTGTCCAGCTGCATCATCAGATACACATTGACAAACATGCTAACCACGGGGACGAAGGGTAAAAGCGGCACCTGCAAGCAGAGGTTGAAGGTCACATCACAACAAAGAAGGCGAAACTATAAGACTACCCCAGTCAGATCTCTTCAACCGGGGTGGGGTGGGGGGGGGTTTAGCACTGGCCAGCCACCGACCTTGAATGAGAGTTTGCTTTTGTTCTCCGGCTGTCTCCAGATGATGAGGGTGAGAAGGAGGCACACTACGGCTATCATGCTCAGGGTGGAGATGCTCCAGATGGCTCGGCCCCCGAGCACCGCCAAAATGCAGAAAGCCAGGATCAAGAAGCCTGCAGCCAACACACAGTTGTGCGAAAAGCTGTCAACGGTGTGAAATTTTGCGTGAGCTGTTTGTTAAGGAAGGTCAGATCACATTTTCATTTGGAAAACTTCACAATTTTATTCTCAAAACTCTATGGGGGTATGACGACAAAATCGCCCGGCCGTGCGGACAGTGATTGATCTTTTGATAGGAACAAAAGCTCCGGACGCACACGTCTACTGGAAACCTATTAGCCACGCAATACCATTCCGATAATGCCAGGCCTGGAAATAGAAGCAGAGAGCAGCGTCAGCATTCATCCTTCACGCCGTACCGAGCAGGCTTGCGCAGATGTTGACGACAGAGCCGGACAGGCCGGATGGTTCCGGGTTATCAGGGAAGAGCAGTGTTTTGAAGCTGAAGCGCTCCTCCATGCCGGGCAGAATGCCCGTACTGGCCTCGCTGAATGAGTCCCGCAGCTCCAGTTCCTCCTGCATGTTGGCCATGTGGTACGATGGAGCGGGACTGTCCCGCTGATACCTGAAACCCCAACACGTCCACTGTGAGGCGCTACAACCCCTACCGAGATTGTGGCACTTTAAGGAGGATAAATGGAAGAAATTTCTAGGTATGTCTTGCACTGCTAATAGTAATAGTTATGTTTATATATCATAACAGTATTAGTGATAGTCTTTTATTACTTAGGGATGAATAAAGCATTACATTTGACTAGGGACTAAGAAACTGCACTGTCCAAGTATAATTTTGCAAAAGTCGCAAATCATTTGACTTTCAGATTAAAAAGACACCAATAAATTGCAGTCGATAATTTTTTGATCCTGTTCTGCGTGGCGGTGGTGAAACAATGTTGGCCTAAAGCATGACCTTTTAAAAATCCTCAACCATAGCAGCTCACGTAGGTGCCTGGGTTCCTTTTGCACTCCAAGGCGGAGCAGTATGTATTGCTAGCACAGGGCGTGTGCATGGGAGCAGACTCACCTGAGCACCAGTACACAAGCAGCGACCAGGGTGTACGCCAGGAGTGTGCCAATAGACATCAGATCCACCAGATCCTTTAGGTCAAACAGCAAAGCCATAATGGCTGCAAGGATGCAAGCACAGGAAGGATAGCCCAAGGTACACCCAAAACACACACATTGCTTAGTACAGAGGAAGGAACATGCACACGGCACATGCATGTATCTATGCATCTTTTATAATACAGACAGCTCAAGAGATTTTATAATTCTTTGGGTAAAATAGAGTAAAATTATTTCTTCTTACATTTTACAAGGTTGTACAAGTCAGAAAATTGTTTTCTATAATGAATAAATTACATTTCTTCCGACTCAAACTAGTATGGTGTTTCTGGATAAACACAGAAACCTATAAATAGCATTCCATGTCCCCAAGTGTCACCGGCAACATTTTCAAGAGTACATATCATCATGAATGTCTATAGTAAATTGCCCTTATGAGGTTCCAAGGATTAGAAAAGCAAATAAAATTAGGCAAAAGTCTGTGATTGAACCTGCCCTTATGTTTCCTTTTGTCTGTAATATCATGGAACACCAGTTTCCATGCTGCACAGCAGTGTTCAAGGAACTGTGTTAACTTACAGCATAAAGATGTGTGCAAAATTTAGAACTGAACAGAAATAGCATGAAACAGTAATACACTAATATATAACACAAGCACTAATGTATATTATTTGGAGTAAGTCATGAAGGAACCCCAGCATCTCATCTGGTCCTCAACTAGGTAAAAGAAAATACAGACTTATTCTTATTTAACAAACAATTTGCACACCACTTTACAGTGCCATACCTTTTTTTAAAACAAATGTTTTAATCAGTTAAGGTTGTTGATGGAAAATGTATGTTAAAGCTTTATTGGCAGTAACCGCAACCAAACCCTTTCTGTAGTAGTTAATCAGTCCTGTGCTGGAAAAGGGGTCACTGTATAAGGAGGAAAGTTAAAACGATTCTACACTCCTCTGACTGACAGGGGCCTTAAAAAGTATTAGAGCATTAGGTACATTTTGTTTGTTGGGCACCCCCAGGTCTAAAACCCTGTTTTGGGGTCAATATATGGCACTATAGCATAACAATCATGACTCAAGATCATTTCAATAATGGTTCATAATGTATTTCACAGTTGTGAAGCCTGAGGGATCTGTTTGCGATGTAAACTGGCAGGCATTTATCTTTGCCACTACAAGTAAAAGAGCAGGTTTCCCACGCTTCCTGTGGCACCCTCCGCTCTTACCGGACATGACCCCAGCGACCACCGTGGCAACGACTGGCGTCTTCCTCTCGCTCACGTTGGCCAGAAAAGAGAAGAGGAGACCGTCCCGGGCCATGGCAAATACGATACGTGGGAGAGGGAACATGGAACCCAGGAGACTGGGTGTGGAAAAATGGGACGAGGAGAGATTGGGAGGGAGGGAGGGAGGGAGGGAGGGGGGGGAAGCAGGGACGGAAATGTACATCATGGTAGACAAAAGAAAAAAAAGAAAGGGGAGGAAGGAAAAAAAACAAAACCATTTGCAAACCTGCCTTTAGGTGGTTTAAAAGTTTCTGACCCCCCCAAAAAGGGAAAACAAACAGTTGACAGACTCCCAGCACCAGCTACACACACACCTAAGTACTGCATGCACAGTGACGGTCAGAGCACAGCGGTGTCACTGTGCTGAATGACTCAAACCCAAGGCCAGTATATGTTAGTAGTATTAAGAACCTTTCTCACCTGCTATAAGGCCTGATGTTAGAGTAGCGGGTAAGGGGGATTTTGTTTTCGGGCTTATTTCGGCCATGTATTTGAAGAGCAGCCCGTCGTCCGCCATTGCCCACAAGACCCGGGGTGTTGGGAACATGGCGCCAATCAGGCTAGCATGAGAGATGAAGGGGGAGAAACAGGGCCGTGCCATGCAAGTCAAAGAGTGACAAACTGCAATTACTGTTCTATGGCAAAGTGCATTCACAGTCAGTGATGAAACCCAATCAGCAAGTGGCACCGCTGCTGGTTTCATCAGTGTAGAAGTACGGACCCATACATACACCATTAACTGCAGAAATGCCACAGACAACCCCCACCCCCAACGTAACATACCAAATAAAAGTGATTAGACTATCCAGGAAAGAAATACATAAAACAGTTACGAAACACAAGGCTGGTTCTATCTCGTGTTTCTCAATCTTTGAGGAGCTGTAAGACTTTATAAAACGACCACAATTACTCAGTAAAACCTGCTTTTAAAAGATCCAATGCCAGTTTTGAAAGTTTGAACACAGAAATGAGGGACTGTGCCTTCATGCAACAGTAATGTTAATGGTTAATGTAAACATGGGCAGACAAATGTTGAATTGTAGCTCGATGCATTTCATAGAACTGTACAAGAGACTGATTTAGAGAAATTCCCTACATTGCCCTAACCTAAAATAAATAAGCAGAAATACTTAACAGTCCTGTCTCTACAGTGCTCCCTAAATACTGGAATGAAGTGAGAACAGACCTGTGATTGGCTGCCTCAGTGTATGGCAACATTACCACACTTGGCACTGAACTGCATTCACTTACATAACTAAGAAATACGATTTATGTCTCGACACTCCCTGCCATATTTCACTGCATATTTTTAGAAATGGTCTCATATGTTCAACCTAGGACAAATATATACATATGCAGCACCATGCACGCATGCAGAGACAACAGGGCCCGATCCCAAATCACTTCCTTCTGTCCTCCGCTGGCTCCACCCACCAAGCAGATCGGAGGCAGGGCTTCTTTTTAGCAGGAAGACCGCACCAAATACGACATACGCAAAGCCCTTCTGCAGCACACAGCTAAACCCACAGAGGGCAAGTGTCACCATAAAATACCCTGAGGCAGATCAGGATTTTTGGAAGGAATGACAGTACGATCCAAAGAGAAAGGGACAGGGTTGAGAAAAGGGGAGGAGCGGGCGGTGCCGAAACCGAGCCCTGCATTTGCCGCCGCGTCCGCGGAACGTCCGGCGCGGTCCGTCGGGCTTTGGTGCTTACCTGGTAGAGAGGGCGCAGAGGGAGCCCACAGCCACCGCGTAGGTGGCCCCCTCCCAGCCCACATACGTAAAGGCCACGGGCAGCGGGCTGTTCTTGTCCAGCATGTAGTACGGCATCATCATGGTGAGGGCGGCCGACACGCCGAAGTAGGCCACGAAGCAAATGAGGAGGGAGGAGACGATTCCGATGGGAATGGCCCTCTGGGGATTCTTCACCTCCTCACCTAGGAGATATTTAAGTGACCTACGTGCAAAAACTGAAATGCCCTTACTGGCGTAGCAGGGTCATAAAATAAATAAACGAGGCAACGAGTTTAGTGTAATTTAGTATAGGGGTTATGTATGGTTTAGCCAAAGCGCACACATAAGTACAGAATCTGGCGTTCTCTTCTGGTTCGTGAAGGCGCCAGTCTGGGGCATAAATCAGCTTGTTTATTTTGAGCCAATGGGTAGCTGCCACACCTGCTGCTAATACTGGACAATCTTTCCAAAGCAATCAGAGCTCAAACATCCCATTATAGGATTCGCTCACTAAGGCTCACAGGGAGATTACAATTTCCTTGTAAGAGAACAGTAGAGGGAAAAGTGACCATTTTATGGGAATAGTTGGAGAGTTCAGAATCTATTTATTTAGTTATTAAACAAATTTCACAAAATCCAACACTATTTACAACCATTAAAACTTGGAACTCTGCTCATGCCTTACACAGTGACAAAGAGCTGGCGTTATAGGTCATCACTCGTGAACCCATTGAGCTTGTGAGACAGTAAAGAAATCTGCTACCTCAAGTCAAAATGTTAGTTTGGTATTTATCTCTGTCTATTGAACTTGCGTCAAAACTGCTCTTTCTGGAGGCATTAATTCCCACCCAACACAGCCCGGTTTCACTAATTCAGTTGGCCTTGTGTGTTAAAAGAGAAAAGCTCCCACATAAAATCACTGATATAGCGAACAGCTGTGGACACAGAAGCCTTTCATGGATACACTTGGGATCCAGCAGAACTTTATAATGAATACACCATTATTCATTTTATACCTCTCTTAACCAAGATCTCTGTTTTTCCACTCTTGTTAATATTGTGTTATTTCTTCGGACGTACAACATAATCCTGCTCAACCTATTTTTTAATTTTAATCATTTATTTTTATTTTACTAGGCGGTCCCACTGATATTAAAAAGAATATCTTTTCAACAGAGACTTGGCCAGGCTACCAGCTGTACAGACTGACAACATATACCACATCATTATGGGAAATCCCAAATCTTTAATGAAGATCAAAGTGAGAAGATGGTCACCATGAATTTGACTACAAATACAAACAAGTAGTAAAAAACATCATAACCTTTGACACGACTTAGAATGACTTTATCCTGAGTCTAATCTGTGTGTGTGTGTGTGTGTGTATTCTGCCACCTGGTCTGTAGTATGACCTTGTTCACTCTATCTGGCGTGAGCCGGGGATACCTGTATACTCGAGCCGAAACCACAAAGCACAAGTGAAAGGCAAAATGCTTTCAGAAAAGGGAGTTGTGGGTGGGTGGGGGGTTATGGGGCTGTCCTAAATATGCCAGGGCTCTCTGGGGAGAAAGACATGCCCAGGCAACCGTAAAACCACTTCCACCAATCAGAAGGTGGAAAACGTAGGGGTGTAAACATTGAAGGCTGTGACATAGGGGTGGGAGGGGGGAGCAGAAATCACTAAAGAACATGTCAGGTGGAGTCAGTTCCAATCGGGCCATAACCTTCACGCGTCCCTCGAGCAATGGTTGGAAGGGCAGAGACCAGCACAGCCAGAGCGTAAACATTTACCGTGGAGCCCACCAGCAACATTTCAACAGAGACTGAAAAACCTCTCTGGTGTAATAAAACATCACCCCAGCAGCTCACGCCAGTGCCTCAGACATCCCCTTTGGCTTAACTCCGCTCAACTGCGCCCCCCTCACACGTGCTGCTCGCCGCCAATGCGCTCACCTGTTGTGGCAATGCAGTCGAAGCCCACAAAGGCGTAGAAGCAGGTGGCGGCCCCAGACAGGACGCCACTGAAGCCGAAAGGCATGAAGCCGCCCTCCCCCAGGCTCTCCGGCAATACCTCAGTCTCCGACGTGCTGCTTAGGAAGGGGAACACAGAACATGTCAAATGTAGCTTTGTCACATAAGCAGAATTCCTGTCATATGTTTGGAATTCTTAAAACTAAGGTCCGTATTAGAGAATACTTAACGCATAATTGTTTGTGACAGAAAGTTTTACAACACTGCGGTTACATCGGCGGACAAGCCGACTCCGTAGCCTAGCACAGAGACCCTTCACTCAGTGATACAGCACTGAAGCTAGTGGCGAACCTTTAGGAGGCGCAGAATGCGAAGGAGCTCGATACATGTGGGGGAGTGGGGGTGCACGTTGGCTGCTCACTTGAAACCCGAGGAGTTGGTTCTGTTGAGCACCTCCGCGGGGATCAGATGCCAGTTCTTGAGCGTGCCTTTGACCAGGCCCGAGACCACCATGAACAGCAGTACCAGGACGTTAATGCACGTGAACACCTTGTTCACCACGGCTGACTCCTTCACCCCAAAGGCCAGCAGGCCTGCGACGGCAAAAGCCAGTTGGAAAATACCGCAGATCCGTCCACGTCACAACGGCAACACACGCGTTAACTGTTTCCAGTTACACCTGTTTATTGTCAGCAGTGAAATGGCATTCATAACATTGTTGTTTGTGTAATCCAACACGTGTTCTACAGCTTTTAATCAGAACTAGGGCAAAAAAAATGAGGGCAACGGAATTCCAGGAATTACTTTCCCAGCGTACCCGAACAATCTGTTTGAGGGCAGAGGAGCCCATGGCAGTACCTGTGAGGCTCACGATGATGGCCACGGCGAACACGTCAGGGTATTCGGCCAGCACGCCCGGCGCATCCATGCTCATATACTGCCGACAGAACTGCTCGATGTGTCTGCCGATCAGCTCATCGAAAGTGGCGCTCCAGGCCCGAGCCACACTGGATGTGCCTTTGAGCAGAACCAAGGAATGAGAGAACAGAGAACACCGTGACCTTATCATCGGAACGGCTCACATCATAACATGCTTTATTTTTAAAGAGAGACAATAGTGACTGTGAAACATAAATCAGAAAGTAGGCTTAATAAACACAACCAAAAGTGGAATGTTCTATGAAGCATTAGCTCAAATTCAGTCATCATTTTGTATACGCTTAATTTAAGAATTCATGGACTTTGATACTGTAATACCCTCAGCACCTGTGTTGGGTCTTACCAATGATGTAGGAGAGGATCAGATTCCAGCCAGTGATGAAGGCCCAGAGCTCACCCACCGTCACATAACTGTAGAGGTATGCTGAGCCCGTTTTGGGCACCCGTGCGCCAAATTCGGCGTAGCACAGACCGGCCAGCACTGAGGCCAGCGCAGCGATGAGGAAGGAGAGCACAATGGCAGGCCCGGCATTCTGCCGTGCCACTGCCCCAGCGAGAACATAGACGCCGGCCCCGAGCGTGCTGCCCACGCCCAGTGCCACCAGGTCAAAGGTGTTGAGGCAGCGGGCCAGGCGGGAGTCTTCCGCACTGCAGTCCACCACCTTCACGCGCAACAGCTGCTTCCCAAAGCCCAGGAGCTTCTGCAAAACCATGGCTCGTCCGACCTAGTTTGCTCCAGTCCGATCCAATCTGCTCTCTTCCCTCAAAAGCGGAGTCTGTGTAGGGGAGCAGTAGAAAATGAACAATAGAAGACACTATATGGAATTTTACTACTTAGGCTGACCACGAAATGACCTTACTGTGTTAACTAAGTATGTATATGAGGACGGGTCCCACTTTTGAGTCTTGGTTCCTCTCAAGGTTTCTTTCTCATGTTTTAGGGAGTTTTTCTTTGCCAGTGTCACCCCTGGCTTGCTAACTGAGGGCTTGGAATTGGACATTTGTGACATCAGTTGTAAAAAGTGCTATCTAAATAAATTTGACTTGACTTGACTGATTGTGAAAATCACTTGTTTTGATCATCAGCTTATCTGGAATATGATGCTTTGGCAATTTTTTCTCTCCCAATCACGATACACTTGCATCCACTACGGGGCTGAAACAAAATGAACATTTTGTCTTTCAGGCTCTAGAGGATGACCTGATAGCAGAAAGCGGCTGGGCAGTGAATTACGGCTCTGCAAGAATCGCTTCTCACCAGAGCGATTCCATTTACACAAGACAGCAGGAGAAAGCACTAATGGAACAGCAAGGAGCACTGAGCCAGACGTTTGGTCGGTGGAGAGGAAGACTGCAGAAAACGCAGAGCCAGCTGGAATAAGTCACCACCAAACTCTTGCTGACTACATTACCCGCTGCACACAAAGGCTGTCTACACGCTTGATTGCCTTGAGCTTCGAGTGTTGCACTTTTTCCTGCAGTATTGGGCAATGTGGAAAGATCCATTACATGGGACAACTCGCCGAGGCGGGAGGCCCACAGAGGCTAGTCCATCTTTATCTGAGGCACTCACTATTCCACATAACGGCATGTTATATAACCAAGATAGGCCCAGAGGCATGGGTGTGCTGCATGTACCGAATGACACAGTGAGAGGCACAGAAAAGGTATTTCGAGTGATTATATTGAATGATTTACAGTTCCATTTAACAAGCTAAATGGATAACATAATAATTAAGAAAATTAATACAGAAACACAGCACATCATTGGGGAGAGGATTTCAAAAAATACTTGTTGGGAGTCAGATCCACACAACAATAACTTTTCTTTCTTTATTCCATCATAATAAATACAAGATTAACAAATATTTATGACCACATAATTTTGTAACAGCTGTCCCTTGGTCCACGTCTGAAACTGCTTACAACATGCCGTAACCTCAATTCCACTATTGCAGAGTTGATGACCTTCATGGTTTTCTTCTGAGGGCCAATAAATCCTATTTGTCCCTTCACATGTAAAAAAACACCACAATAGAGAACTCATGGGATGAAAATAGGTCAGAAGTGTCAATGATATGCACAAGAAGGAGCTCTGTCCCTTTAAGAGACATCATGTTAATCACAGTCTTTGATCCAGATTTCCATACTTTTGTGGGGCTTAATGCCGGAAGTACCAAACTGAAATGAGATTGGAGTTATAATTCAGTAAATCCCACCATCTTCTCACTTAGACCATCGTCAGCGACAACAGTTTTTGTTCAAATTAAAGTTCCTGGACAGGTTTGCGCTGCTGGTTCAAATAGGCATTCCCACACCTGCAGCAAAATGCAAATCTCATACCTAGGCCCAACTGCAGCCATCTGAAGTAATGGCACTCATGATTCTACCATAACAGTGATTTTACAAGAGCAATCATTCGTGTCATGAAAACTGTGCTTTACTGTCAGTTACAGTACTGGCAGAAAATTCATGAAGTACATCAAACAAAGGACTGTTCTGTGCATAAGGGCCGACAGACTCAAGATCCCCAGTAGAGGAATACAGAATCGAGGCGCACACAGAGGTTACAGTAGCTTGGGCATTACCTGCTGGAAGGGGGGCTGGCTAGCCTATCACTGGAGCCCTGACTATACACACCTCCCTCTGACGCCCACTGCCTACCTACAAATAGAACATTGGCACATCACATGGCCAAAGTATTCCAGGCAGACTATGTATGTGTGCCCATGTGCTAGGAAAGACACATTAAACCTGTCTGTTATCATCTGAAAACCCTTCTGAGAAACAAATGCTTGTGGAAGTTGCAAATGCCACGTGTCCGCACTGTCCACCTGGATGGCACACAGCTGTTGGACTCCACACCCATTCAGAAATCACCAGGGCATGCCCAAAACAGAGCCACATGTCTTCAGGAATGTTTTCATTTTCTGTGCATCTTTAATGGAGTCACTGGCTTTGTGTCACGTAAGGTGAAGAGGGCCAATCACAGGCCAGCACTCCTACACACCTACACACATCAGACCTCCAGAGTACAAAACACCACATGACATTCTGCTGAGGGGATTTGATGGGGCTGTGTGTGGCATCTATGTGTGGAGAGCATGGAAAGACATCAGGAATCTAAATCTATTCAGATCTGGTCCAGCTGCGTGGGGTAACAGGATTGTGTAGGGTGGAGCATGCACATGCATCTGGCACCTCTCTCGGCCAGGGCAACCTGTGCACCTAAAACTAATGCGCACACAGAGTCTGGCTAAATTAGGCAGGTGGGAAGAGTAGGGGTGTGGAGCTCTCCCCACCAATCACAGTCGTTCTGTTCTGTTCTGTTCTGTTCTGTTATGGTGTTTGACAGCCATCACATGATAGCGAGGTTTTGCTTGGATCACTTTGAAGAATTCCAAACATACATATAAAATCTTAACTATTCTCACGGTTTTGCCCCGAAATTGTAAATCAATCAATCAATCAATCAATCAATCATTCTCAATAATTAAAGTAGGACGTATTAAACAGTAACACAATAAACTTGTTGCATTATCAGGAAAAAGGGGGTGTGCCATTTAAAGGTGATGCTCTTTTTTTCCCCCCAAAGACTTCTGAATCCTGGGTGTCTGTCCACGGCCCTGTGACTCGTAACTTTAGCTCAGAGCACACCTCACAACATAACAAACTGTTTGAATTTTGAAATATATTCCACACAGCAGCACCCCTTTTCTCTTGCATGGCTCTACAGAATGTTCACCCTTAGATTTTTAGCAGCACCTTTACACGAACACGCCTTGCACATCGCAGTTTTATGAAATTGGCAGAGGGTTAGAGAGCTCTTATTAATATTAAAAAGTGATCCAAAATACACAAAAAAGTGATCCAAACCAACACGGTTTGGCCAGGATCTGCCGTAAATAGCATGGAGCATCGGCTGTGCGCATCCATGAGCCCTGCTAGCTTTGCGCTTGAGACCTTTGTTGACCTTTCCACCATGGGATCCACACACCCCAACTGTCTCATTACATGATGCAAGCATCTCTGCCGCACAGAAGACACATGATTAATCGCAGGCTCGATGCATAGCAGTGTGTGTGCTTAGGCCCATTTTATAATATACAAACTGTGAACTAAATCATACAAACAAAACAATGAAACGTGCCCAGACCAGAACAGCTATGGTGAGGTCAGGTCCATCTGAATGTCCAGATCCCAATAAGACTACAGCCAACAGGCAGCGATGTCGCCTACACCAGACTCCAGGTCAGGTCCCCGACACGCTTCCAATGAGGAATGTCAGACTAGCTGAGTAACCTTCAGGGTGACATTAACACACACTGACTTGTACAGTGACTTTAAGAGCATGTTGTGGCTTGTTTCTGGAAAGCTGCTTTGAGTAATGAAAATGTACTATTACTCACCACCAGTGAAAGTATTAACAGGGGCACATAATGGACGAAGTGCTGAATGTTTTCATGAACAACATCTTAACACATTAGTCAGCCTGTCAGCACTAGAAGACTTCCTGAACTGCGGTTGTGAAGGAAAATGGGCTTTATTACACAGTAAAGAAACAATCAACTGTGGATTTATATATTTGAACAAATTAATGTGGGGATAAGCAAAGTATGCTTTTCTACAAAAACATATCTTGCCACTGGTTTACATAATTAAAAACCAGTACTTCTGCTTACACAGTAGGGTCTCATAGCACCAGTGCATGTAGTTCAATCCTCAACACTGGAACTTCATGAATAGCCAGTCAACAATATCAGTCAAGGAGAAGTATAAGTGAAATACCACAGAAATACTGAGATTCCCTAAAACTACCACAGAAATACTGAGATTCCCTAAAACAACTCCAAAATCAAGAGGATATCTGCAAAGTATGTTCTGCTCTTGCAGACATGAATTAAGTTAGATTAGATCCCAAACTAAAAAGTTCAGTCTAGACCCATGTGGTGCATCATATAAACACAAATGATCTCAGCTCTGCCATACTTTTGGGAAGTAAAGGATCTTGAAAAGGCTGGTTTCTGTCATACGCCCCCAAGTTTCAGTGCTGACATCATATTTCTGACAAATATAGGCAGAAATCATACAACTATACATTTTAAAGTTCATACATATTTTAAGTACGATAACAGCCTTAATGATAAATAAATATCTACTTAATATTTAATTGCTGTCATTTAAAAACCATTTCTGATACAATAAATCTAAAAACAGATTTGAATTCCACCTAAAAGTGATATAAGGTCCATCTTTTTTAGTTTATGGGACAAAAAAAGGTAACATTTTGCCTTAAGTAAACGCACAAACTACCTATGTGTACTGTTAGATGTACAAAGGAAAATGATTAGGTAATTTGTGAGCATCTTGCGTGCAACATCAGAGTAAAACAAATTATTGAAAAAAAGCATGAAAGAAGAAGAAGAAGAAGAGTAAATAAAGAAATACATTTGTTAATGCTGAAATAGCAATGCCCTCGCCACCATAGACTACAAGCCAGTGCTTTTGTTTGTGGGCAAAACGAGGTAAAAGGACAGGAAAACTCAGACTGGATGTAGTACTGGTAGTCGTGAATGGGTAGTATATATGAGGGAAAGGTGCTCAGGTCAATGAATCACACAACTACAATAATATTTAGACAGACAACAACAAAACCGCCTCGGTGCAGCAAGCACACGCACTACGCAGTGTTTACAACATTAAAGCAGAATTTTCTGCTTTAAATTACAGTGAATTATAACGTGCATGGATGATGTAATCGCGCACAAGACAAAATTGGTTTATTCTTAGTCGTTGTAATTACAAATGTGTTTCAATACAATTCTGTGCTCATTTTCTGTTCTAGCTATAGCTTGATAACTTCTTCATACTGAACGGCTTACCCATTATAGATAAGGATATAAGCCAAATGAGCGAGCGAGCTAACTATAGCCTCTTCAGCGACCGTCCTGGTGTCAACAGTCAGCCAAAATATCTTAACATTATTCAACTTCTGTAATTAAAAACAATCCCCAACTTGATGCATATGTTTTATCACTTAGTAAAGCAAAGCGCGAACAAAACAGCTAGATAAATGCAATGTATTTTTTGTCCCTGCAGGTCCACTTGGTAGGGTTTAAGGGGAGACCCCGTACAACCGCCAGTCTCTGGTTTCACTACACTACTTTAGCACAAGTGTTAAAATGGACCCGGCCACCATATGGAAGACTTGCATGCCAAACTACTGGAACTATGCGCTAACTGCAGAGTATCGCTTATGCATTTATTTTCACAAAATGATAATAATGAAAACACACACACAAAGTTTTAAAGTTGGGTACCCTTCAGAGGTCTTCAGAACTGCAACATGGTTTAACAGAAGTCTTACCCTGAAGCTAACTGAAAGTTGATTTCTTTTCCAGTCTAGAGATGCTTTGCGTATCGTGGTTTTCTACCCTTGCCAGGCTCCGTGAGTAGTGTGTGATTTAAACGAGTCGTGTCGGGTTGCGGCTACATCGCTTTTTAAGGAGCGCAAACCACGAACTCCGCCCGAACGCCACCATTCGCTGGCGCGAAACTCCGGGCTCTTCCTCATACTAAATAAATACAGCCCCCGCGGTGAGAAATTAGACGGTAAATATACGGATAAGGTTTTTGTTTTAATTTCAACGGACACATCTAATCATAGATCAGGAGGCATTGGAAGATAATACAGAAATGAAAAAGTCCTTCTAAAGAACAGGAGTGTTTTGTAACTGTAAATTTAAAAAAATGTAAAAAAACTTTTTTGAATGTTACCACAACCAAATTTAAAACAATCACACAAACAATTCCACTAAATGCAATGTGTTTGGATTCAGCTGAAGCTTCCACTGTGACACTTTTATTCAGGTTAATAAAACACAATGTGGGTCAAAACGTCAAATAAAAACGCACACCTGTTATTGTAAACAGGCAGTCATGTCCGTTTAAGACGTATGACAAGTAATAGAAGCAAGTGCTATTTCTGCAGACAGGCAGGGACAATTTATACTTCGACAGATGGAGTCTACACTTCAATGATGTTTAAAAAGCTGTTGCAGTCACTGACCACTAAAATATTAAACTGTGTGTCATTTAAATGGAAGAAATCTCCACAACGGCGCTGCAAGGAGGGAAGGAAATGCGCCAGAGCTGCAGACAAAATGAGCTCTGCGGTGAACAAATGCATTTCGAACAAAGCTTTTAAAAGATCTCTTAAAGACACCATTGGAACCCACCATCAAATCAGAATGAGTTTCTTCACAGTGAACCAGCCTTCTGGAATGGTACCCTGCTGAGATCTTAGTACAAATCACTCCAAACGTGCCCTCTTGTGCGCGGTTTCTCAGATTAAGATCTATGCAATTTCCCTCCAGAATTTGTGCAGCTCCCAGTTTGGCAATCCACTGTAAACAATCCATTGCCGGTTACAGTCCAACACCACCATAATCGCAACCCAATGGAGATTTTACATCTGTACATAAATTTGAAAACCAGGGCACCTCAGAAGGGGAGTATAAAAAAAAGAAAGAAAGAAAACTAGCTGATCAACATGTACAATATCCACAATATATACAGAGTGCACCAGACAGAGTTAGAGATGCGCTTCCGAGTCCTGGCTGCCCAGATGTCGTCTCTCATTTACTCTCCAGGAGCGTTTTAATGTCTTTAATTCCATGCTCTGATGCAACGTCAATCACGTGATCAAGAGCGTTAAGGCGGCCCAGGAGTTTCACCACCTCCTTGATGTGTTCCCTGCATAGGAGACAGCAAGCATAGGGTCGTCAGGCCTATGGCTCTCGGGGTCACCTTCAGGACACACACCAAACATTCACGGAATGGTCCAGGTCACCAAAATAAATGTCCAGAGTTCGCCAATGTTGCGATTCTAACATTGATTTACTTTTAAAACATAACAGTTCTATAACGTGATGCTTGTTCGCAATCCACCAACCATCAAACGGGCATTTTGTAACGTGGTGCACGTCAGATCTGAGTTACTTCAGGACAGCAGTGTAACCACAGCCTAAGAATCGCAGACTAAACGAGTTGAGGTATGGGTCAAAATAATTGATACCTGGCATTCCTTTTGTCGATGTCAGAAGCTGCCAGACTGCTGCGGTACAGGGAGGCAGCCAAGTGCTTCATGAATCGACAAAGATTTTCCAGCTGCGGCAAGGTCTGCTGACCCTTGAGACTGCTGAACCAGTGCACAGGGAAGCACTCCACCACCTGAGGGCAGCAGCAAGCACACATCCTTTTAGGAACTGGATTCAGCTCAACTACGGTCACCAGCAGCTAGAATGTCACAGTAGTGTCCGAGCAGGGTCTACTGCATGCATGAGGCTCATACCCTTCGGCACTTCTCCACGCTGTCCTCTCCGACATCAGCCGTCTGGAGCACGGACAGGATGTAGCGATTCAGCGTACTGTCAACGGCGAGCTCCTTCAGAGCACCCTGAGACAGGATGCCATCCCACTGCAGGATGTTCCCCAACAACTGCACAGAGGGAAAACAAAAAAAAAAAGGGGGGGGGGGGGAATTCTGGGTTCAGTCAAAAACTCTGTGGCACATCTACGAGAGGGTATGTTCAACGTATAGATGCAAAGGTAAATGGACACATTATGGTGCAAGGCAGAAGATAAAGGGAATGACATCAAATGCAGCTATAACGCATCGATGAGAGCTAAACTGTGTGGATTCCCCTTACCTTCACACAAGACCAGAACTGCCTCTGGGAAAACAGATATGGGCCAGAGTTCTTGTTTTCCATGATGCTGAAGGGAAGCAAATTTATGTAAAAATAAGTTAATTAATTAAATCAAATCTGTTTAAGACCTGTAAGCACATCAGAGTCAAATTCTTTTGAAAAAAAAAACAGAAAACCATGGGTAGACAAGACATACTTTTTTGGAAACAGCGGCATGAACACGTCGTCATCCAGCGTGCGGCGTGTGCGCATGACGACGGTCCTCAGCAGTTCCTGCAAACCGGCAACACAAACTTTAGCATCTAATCACTTGCTGCACACATGGGCATTGTAGCATTTGGAATTTAATCAGATCCTGGTACAGCGCTGCGCTCGCGTTGGAGGTGTGTCTCAGACCTGCTAAACCAACAAACACACTCCCGATAACGACAGGCATCATGAGCGGCTGGCTGCGAAGCTGCGCCCTCACCTGCATGTTGCGGTTTTCCCCATGCAGCACGGTGGGGTAGCCCTTTATGAGACGACGCATGAAGGCCACCAGCCTGTTCGTATCGCTCTGCGACAGGGGGTCCCACACTTGTTCCGCCAGCACTGCGGAGAAACGCACGCTGCCGTCAGGGGGAGAAGGCGGGGCTCAGCCTGCCTCGATTGCAGCTCAATCCTGCAGTGTGACCCAACTGACCTGCGAGCTTGGGGAGGATCACCCGCTCGACGATGGCGGGCAGCAGGCCAGCGTCTATGTCCTCGGGGTGCTCACTGCTCTCCTCCTCGTAACCGTAGAATAGCAGTGACTCGAACCACAGCATGTACTCAAAGTTTGGGCAGTCCTCCTAGAGATGGCACACCACACTGTGATCTCCTGCCTCTGACATTCCATTCATTAAACACACCACAGACTCACTAATCGACCCCACTGATTTACAGCTCCCAACACAACTGCACCAAGCAAATCAGGACCCCTGAATATCTAGTAGAGGTGTACTGAAAGCCAAGTTGGCTCAAAACTGTGGACTGTCTGGTGGATCTGTGCATCTCGGCTGAAAGGTGGTACAGTAAAAGAGTCTTGTACCTCCAGAGGGGACCAGGGGATGAGTTGCAGCCGGATCAGAGGATTGAAGAGTTTGGGCAGGCAAAGGCCAATGTAAGCGTCTCGGTAACACGTAAAGTAAAGCTTCCTCCACACCTCAAACCGCGACTTGATGCAGTCTAAGGAATGGAAATCCTCCACAACGTCTTCAAACACCTTTTTCGATTCTTTTAAAATGCGATCTGGTAGGGGGAGGAGCAAGTGGAAAGAAGACATTTGGGAGGTAGTACGAGGAATAGAAGCAGCTGTCACCAAGGCACCCAGGGCGTTTCAGACATCTATGATGCATCAAGTACACAACATCTGCTGATTGTTGACTGGGGAGCTACAAACAACTGGGAACCTCTTTCTCTAGGCTGTAGTTTAGTATTCCAAAGGAAAAAAAAAAAGGTTTCTCATTTTTATTGGATTTCCCATAAACGGATGTTTTTAATTCACAAACATTCAATTTAAAATATTCAGACTTCAGAAAAGGATAACTGTACTACTGAAGCTAAAACACTCAAAACATGAATCAAAACCTTTCAATAGACAGAACACTTCAGCTGCAACAAGAAAGTCCACTTGCACACAGTCACCTCTCTCTAGGTTGAAGCTAGTTATATCTGTGGAGGTTTCCTCGTCATCGCTGGACAGTCCCTCCTTGTGCTCCACTCTCTTCCCACTCTGCTCTCGAGCCTGTCTGCGGCGGGCCCTGCAATGTAACGAAACACACACTCACACACACGCTCGAACCTGCCATTCTACGAAGCGTGACGGTCATTCAGGCTAACATACGCCCTAAGAAGTCTAAGGGTGAGCGGTTTTGGAAGGGTCCCAGGGCACTTTACCTGCGGGCTTCTCGTTCTGCTACCCTCCTCTGCCTGCTAAGCTCCTGATAGGCCGCGCGATCTCGGCCGAAGGGGTCCAGATTAGGGGCCATGACAGCTTTACCTGCAGACAGACAGGAACTGCGTCAGTGTTCCGGCTCGAACGAGCTCTCCATCATAACAACAGCGCCCTGAATGAACTAGAGGCTTAGCACTGAGCTAAACACAATCTTCATTATGATTATGAATTATTATAACGCACAGGTATAACAATGTCCCATTTATGAGGTCACGTCTTTATAATGATAAATGTCAACAACTAAAACATCGCACATTATCTTTAAAATGTCTGGAGATGGTGTTCATGCACTTATGTAATCTGTATTAGTGGGGAAGTTAATTCCACTGACTGATTCATACTTACTGATGTCGCACCTTAGCAACGATTCAGATATGACAGTGTCACACTGGTTCAGTGATTTTTCACAAAAGAACTGAATACATTCTGATTTTAGAACATAGTGGTCAGTCTCTCTTATTCACACACGCACAAGGGGCAAACCAGTAACTGTGCCCGTTATTGAGTTGTAGAGGGTAGATGAGTTAAGCCATCCTCCCCGCTAAAAGAAGCACATGTTTATCTGTGCCAGGAGGCTGACTGCAACAGTACAGCAAGTCCAGACTACAGCAGCCAGGACTGTCTGGGGGCACTATTGCATGAAAGGGGAGGTGAGGGGTTAAAAAAAATAATGAGGCCATTCAAATAAATAATAAAAACCTTCAAGATGGACTGACTTGAAAGGCTTGAAAACTCCGCCGATTCATCTTTAATATCATCCTGTCTTCTCTGGACGCGCCGCACCGCCCGTTGCCTTAGTAACTGGTGCATGGCAGCCTCCAGCTCCAGAACCGCCGACACCTGAAAGATACGATGTGTTCTGTGACGGGTGCTTCCAAATGAAGCGTGGGAGAGTGAGCGAGAGAGAGAGAGAGAGAGAGAGAGAGAGAGAGAGAGCGCACGAGAGAGAGAGAGAGAGAGAGAGAGAGAGAGAGAGAGAGAGAGAGAGAGAGAGGTGGTGGATCTTGGCCTCAGTGCGTTCTGCTGGGGCACAAAAAAGCACAACTATAGTCAGCTCATCATTTAACCTGATCAAATAGGCTTCTTAACTTGTATCTGGTTTTGTAAGTAAAAACTGGCCGATGAACATTTTGATGACAGACAACCTGCCATCTGAATGCATTTATGGCTGTAGATTGCCCCAGCAAAGGCACGAGTTGCCAAAAACGGGTCCTGAGGTGCCCTCTTTATAGCTGGAACTAAAGATATGCCATTAAAAGCATGTTACAAGCTAGCCCGCTGTGGGAAGAGGGGTCTTCACTGCACCACGGTCTAATTCGCTGCAGTAAAGGAAATGCAGGTTACCATCACACTGGCAAAGAACATGGGCAGTTCAAGGGTTAGCTAAACGACAGCACTGGTTTAAATTCACAACTCCTCTATGAAAGTCAACTCTTAGACACTTTGCTTTAGTTACTCAAACATGATATTTCAGAGTAACTACATGAACAGAAATAAAACTTCCTAAATACTCCCAGAGCTAAAAATCCCACCAAAAGGCAAACAAACGTTACATCAGCAGCACATCAAATCAAAAACCAGCAGTCACGCCAACGCAGTGAAAAGAATGGTGGCCGTTTGGAGTTTTTTCTTACCTTTTCACTGAAACACTCAAGCAAGTCTCGGACATACCCTCGCATTTCTTGCAAGAATTTGTACTGCTCGGCGGTATGCAGGGAGGAGTCCTCCAGGCTGGTGATGCTCCTGGTGGATTCCTGCAGCTCCTGCTGGATCTGCTCGTAGCGCCGGGCGCTGGCATCACGGCCCTGGCGCATAGAGCTCAGCCTGGCACACAGGAGAGGCCCATCAGCACCCGCCCACGGGAGCAGCCCCAGACGCGCCTGTGCTGCTGCTGCTTACGTTCTTCCAACAAGTCTCTGTTGGGTGTATCTGACCCTGCTCCAGTAGATCTGCCCGCTGGACAGGTCTGGCTCCAAATCCTGGTCTAATGCAGCGGCCTCAAATGGTTGGATGTGCATGAAGACCTTGCTAAGTTTGGTGTGTGCGTGTGTTATACAAGTGTTTGAACTACCATGTGCAGGCTTGCAGTATTTCAGGAGCAGGGTTGGGCATGACTGGTCTAAATAAAGACTGCTGTGAGAAGACTCTAGCACTGAGCTGACAGACGTGGTAGAAACGTAGAGGCGTTATGAATAAGAACAGCTCCGACACCAAATCTATTGTCCCACTAAATGAAGAACTATCGGGGAGGAAGCCCCAGAAATGCAGAGAGCACGATCCATTTTGAATCTGACAACAAGAATAACTAGAATTAACCTCCATCCCATCAGAACTCGAAGTCTACACTGCATCACGTGAACGACAGGCTCAACAATGTGCATCAATGGCAGTCTTAAAGCACAAAAGCATTCAGCACATCAGGGACATGCCACCATCCCTCAGCAAGGGTGCCTGTGCCAGGGGTGGGTGGGGGGTGGGAGAGTGCCACTCGGAGCCTACCTGTCCGTGAGCCGTTTCTTTACCAGAGCCGTAGTGATAGGCGTAAGGCTGGTGCTGGGGACCGGGTGGGTCACTGAGCTCTCGGCCTTCACCGGCCTGCCCTCGCCGTCTGCCCCCACCGGGGCATATGCATAAGGCATACCATAGGATGCGCCATATGGCTGGGCCTCATAGCCACCTTGGTAGTACGTGTTTGCGTCCTCTGGCTGATTGGTTTGGACCTATGGACAAAGAAATGGAGATTACGCAGTCAGGTTAATTGCTGTGAGGACCGTAGGGGATCGAAGCTACAGAATGTTATCCTACCCAAGTGGACGTTCATTTGTGAAAACGGTGTCACTGGATGGAAGAGAAAGGAGGTGAGCTCACCTGAGGAATGCTAATGCCCTTCCTGATCTGCTCCTGCTCCCAACGACTGACTTCTTCATCCTGGCCAGTATCCAAAGCCTCATCATCACTGCCCTCGATGCCTGCATTTACACATGCATGCATGCACGCACGCACACACACACACACACACACACACACACCCACACACACACACACACACCCAATCCTTAACACTCTATATTCACAAATGACCAATCTCTTCAACCACTTATTCTCATGTCTACATTATTTTTGTTTGTGATGGAGCTACCCAAAGCAAGACAGTAGTCCTCAAGTCAAAGACCAAACCACACATGCACGCTGATTGAATACAGTTAAGCAAAGATTTGATAGGCTCAATGCACCAGCACATCCTCTCACTGACCCATCACAGCAGCCAACACATTCAATCTATCTGCGACCGCATTACCGCACGCGCTCACCGATCTCCTCAGCTATCTTCTGCCGCTGGCTCTTCTGCCGGACGCCGCTGAAGACGATCCTCTTCTCATCTTCGTCATCGCTGCCGCCCTGCTCGTCTTCCCGGACGAGGCGCTTGTTCTGCGCCTCCGTCTCCACCAGGGGGGTGTCCCCACCGAGCTCGCGAGCCATCTGCCGGCGCTTGCGGGCAGCATGGATGAAAGCTGCATCTGGAATCTCGCCTGGAGGAAGGGTGGAGGGGAGCGCTGTCAAATGCCTACAGACTGAGAGCGAAGTCCGCCTGCCCTTGTTGCAGAATTGCGCAAGCAAACAGACCTGGCCTGAGGGAACTGAGAGCAGACAGCGTCTGGGTGAAGGCCCCTCCGCCGCTCGACTTGGCTTCGCCGTCTTCCTCCTGTTCATCGATGCTGTCCACCTCCATCTCAACCTCACCCTGCTCGCTACTGCCTCTGCTGTCCACCACCTCGTCTTTGCCGGCCACACCAGACAGGGTAGGCCTTCCTAAAGACAGGAGGACAAAGCACACTCTAGTACTGTAACGCGCGATTTCGACGAGCACATCGAACCAAGCGAGACAATTTTCCTGGCGTGGCACACCGTCGACACGTGAACTCGTATCCTGCACGACATAGCTGGTCTTTTCCTCTCGGTATTCCTTCTTGAGCTGCTTAACGATCTTCTTACTATGGTTGGACTTCTTCACTCTGAAAACTTCAGAGTCCTCTGGAATAAGAAAGCAAAAGTTTCACTGAACAGAAATGACACAGAACGAAACATCTGCCTGCTGTACATCTAAAAGAAACAATAACCAACAACTGTTGGTAAGCGCACTGGATAAAACATAAGATCATATTAATAGCAAGGAATTGGTAAACAACAATCGTACACTCAGCAAAACTACCTAGAAACCTTCTGCTTGTCAAAACAGACACGATAAGTTGAATAACGGCCATGTAAGATCTAAGATACCAGACGCTGGCTGGCCTGCTAGGTGGCTTATTCGGCTAAGCTAACGCTAGCACGCAGTCTACCTTCGTCGTCGTTGAAACTGAGCAGGCTAGCCTTGGGCTCTTCTCGGCCCTCCTTCTTCTTTTTCCTCTCTTTGGGGGGCTTGGCGAGGCCAGGCTGAAGACCGTTCCCATGATTGCTGAGCACGCTGGCTCCGAGGCCAGGAGCAGCATCGGCGCCGGACACGTCCGGATCTTCCAGTCCAGGCCCGCATGGCTGCGGCTGCGGCTGCTGCTGCTGCTGATTTTGAACCTCTTCCTTTTCTTCGTCATCAGAATCATTTCGTCGTCTAAAATTGCATCTTTTTGCTTTCTTAAACATTGCGATTCGGCCACAAACACAACGAAGTAAGACGCAAACTAATGTAGACGGTTTTTACTAAGCGCCAAAGACGAGTCAAACATTCCCCGTAAGTCTACCATTTTCCCGTTTGCTGGAGCGCCGCTTCTTCTTCTTCTTCGTCGTCGTCACCGGGTTGCGAATCATTGGGGAGCTGCTGCCATCTGGCGAAAAGTATAGGAGCATATTCCGGGCTTTTTAATTTTTAATTTTTGATTACTTTGAAAATGCTAATTAGATTGTGTATTTACAATTGTATTTCCACGTGAATGTGCATTTTTTAAAACATTCAAATTCAAATGAAATGTTCATTTACTTTTTTGTGTACAATGACCGTCAGAGTTAAAAAGCAAAGTCCTTTTGACATTTCATTTTCATTGTCTTAATGGTATGGCTCTGATGTATTAAAAAATAAAATAGTCTTCCATTAGCAGTTGCATTTCCTGACCACTGGGGTCCAGCTCTTTGAAAATGCAAAAATGCAAATGAAAATACATTTTGCATTTGAATTTGAATTATGTCTTAAAATAAGGCACACTCATGTGAGAAATGCAATACTAAATACACCATTAATTAGTGTTTTTAAACTTAAATTTGAAGGTGAATATTTCAGAATGCACTGCCATATTCTGGAGTTATTTTTGTGCCAAAATGTTTCAAAGAAGATTATTATCCATTGTTATTAAGGGAATATTAAGAACTAAGAAGAAACAAGTGCTCTGAATGTGCAGATAATGTACTTCAGTGTGATTTTCAGTACTGAGTGAGCAGGCAAAGGTCTTCATATTTTCCCAGCACAACAGTACAGTTTAATTAAAAACTTGAAAACCATATACCTACTCAGCACAGCTCTTCCTATTCAAAACCTGCTCAACATTTCCCCTTCCTTTCAAAACTCAAACTTGCATACAATCCACTCCTGCTCTCAGCGTCCTAACTCTGTCTCTCATGTTTCACATCAGCTCAGTGCAACACAATGCAATGCTTGTCCCAAAACTTCAGCTAGAGCCAAGATGAACGAACATGTTCCAAATAATTAGAGGGACCACATTTTTCGACCAATCATGCTCCAGTATTTTTTTTTAAACCAAGCAAGTGGACATCCAGTGCTAGAAATTTCCTGGATCTTCAATTTTCTGTCTCATGCTGCACTGTGCTGTTGCATTTATTCTACACTCAGGTTATATGTTTATATGAAGTAAGATTGTTTCCTGTATAATGCTATGTACAAATAAAATATATAACATTAAAACAATACAGCCATTTTATTTTCAGGTAGCGCATTTTAACTGCAGCATACTTTTTCTAACTAGAATTTCATAGCACAGATGCTCTAGGGAGCTGAGGTCCATTGCTTCATAGCACAGATGCTCCAGGGAGCTGAGGAAAGCATTGATTCAGTTAAGCTGATAGTTTCATTTGCAACAGGCCTGTGAGTTCTCCGAACACATTGCCATCATCTCTCAGTCCTCAGGGAAGCTGTGAATGATAGAACAATTCTAAAAACAGATTCAAATTCAGCAGAAAAAGTACTATACGATCCATCTACTTCAGTTTTTGAAACAATAAAAATTACAATTAAAATCTTATTGCCCTGTGTAACCTGACCAATCCCCTCCAGCACCTTTTCCCAAAGGCTCAGCATTTTTGATCATTCCCACATGCAGTCACTGAATGTTCCTCTACACAATTAAATACATTTACTACATGTATCTGGAATATTCAGATTGAAGTATTGACTTTTAGTTGGGGTGATATACTGTCTAGTCAACCGTTTATATTATAATAACTTAAGTTGCATGTAAGCATGCAGCTATTTGCTATTCAGTCCTTTTACATTTACATTTATGGCTTTTAGCAGACACTCTTATCCAGAGGGACTTACAAATGTGCTTTGTCATTTACTCAAAGAATACATCCTAGTACAATACAGTAGGTTAGAGTCCAACATACCAATGAACTATAATACTGTAGAAATGCAGGGATCAATGCTGATACCTAGAAGTACAAAATACATAAGGTCTATCTTAAACAATGATAAGTGCAATAAACAATAAGTAAACAATAATAACAAATAACAAAAACAAATAACAATAAGCTGGCTCAGTTGTCCTTTAAATATTCCATGAATAGATGGGTCTTCAGTCTGAGTTTGAAGACTGCAAGGGACTCTGCTGTCTGGACAGCAAGTGGGAGTTCATCCCACCATCTTGGAGCCAGGACAGAACATAGAAAAAAAAAAAGTCTCGATGCTTCCATGAGACCTGAAGCAAGGTATTTCTAGCCGAGCCATACTTGAGGTTCAAAGTACTTGAGGTACAGATCAGGCTTTGCCCATTGACCTCATGTATGAAGGGGCTGGTCCATTTTTGGCTTTGTAGGCAAGCAACAAGGTTTTAAATCTGATCCATGCAGCTGCTCGAAGCCAATGATGGGAGCGCAGCAGTGGAGTAACGTGTGAAATTCAGAAGATTGAAGACCAGTCGTGCTGCTGCATTCTGGACCTTATAGGACCGTTTTTCATTCAGATCTTCTTTTCTCCAAGCCTCAGCAATTGTAATGATTGTACTTGTTGTTTAATTATTTACTTCACATTGTGTGTGGTTGTGGGTCCATATGAGTGTGAAGTGTATGGTCCTATGTCCATATGAGTGGGAAGTGTGTGGTTCTGTGTCCACATGAGTGTGACGTCTGTGGTCCTGAGTCCATATAAGTGTGAAGTGGGTGGTTCCATGTCCATAGAGTGTGAAGTGTGTGGTTCAGTGTCCATATGATTGTGTAGTTTGTGGTTAGTGTGTGCCTGATCCTGTGCCGGATCCTCTCCACCAGGATGCTCTCCTCCAACCCTAGGACTCCACTCTATTCCGCTCTAGCCTCCAGGCCAGCCCCTCCCTGGAGAGAGAGAGAGAGAGAGAGAGAGAGAGAGAGAGAGAGAGAGAGAGAGAGAGAGAGAGAGAGAGAGAGAGAGAGAGAGAGAGAAATTGAAATTGCTAGAAGGTTGGAAATCTGTTGTGTGTCTTTGCTTCCCACCTGGACACTGAGTTTTCTTTTCCCTTGTAATACTTGTATGTAGTGTGTTTGGTTTTGTGTACTGGTGGTACAGAGTGGTTGCCATTTTTGTTGGGTTTGGCATTTTGGGAATTAGTGTAATCCTATGTTTGTTTCTTTCTCTGGGTAGACCTATAGACCTGCTCAGTATGTTTTTGTTTCTACTGTGGGGTTTTTCTTGTTGTTGTTGCTTTGGCCTGGGTCACTCCTGAAGATAATTGCACCAGCTGTGTACAATACACAGGCATGAATTGAATCTCTGTGGTTCCCTATGGTTTTCATTTTTTTCCACATACATTTGTTAGTGGCTCATCTCACTCCTCTTTTTGTGGCCCCATTGCCTAGACGAGGTCATAACAGTGCAGCACCACTGATGATTGATTGCTGCAGGTGTTGACAAACATACACCCACAAAGTCTGCGAAAATTAATGAAACCTCCATTAATTTTATTACATTGTTCAGAAAGCCAACTGGAGGTAAGGATAATTTTTAAGGCAGTGTGCAGGATTTAATGCATGCATTTGAATTGCGATGGTATGGAAAAGTTTTTTACTTACCTGTTCAGAGGGCTGGAGTTAAAGGACCTATCTGCTGGGGGTTGATGGGATTGTTGTGTTTGTTTTCCTGCCATATGTGGGATCCTTTGTTGTGTGGCTGGGAGAGACGGGGGATGGGAAAGCCGGTGGTTATTTTCGTGTTATAGTTTGTGTTGCAATGTCTAATAATTAAAATTTATTATCAGATTATTGAAAATTAAAGAAGGTAATCTGAGGTTGTTGTTTTTAAGAAATTCCAAAAGAATTGCATTGGTATGCCATTGGTCAGAGAAAAACTGGGATATGTGACTGGTTTCCCTTCTGACAGGGAAGGCCTGGAGTACTTGTGTTATGATGGACATTACATGCATGAGAAACTACAAAAAGGGCAAGGAAATAATTTTAATGAAATATGAGATCAATGCAGAGTCTTACAGTCAAAGTTTGTGGGCAACTCATTCTGCCTGATGAAATGCCATGGGAGCTGTATGTGAGACTGAAAGAACTGTTTGCAAACTGGGTTAAATCAAAGGACCATACAATCCAGCAAATATCAGAACTCATTGTTCTGGATTGGTTCATGAGCTCAGACACAGCAATGTAGATCAAAGACCATGACCCTAAAACAGCAGAAGAAGCAGCCAGGTTGGCAGAGGTCTACTCTTCAGCACAGATGGCATCTGGCAGTAACAGCTTTAATCAGTGGACCCCAGACCCTAGAAATATGTTTGTTGGGGCTAGGGAGATTTGTGGTCATACCCAAAGTCACTAAAACATTTTAAACAGGCAGATTTAGCAGATAGGAGATGATATGTTACTATTGTGGAGAGAAGGGACACACCAAGCCATATCACCAATGGTTATTTATAAACATTCACCATTTTGTGGTTGTTGTTGGGCTGTTAAACTAGTAACAGTGTAGAGTTGACTTTGAACAAATGGGTTGTCAGTAGTGTACAGCTGTAGTTGCACTGTGGTAAAGCCACTGTAGTGACAGGCTATGGTAGAGGCTGACTGTTAGTACAGGCTAATGGTGTAAAATGATGTCACTGTAGTGTGATGTTTTGTGAAAGAAAGCAAAGTTTGTTGTTTATGTTATACTGCAGTTTGCTGTGGAGGTACGGCTGTTGGGGAAAGTGTAGATAGTGTAGCTAGTGGTAACTGAAGGTGAGTTGTGTCCCTGGTAAGGCCATTAGGGAAAAACAGTGGCAGGGCCATTTTTCACTGAGGCAAGGACCTAAGTGCTCAGTGGTGTGGCGAGAAAGGTCAATTCATCCAAATACTACCATCATAAGACATTATTTTTCTGTAAACAAAACAAAATTGCAACTGCTATGCACTACCTACCAAGAAAATAGTACCCACTGCATTTGGCAATAAGCTATACAACACAGGCCATACAAAATATACCTACAACTACACTATACAACACATTACATACATACAACATACATATATCAGGGGTGATAGCACTTTGATTTGCATTATCAATGGTCTATTAATAGACTAAAGCTGGCAATTCTGTTGAGGGGAGAATTCTGTAATTGTTTTGTTTTTGCATACAAAAATGTAAAGTTAAAAGTTGCAATGTAAATGATAATGGTAAGCTTTACATTTCCTCTTAAAAACAAACTTTAATCAATTACGGAGTAGTGGTGCTGACAGAGAACCACAAAAGGAAAGAATGAAAGACAATCACCAGCAGTAGGTTGCGGTTGTGCTGTGACCTACCTATGGTAAGGTTAAGATTCATCGATTATTTATATAAAATTAGAATCAAACGAAATGTTCTTACAGAAAACACACGGTAGTAGTTTTTATGTAGGCTTACATTTACATAAAGATGTATTTTTGTGACTGTAACGTTTAGGCCAGCGGAAAATAAGATGCGTTTATAAGACGAGGAAAATAAGTTGCGCTAATAACGGTCATGTTGAAATTGCAAGAAAACAAGTTGTTTCCGAAAGTCGTGATTCCAAGAAAAAAATGTTTTGTAAAAAAAAAAGTAACTCACGGCCTTCCTGGGCTTCAATATTTCAGGTTATTAATAAAGTAATTATAATAGGCCTATATTAAAGAATTTAAAGAGCCCGCAAATGCAAATGGACTATTAAATAGCAAAGAATATCTCCCATTATTATTATTATTATTCTCTATTAAATCTGACCTGCGCAAAAAACAAAACAAAACAAACAAATAAACATACAAAAAAAACCCCCAAACAACTACATTAACAAAACCAAACCAAAAACTATGGTTATTTATGGTGTATGGGCTAGGGATAATATATCTGTATCTCTCTCTCTCATCTTAGAGTCTTTTACGAAGAGAGGATCAGTTTGATTAAAAGATTACGAAAACAATACCTTGGTCCCTCCTCTGCCATGACAGACGAACAGGGCTATACTTACCCCTCTGTCACCGCACGCACAGTCGCTTCACCACGATCTCTTTGTTAAACTGACTTTACCGATAAAGAATTATAGACAAATATCCACAATGAGCGTTCACGTAAGTAGGTGGCGGTTGTTGAAGCTTTTTTGCATTTGCGCCATTATCGCTCAAAATGATGGCATCAAAAGAACTTTCTTCATCGGCATAAGAGAAGAAAAGTGGGATTATGCGCCGGGCGGTTATAATCGTATCAGTGGTAAACCTGCTGCTGAGGATACGTGAGTTTTAACTTTTTAGTCGTTTTAGTCAGAATACTTGGAAGTGGTAGGAAGTACTTACATGATATATTTAATTACACACGTTAAGGTACTGTTTAGAAACCCAGAGTTTCATTTACAGCTTGCTTGTTTTTCAATGGATACACTGAAAGGTAAAATAGTTTCGTAATATTTAAATTGCTTATGATTTTACGTTTCTTGCTAGTTGTGTAGCGGTTAAGATTCGACAAAAGGAACTGAACCTAAGACAGAAAAGTGTAGCATGTTAAAACTAAACGTCTTACACATACTACTACTACAAGAACTAATTATATTACTTCCAATAGTAGTATTAATAATATTATTTATTTATTATTGCCTGTATCACCATAGCTTGTCTTACTGTGTGCCTTATAGTTACAGTCCCCTCAAAAAGTGTTAGGAGTGTGAAGTCAAAAAGGTTATTTCTGAGGTATAATCAAGCAATCAGACCCATGATAAATCCTTTCAAATGTCACCTTCTGAATTTGGCTACTATTTGTTCATTTCTCCTCTGTTTTATTGGAGGTTTGGTCTGTCCAGTCTGGTCCTTCTACAAGTCTTAATTGTATTTCAGTGTATTTGGGTCAAACCTTCAGTTGAGTTTTGGGACCCAAACGTACATAGCCCTAGTCATCTTACAAGATATCAATATCTTTTTGGGGAAAAAAAAAATCATATTTATTTGGATTAACGGTTTTTGTATTAGTTGTTTTTTTTATTTTATTTTATTTACTTAATAATGTTTCATCTGCAAACAAACACTTCTTATATTATAGAATCAAAGAAATATGAATTTATTCGGTAGCCTATAGTTAGCATTCCATATTCATTGCGCGCAATATCTACATCAAATACCGGCAGCACATTGATACCAAGCTGCAGGCTTTGTTGTCTTTTCTGTTGTTCACACTTAAGCCTAGCTGGTATTTCAGTAGGTCTAGTCTTAGCAGGTCTTGTTAGATCAGCTGGCAGATCAGCTGTCTTGGCATTACGTCTCTGGGCCATCTCTGGCTGCCCATAACATCCATTCCAGAAACTAGTCAGAGCACTAGCAACTGCATCCATACATGTGAAAGGAGCTCAGGTAATAGGTGTGCAAAAAACCAACATAAAGACGTCTAGCTTTGGAAGAAAAGTACCACAATCATAAGCACAGTCCCCAAATTGGACAGTGCAAAATGAAAAGAAAAACAACTTTTGCCAACAGTTACTCAGCAGTTACTAGTACTTACTGGTTTTTAGTAGGCTAATTCAATGGTTACCAAAGACAGAATCATTTCCTCAAGGGAAGAGGAACACTAAAATTACCAGCCACCTCCAGAGTGCAGGAACATTTAACCTTACCCAAGAGACTTCAAGATTTATAAATCTTAGATCATCTCTTAAACTCATCTGTGTTAGCAGAAACGTTTTCATGCTGAAGAGTTAATCATAAATAACATGATACACATTGCTTAGGGTGTAAAGAAAAAAAAGACACTTCAGACACTCTAAGCATACGTCCTGATCTGTAAAGCATGGTAAAGGTTGCATCATGGTTTAGTCACCCTTAGAGTCATGCTTAGAGCCAGATAATTTATCGTTGTTGGTGGTGCAACTATATATGAACAAGTAGACCTAACATAATTGTCAGAGTATATAGAATTTGATGGTTCTTTACTAAACTGGAAGACAATGAACAAATATGTGCTGCCAAGGGACCTTTAGGGTTTAAAAGTGACTGTCAGTCTTCCATTTAGTATCCAATGAAGAATGACTTTCACTAAAGAGAGAAGGTTCTGAACAGGAACAAAAGCCAAGAAAAAAATACAATGGCTGGAAAGCCCTGCCAAAACATGGGAGAACGTCTTCAAGGATGATGTCTTTAAATCACACTGGCATGCATTTACCAATTAATTACTTTAGTACAAAATGGCAAAAAGAATGAAAAAAATAAACAAAATACCATAACAACAACAATAACAACAAAAAAGCTTCTGTAACTCTTTCATATATCAGTGGGCCTATGTGTGTATTACTATGTTGGGTTTGGCAAAATGTATTCTTTATGTACTTACACTTTGTGTACTGCACAATAGAAGGTGAGAAGGATTAGTGTCCTGCTATGACACTTTGTTATGTATCATTAGTGTGCCTCCTCACCATCTACCTTTTAATAGAAGTGATATAATGCAAATAGTTTCCAAATAGATTTTTCATACTATATTTTTATCTGATTTAATTAAATGTTTGTGGGTCCCTCATAGTCCCTAAGGTCCCTCTTCTGTTGCTCAGCATATCACAGTTGAACATGCAGAGAAGTTGCATTTAAGGATTTACATGATATTACTGATACAATTCTGTTTTAAAAGATTTTATGAACACTACATCTGTTTCATTTGGATAGAACTTTCAGTTGGATCATGCTCAGTTAATAACTCTATTTTGATGTTTTATAATTTATTTCTTTTTCTAAATAAAGGCTTTTATTTAAGCAGACCTACAGGCTTTATTATTATAATGCATTATGGGCTGTATGCTATCATGACAAATGACTGTACACAGGACTGCCTTATTAATTCACATAGTTTTAAAGTAAGAGGATATGGTACATTTAGACTAATGTAGGATCAGTTTTTGCCTTTTACTCTCTTAATGAATACATTTAGACAGATTCTTGGGATTTTACTCTAAGGCACTTTATATTGGCTTGTGTCACTAATGGAGTGCACCAAGGGGAGGGGGGAGAATAGCATAGCCAGGACTCCCAGCATGCCCTGCACCTCTTTGGAGACATATTTAGTTAAATGTAATGTTTGAACATATTCATTAAATAGTTGAATTGTGTATGCATTTGGTTTTTGTTGATTGACTCTTTTTGAAGTTATTAGTGTGTTGTGAGATGTGTTGCCACATCCCAAGCTGTTTTTGAGCAGAAAACAGCATTCTTTGGTTTTTCTTTACTGATGCCACAGTATCTACCTTGTTATGAAATAATATGGGAACTGCATCAATAATTTAGTTTGTATTTCACCTTCATAAAAAAAGTCTGTAGTACCTAAATTACAGACCTGCATGTTGCTTCTTATGTTGTAGGCATGCATCCATGTTCCTGCAACAGGGTCCCCATAGGGTTGGGCATGTCTATAAGAAAGCTATATACAAACAGTACACAGATGGGACCTACTCCACAGAAATCCCCAAACCATCCTGGCTGGGCTACCTGGGACCAGTGCTTAAGGCTGAGGCTGATGATACCATAGAGCTGCACTTGAAGAACTTTGGATTCAGACACTATTCACTGCACTCACATGGAGTCTTCTACCTGAAAAACTCAGAGGGTAACCTGTATGATCTCTGCTTAATGTGTGTGAAAGTTGCACTAAAGATGGCGTGGAGGTTTAAAGAGTATTTATCTTAAAATAAAGGATTAAGGCCATCCAAGTCCCATAGTCAGTGAAGTAAAACATTGTTTTAGCAGACTCTGACTGATCTTTGCCTAAGAACATCAGAAGATAGGGATAATATTCAGGGATAAAAATGTATCACTCACTTAGCAATGAACTGGTATTAAAACTTGGTAGCCAGAAATTACATCATTACAATTCAATATATATACCCATTTTTTAGAAATATTCTTGCATTTGATGATATTTTATCATGTTTCATGAGAAAAGCTTTAGGCTATAATGCTAACATTATCTTTTTTTTTGTCTTTATCTTTGTTAGTTTTGTTGTCTGACACCTAATGTGGCGCCTTTCTGTAGAATGGGAGGCCAGTTTGCACAATTGTGCAAAAAAAATATTTTTGGGAGATGGGTTTTGTAGTTATGGCAGACCGATTAGATGTCAGTTTACCAAATGTACAAAAAGTGATTTCTGTGAGCCTGCTGAGGTCTTGAGCCAGGATGAAGGGAAGGAGTACCAATTCCTCTGCACTTCCATGAATGAACATTACATTAGTTAGCAACAACCCCTTACACCCATTACCATGATTTCAAGGAATTATTATTAAAAATTGTAATGTTAGAGGAATTAGGGTGAACGTTAACCATAAACAGCACTGAGTGCAAATCAAAGAAATCCAATAGGCTCTCAGGCTTGGCCTATCCAAATAATCAGTAAAAACTAGAGTCTGAAGAGTGCCTTGGTGTGGATAGTTTGGATGGGACTCTAGAGGAAACTCTTTGATGAGATAGTATAGAGACCACATCTACTGTTTATTCTTATTGTTAGCTTGTCTATTTGAACTCACTGTTTCCCTGGAGCTCTGACTGAGCTGATAAGAGGAAGGCTGAAGGAGAATACTAAAGGTCCTGGCCTTAAGTGCAACAACAACCCCCTCACAACCCTTTCCTGCCTTCCATTGCTTCTTGTTTGGACAAATGGTAAACATATCACACAAATGTGTTTCTTCAGTACTGGCTTTAAAGAGATTGGTATGTAAATTATATCATTCTAAGATAGATGCAAGTTGAAGAGGACGTGTCATTTTTGACTGCTGCATTTCAGAACTCTTGCACCAGTTCTTTCCCTAACTTCAACTCCCATTTGTATATTTAAAAAAATGTGTTTCCATCTAATGTCATAAGGCTAATGTAAATTGTGATAGCACTTGGGATTAAGCTGGACTTTGATTTTGCTAATTTTTTCAATGCAATTTAAAGACTCAAACTCAGATAATGCCAGGTGGGTATCTTATTTTGAAATGTCCAGTCTTAGTGACTGCAACTGCATATAATGTGTTTGGAGCAATAGACACTGTTGATATTGACTGGTGCTGATGTGATGTTCTTTGGGTCAGGGGCACTATATCCAGATGGATCCTCTGGAGCAGACAAGCATGATGATGGTGTTGCCCCTGGAAGAACACACATCTATAACTGGACAGTGAAGGATGCGCCTACACAGGATGATGCCAACTGCTTGACTTGGGCTTACCATTCACATGTGTTGGCAAGCAAAGATATCTCCTCCGGACTCATAGGAGCCCTGCTGACTTGCAAGAAAGGTGTGAGAGTCAGCCAACTAATGGACAAATGTCACAAATTAGTACTAATGATACAAGAATGTAAAGTAATGAATTAGAGTTAACCTCTAGTATTTATTAAAGCTTTTGGTGCACATGGAAGTTATCATCTGCCCATAACATAATCACATTAGATTTACATATACATTTACATTTATGACATTTAGCGGACACTCTTATCCAGAGTGACTCACAAAAGTGCTTTGTCATTAGATTTTGTCTCTAGGCTGGCACATGCTCCTAAGTTGGTCAATAAGTAAAGCATCCACTCTGTCCCCCCAATCTTTTTCCTCCAAAATACCATTTCATTTAGGAACCCTGCAGACACTGGAGGGAAATGACTCTGAAGCGAGAAGGGCGGATGTAGATAAGGACTTCCTTCTTATGTTCAGTGTGGTGGATGAAAACCTCAGCTGGTATCTACATGAGAACATACAGACCTTCTGTACTGATCCACATGCCGTGGATCCCAATGATCCCGAGTTCCAGCAATCCAATCAGATGAATGGTAGGTCTGGATCTGTTTTCTAAACAACAAAACAAAAGAAGAAAGTACTGAATCAAAAATACTATAATACTGTAAGGGTGAGTTTTAACTTTTGCAACAGCAGCAACTATCCTGGTTTAGCCATTAAAAATGGGTCTGGTTCTATCATTGTAGCCACTATAATTTTTATGTTCCTCTTCATCTTGTCTTTTAGCCATTAATGGTTACATGTATGGTAACCTCCCTGAAATTGAGTTGTGCCAGTACCAAAGAGTGGCCTGGCATCTCCTTGGCATGGGCAATGAGGTGGATGTCCACTCAGTATATTTCCATGGGCACACACTACTGACACGAGGTCATCGTGTCGACACGGTCAGTTTGTTTCCTGCCACCTTCCTCAACGTGGAAATGGTGTCCTTCACAACAGGAAAATGGTTGTTTGGCTGTCAGGTCAACAGTCATTTGCAAGGTAGATGCTGAGAAAATGTCTGTAATATATTATTTTGTATTAAAATAGGAATTATATATATTTTTTTCAACTTCAGCTTTAAAATTATATTGTATGTAACTGGTGTGCAGATGGTATGCAGGCACTGTTCCGTGTTACACCCTGTACTGGGCAGAATGACTCCCTAGCTACTCAGAATGGAACAACAAGGAAGTACTTCATTGTTGCTGAGATGGTTCACTGGAGCTATGCCCCATCAGGAGTAGATCAACTGAACAATGCTTTACTGAATGAAAGCCAGAGGTATGGAACTATATTAGTTCCCATTCAGCTTTTACAGTTTTGTGGTTTACTTATCACAGTGCTTTATTGTAGTGGTTTGACCACTTTTGTCAAGGGTTAAAGATGCCCTGTGGGGTTTTTGTCCTAAACTTCCTTTGAGCTGTATTCAATCCCTCAGGCCCTCCAGGTTGTATTTCGGGAAGGGTTTTGGCCATCTTGGTGGAGAATATGTGAAAGTGGTATTCAGAGCATACAATGATAGCACTTTTTTGTATAAGAAAGAGCCAACCAGCAAGGAGACCCACCTCGGGATTCTAGGTAATCTCCCCTTGTTTAGTTTCTTTGTTTGTACAATACATAATGCCCAGTATTAATGTTATTTGCCTTTTTAAAATAGCACTGTAATTTACATTTATTTTTATATATCTGATATAAATAAGAATTGTTATAAGAAAGTGCAAAAAGACAGATGGGTCAACTTCATAAAACGTATCAGGAGATTAAAATGACATTAACAACAAACAGCATGGTAACCCATTTCCTAAGTTCATAAAAATGGACTGCCAGAGTATTTTACCATTTGTGTGATATATGGTGTTACTGTATTTAGTCCTGATTTGCACGTGACGTTAGTGATACATAATAGAACACCACTCTGTGCAAAAACCTGAACCTGTCTGTCTGTAAATTTCCTGATGTGGATCTTTTTTCTCACAATGTTTGTTTACATCAACAAAGCTCTGCATGTGCACCAATTTATTAAAATGCACATTTTTAGTCTTTTTGGAGTGAGCATGGTGGCAACCTTTGCAACTAGGGTTAGGGTTAGGAATAGTAGGAGTACATAAATAGAGAGGTGACCTGCTTGAGCAGGATCTTTAGCTGTAAGAAATTCAAATGTAGGTGTTAGCTCTCTAACTATGAAGAAGAAGCTATAAAGTGATATAGACTTTGGAGAGATATGATTTTTTTTTTTTTTTTTGCTGTGCCATGGTTTAGAAGAAGAACTGAAGTCTCCAACACAGTTGCAGGCATGTTCTGTGTTACACCCTGTGTTGGGCAGAATAACTTCTTGACTACATATATATATATATATATATATATATATATATATATATATATATATATATATGGGATATATATATATATATATATAGGGGAGAGGGAGAGAGAGAGAGAGGGGGGGCATTTCTAGGATTTTTTTCAGAACTACAGTTACATTACTTAGAATGCTCTGATAGATACAGCATGACATGTTTTAGTGGTCTTGTATCTTCTGTGATACGCAAATAAAAATGCATTCTATTTTTATATGCTTGCAACAAATCAAAATTCCATTTCCTGAGTAGGTATATTTTTGGCATGCAAGTTTGTGTGCTTAAAGTTTTCATTCTTACTAATGTATACTAATTTTCTAATGCCAATTTCATTCTTACTAATGCACACTAATTTTCTAATGCCAAACCCAAAACTAACCTAACCCTTCTCCAGTACTTGTGCCCATTTTCCATTGCATAACAGAACCATGGAATCGGGCAGGGCGCTGGAGACTGTGTTGTGGTCCTGTGATTTCCCCCCCAATGGTAATGTAATGGTAATTGTAATGGTATACACAAAACAGCAGCAAGCAACAATGAAGGAGCTTAAAGTTCTGGGCCCCAATTCCCAAAATCATGGCAGTGTTAAGATTGTCTTAAACGAAAAAGAGTGTTCTGTGCAATACCTGATTTGTTACAGAAAGATTTTAGGCTAGTTGAAAGCTAGAAGGAAACTACTGAAAGTTTTAAGCTAACAGTCAGAGACAGCGACTGCCTGTGAAACTGTACTTCTACTTATATCTGTGCTCCAATAACATTGTAAAAAAGTCAAGGATAGCAACCCTTTTTTAAATAGCGGTTGTGTTCACATGACTAGAGTGACGATTTTGGTTTAGCCCAATGTGTCTACCCATATATCACTTCACAGTGGAAAAAAAAAGTGTGATCACAGATTTTAAACTGTACCTAGCCATACCGTGCAGCCCTGCAGAAAAACACTGTACGTATGCATATGTTTTAACATGCATACTAATTTTGCCAACTTATTTTTTGAGTATGCATTCTTAAGTTGAACATTTGTTTTTAAGTATACATAATTATTTGACTATTTTTCTTGGGATATGTACTGACTTTTTGAATAATTTTGTGTATGCATTAATTCTTATTTCTATTACTAATTTCTGCATGTTAATATTTTTATAATGCCTACTTGTTTTCATGAATAACTCGCACATCTATATTTTTACATTTCATGTGTTCCATATTCCTTGCTTAAATTTTAAAAAGTGATCTTCAGATTCAAAATTGTTAAATTACTCCAACTAGTGAGGTCTAAATACTTGTGGAAAACCCAACAAATTTTGCTATACTGAATCTTTTGGAAATTACAATGCTGCAAATGTGTTATTCGATTTTCATCTGTAAGCATATGTAAGCATTTAATAATATGTAAATTACTAAAACAAGGTAACATGGGAAGATGTTTATTTACTGTCTAAATATTGTCTCGCATATCATCGAGCAATGGCATCTGCCTATAATCTAAGATGGGTATATTCAGCTGCCAGCGTAATAACTGCAGTGTTAAAAACATCCTCTCTGATTGGTAAAGATATTAGAAACCTTACTACCACCTAGCTTAGTAAGTTTTCCTCATACGATGTATGTCATGTTTATATTGCAAAGTCTGTAAGGCTTTCCCCAGTTAAATTAATTAACCTCTCTTGCTAATGAAAGCGGCACATTAGTGGATTGGAAATTTAAGTTTAAGATGGGGGTAATAATACTAAAAAATGTTTAAAGGAAATGTTGTGATGTATTATTGATATTTGTTAAATAAACCTGTAGCTACAAAACACCAGTAATGTGTACCTGTTGGGCTCCTGCCTCTCTTAGGTCCTGTGCTGCGTGCTGAAGTTGGGGATGTTTTGGAAGTCACATTTTTGAACAAGGCTGACAAGAATTACAGTATCCAGCCCCATGGCCTCCAGTACATTAAGCTATATGAGGGAGCTCTGTATGAAGATGGTGAGAGCGTGATGTCGGAACACCAGGCGGACAGAACCTATACATTGTTCTGCAGTTGTTAGATAATGAATCAACCTATAAATGTCAGCTATGATTAAAGCATATGCCCTTGCTGTATCTCCTTTAGACGTGTGCCAGCTGTTTCAGGATTCTCTTTTTTTAATATCATTCATTTCACTTGGATTTTAGGTACAGTGAAAAATGGCTCTCACGTGCCGCCAGGTGGCTCCTTCACCTATAGGTGGCAGGTGAGGGAGGGGCCTACAGAGAGTGACCCGCCCTGTATCACCTACCTGTACTTTTCCTCCACTGACCCCATCAGAGACACTAACTCTGGCCTCGTTGGTCCCCTGCTAGTGTGCAAGGAAGGTGCATTGAGCTCCAATGACACCCAGGTGCGATGTTCCCTACAGCATACATACGCAAGAGGCAGTGAGCATAAGTGTGCACTTATCCGCTCTCTGTACTTATCCGCTCTCTGTGCAAGAATACTGCGTCATTTTGATGGAACTGTTTGTGCACAGGACCACTGCGTTTCCATGAAGTGTATGTGTTTGATTTCAGAGAGATGTGGACCATGAGTTCTTCCTGCTCTTCTCTATATTCGATGAAAACCTAAGCTGGTATCTGAATAACAGCATTAAGATATACGGGATGAATGAATCCACCGCAAATGATGATGCCTTTGTAGAAAGCAACATGATGCATGGTATACTTATTTCACTTGTTTATCTCACCAGGAACTCATAAATCAATCTACCATAGGCTTTTGAGTTTCAGTCACAATTTTAAAACTAGAATGTTTACTGTTCCTCAGTGGTGCTGAGTTTGAATTTGCTTATTTATCACTTTAACCAGACACAATGTTCGATAAAACATTAGCTACAGCAGAAAAATATATGTGATAACAAATTTACCCACAGCTAACCAGGACAATAGTATCATGTTTGTTTGGTCTTTGTTTGCAGCTGTGAATGGCTACATGTACGGAAACCTGCCGGGGCTGGACATGTGCAATGGTGCCCGGGTCAGATGGCATGTCTTGGGACTTGGCACAAATGTTGACATGCATGGAGTTCACTTTCAGGGCAACACCTTTCTCAAAGAGGGCACTACCCGTGACACTCTCAGCGTGTTCCCACACACATCTGTCACTGTTTTCATGCAAGCAGTTACAGCCGGTCAGTCATAACCTTGGTCCTGCTTTGTACCAGAGTATTTCTTAAAAGGAGGTCCCTGTATCTAATTAAACAGAGCCATATTTTTTTTTCATATCAAAATGTATCTTTTTCTAGCTATTTCTATTACTAGCTGCAATTTCTATCCCTGAGACTGATGTATCTGAGTAAATGTGAAAACATACACACCTTGTCTGACTGCTTTGCGCTTCCAACGCCACCTTGTTGTGAACAAGAGCACTGGTAAAACCTTTGCCCTGTTGTGTGTTCTTCATGTGCGCCGGGCCTGTGTGGGCGCAGGGTTGTTCGAGGTGAGCTGCCGAGTGACTGAGCATTACATAGGAGGGATGAAGGTGCAGTATAGAGTGCGTGCATGTGGGCAGAGCTCCACAGCGTCGCCCACTGTTCCTAATGTGAAATACTTCATCGCTGCTGAGGAGGTGGAGTGGGACTACTCACCTAATCGGACCTGGGAGTTTGAGTACTTTAATGCTACTGACAAGGACAGGTAAATGGACATCTACACACACACACACACACACACACATGCACACATAACCCCCCAGCACACAGACAGCAGAGCTTAATATAGATAGATATTGCACATTACACTATCCACCGTTCCAAATGTAATAACTGAGTCATGTAATAACTTCTAACTTAAGTTTGAAAGATGACTGTTTGTGTAAATCAGGGACAGGCCTTCAGGCACAAATGCAATGCACCATAAAATCCATCCCAAGATCTCAGAGGTCTTCTCCCTTTCTGAAGTTTACTATTCACTCTGGAAACTCTAACCGATTAATCAAAGGCGTGGGCTGCACTTGAAAATGAGCCCTGACATTCTCTGCATAGTAGGCCAGTGTCAGAATCCTTGGGTGTCTCCTGGCCCAAATGTCAAGCTGGTGTTTTTAAAGGAAAGTCTATTCATAATGCCACAATGATTAATTCAACAGGTGATCATTTGAGTGCATTCTGTTGTTTTCATATCCTAGTTGCTGTTTAAGGCTGTTTTTTGATATGCAATGGATACTCTGCTTCTCAGTCCTGGCAGCATATTTGTTGGGAGAGGTAAGAACAGGCTTGGCTCCAAATATAAGAAGGTAATCTACAGGGAGTTCACCACTGACACATTCATGACCAGAAAACAGCGACTGCCTGAAGAGCAGCATCTGGAAATACTGGGTAGGCCAATATGATTATTTTTTAATCATTCTAGAATAACTGCTATCCTTCTTACCCATCAGTGCCTGTAGGTATGTGTGTGTGATATATATATATATATATATATATATATATATATATATATATATATATATATATATATATATATATATATATATATATATATATATATATATATATGTGTGTGTATGTGTGTGTGTGTGTGTGTGTGTGTGTGTGTGTGTGTGTGTGTGTGTGTGTGCGTGCGTGTGTGTATTCTGTTAGGCCCAATTATCAGGGCAGAGGTTGGGGACATTCTCCAGATAACGTTCCTGAATAAGGCTAGCCGGCCATACTCTATACAGCCTCATGGAGTGCAGGCCTTTCCCCCACAGGCTGAGCCTGTATTGCCTGGTGAGGAGAAACATTACTGCAAGTCCAGTACAGCCATTTACAACCTCACACCATAAACCCACCCAGCTTCATACCTTAAGAACAAAAGGGGAAAATCGTCTTGCCTATGCGATAATAAAGATATTGTTCTTTAAATGTTCACTGTAGCTTTATCAGTTTTAGCAGTTATTTTTAAAGATACATGTAACTTTTTACTGCAGGAAATGTCACTAAGTACTTGTGGGGAGTTCCTGAGAGGTCTGGTCCAAGTGCATCCCAACCAAACTGCATTACATTCGCCTATTACTCTAATGTGGACTTCATTAAGGTGATTTCACACTAAGGTGATTTCTTAATTTCTGATAAGGTGGTCTTAATGATAGCACAAGAAAGCCATGTCATGTGTAACTGTACCAACTTGCTGCTGAACTTATATCAATACATTCTGAATTAGTTTTTTGTATCAGGCATGTGATACATACAAGGAAATTGTCTTGGTGGGTGTATATGTAACTGACCTGAAAGACTGACGATTATTTACAGACACATAGAGTACATAGAATGGGAAATTAAACTAGACGTAAAAAACAACAACATGGAATAAATGTACATTTTTTTGTTCTAGTTTTGATAGTGGAGTGTTATGACTGCTAAGACATTGTTGCTGGATAGTATACTGTGTTGTAGGACACAGCCAGTGGACTAATTGGACCACTAGTAGTCTGCAGGAAAGGGACACTCAACCGGGCCAGACGGAGGCTGGACGTGGATCGGGAGTTTGCTCTGATCTTCCTCATCTTTGATGAGAACATGTCATGGTACCTGGAGCAAAACATCAAGGAGTACTACAACAGCTCACTCCCTCTGATCAAAAACTCCGAATTTCAGGAGAGCAACAAAATGCATGGTGAGACTTAACCAACACTTAGTAACGGGTCAGGGGTGTGGATGGTTAGCATAAGGGCTCCTATATGTTGGCTGGTTTCCAGAGCAGAAGCTCTTGGTCCATATCGGACTGAGGTAGGTCCATGTCAGGGCCAGGTAGCGTGAGCAGGATTAACAGTGGCGCAGGGTTGTCCCAGGGGTCCATGGCCCCTGTGTAAAGTGCCTTTAGCTGGGCATTCTGTGATTTTCTTGCTCCTGCCAGGGATCAATGGCAAGGTGTACGGCAACCTTTGCGGACTGGACATGCAGAAAGGTGAGCGGGTGGACTGGTATCTGCTGGGGATGGGAAGTGAAGTAGACCTGCACACCGTCCACCTGCACGGCCATACGTTCATCTACAAGGTGACGACACCAGGCCGCACAAGGCGACATGCCATTTTTAGATTTCGGAATCAAGAAAGGGAACCAAATGGAAACTCGAGTATTTTCCACTTGTTTTTCTGGGGACAGACGGACCTAGCCCATCGGGCCGATGAGTTGGACCTGTTCCCAGGCACGTTTCAGACCACTGAGATGGTGGCCGATGCTGAGGGAATGTGGCTACTCCACTGCCATGTGGTTGACCACATCTCCGCCGGCATGGAAACCGTTTACACGGTCAACCCACGCGCAGGTGAGACAGACAGTCACGCTCCCGTGCAATGCCGTTTTTAAAAAAACAAACAGCAAAAGTAGTCACAAGAAGTTTTGCTGTATGTATTTTGACCAGTCATAGTTACAAATGATTGGTCTGTGGGTGATTTATTAAGTCAAACTATGAGATAAGTGTAAAATCATTTTTGTCAACATAATGCCAGTATCTGGAAATGTCACATAAGGCAGTCCAGTCTCTGGAAATGCCACATTATCATCAGTGTTTTTAATATTTTGCAAACGGCATACCAGAATTGCAGTATGATACATGGCAATAGAACTGCCCTTTACTTGAATTTAATCATTGCTAAAAATCAGATGCTGGTGAAACAGACAGATTGCAATGAGTGAAGATGTTTGTTTATAGTTATGTTTTACATGGTTACACTGTTTCTTATCCTGGACATTGTTTGCTCTCTCTCATCTATCTTATCTATTCAGACTTTCTGAATATAAAAGATGTTTCCCAGGCAGATTTCAAATGTATTTTCACAGACTCTATGAATGTGTACTTCAGGTGGCAGCACTGTGGTTCAAAACCTCGGTATTGCCTTCATCTCGGCTTTCATCTCCTCCCTTGGACTAATGTGATCTCGGACCAAGACACTTTCAGTGCGTTTTCCTTATTATGAATTCATTTGTTCTGGCCAGTCTGTTTTGTTGCACAAGAAGCATAAATGATTGATTAGAAATAAACTGTGCATATTCAAGAGCAGAATGTATGATTCGTTATGGGATGTGATGTATGGTTCCGCTTATTTTACTTGAAAATTGAATAAAATGTTCTTTCACATAACACACGCAGTAGCCACGATTCCCCACTGAGTGTCACTCCTACGCAGTAGTCTGGGTGTGTAAAATTTTCTATTTTTTATATCATAAATGATTATGAAATTATAAACGGCTTTTCAAGTACAGGTCTATGGCTATTACTGTGATTAGAAAACAACAAATCAAAGCACTAAAATAACAAGAACAACAATAAAATCTAATATAGTGATCCGAAAACCCAAGGAATAATCTGTCCTTTAGAGGGTTACCTTTGTAAAATACGCTCTGCCAATAAATCATGAAGTCCACAGACTGCACACGCTTATCTGATTTAGAAAGTAATGCGTAGATCAGCGTTGCCCAACAAGCGGCCGAGGCCAGAATACGGCTGCAAAGCCTTGCAGATGTGAATGTCGTCGGTGATAAAGCTGGACAAGTTTAAACGTAAACACATTGATGTGCATAAAAAAACCCCTGAGAATTGATGTCGAAAATCGCGCGGTCAAAAGTTCGAGGATTTTTTTCATGGTGGAACATTCTTGTCACATTTTGTGATTGCTTTACTAAGAAACCATCCCAGTCTGTCACGGGAAGTCAAGGCGTGCACTGCTCGGTTAGGTAGCGTTATCAGCTACTGCTGCCAACAACAATGAAAAACACAAACCCGAGTCGAGGTCTCTGATTACAGATGAACATTTGGGAATATCATTACGTACTGGGACTTATACTGTTGGAGCAGACATACACTACTTATACAAACAAAAGCAATGCCAGATTTAACACTAAAACTGATCAGCACTAGCTTATAAAACAGTCTGGTTTAAATGTACCATAGCAACATTTTTTTTAAAATTGTGATATTGTTAATCCGGCCCACGAACTCTTTAAACATTGTCCATGTGGCCCTCCAAACAAAACGTTTGGAGCCTCTAGATGGTCATTTTTAGCTGTTTCCCATTTGCCGTTGTTTATAAAGATGTGCACTTTTAAGACTGTGATCAAGAGCACCTTTGTTTTTGACCATTTGCCCTTAACCCCACGATATTGATCACATTCCTCAACTCAAACATTAAGGATGAGGCACTGACCTAAACTGGCTTTTGTTGTTTCGAATAAACACCCTGATTACCACATCAATGACTTCCTCGAAACGACGAGGCTTGTCTAACTGAAAAGCAGACAGGGGACTCGGAAAATGCTGGTTCTATAGTTAACATTGGTGATCAAGTTGAATCATCACGCTGATCAGTCTGTTCAATAACTGAAAGGTTTTTCTGCAGCAGGTTGTCAGCTACTGTTGCGTAACGCGGTTCCGCGAGCGCAGGCGCGAGGACGCGCAGAAGCTGCGCAAAAATGTTTCGTCAGATCGCTTCGTTCATTGATTTGGGAAGTGAAACACCTCGACGTGAACAACTTTGAGAAGGCTGAACTTTTACATCCCGAACATGCGGTATTTATACGCAACAAGGATATCCGAAAAACTATTCTTTTCGCATATGAGATTCTTTTCACTGCGCTTAAAGCACTTTCACATACGCTGACGTCTGTTTCTCTTGTTATTCGAGCTGTTTTGAATGACAGGAAAAATATATTTGTTTGTTTGTTTTGCTTATCTGCATTTTGCAATGTTGCAGTACGTACATGGTAAACATTCACTGAAGAACAGCTGTTCAATACATTCTGTAGGCTTTCCCAGTCTACCCTATAAATTAACCAATAACAACAACACCCTTAGTTTTAATATAGTTCGCGACCTCTTCTCATTTAATGTGAAGCTGGCCACGTAGAAATGACTCAATTCACATCTCTACATTTATAAACGTTTGTTCACTTTTCAATTTATTTTAAAGTTACTATTTGTTTTTATTCACGTTACCATATATCAAAATTAGATGATAAATTCATAAGTAAGAAATGTTATAGCAATTTCTTTACTGCTATTAGTAGCTCGTTAACACCTGGACTAAAACTGCAGTTATGCTGCACAGTGGTGGTCGCCTAAACTCGCTCATTATCTGTAACTACTACCAGAACACTCCGAAACTCTACTCTGATTGGGTGACAGACACTCGGTCGCTACAGGTAGCCAATAAAAACGTTTCGGTGTTTTTTTGTGGTCTAGGGTTCCTATAAATTGGGCGATTGGGCAGTTGGAGTCTCTTTCAGGGTAACTGGAGAGACATTAGGAGCGACGGTGTGACAGGAAGTCTAACAGCAGTTTTACATTGCACAGCTTGATCATTTAAGCGTGCGACGTCTTCCTCACAGGTATGTGGTCATGCATTTTGAAAAATTATACATGACCATTAAATGTTTTTCTGTTAAATGTATCTATTAAATGTATTGTGAATGTTCTATAGATTTACTGCAGACTGCAGTTCATTAATGTTCAAACTATCTGTAATGTAATCCAGTTACATCTAATTATTTATGTAGTGCTTAGTTGTCATAAGTAATTTAGAAAATGTTTTGCGTTAAATATTTGAGACCCAGTGTATAAATATTTGTCCACTGATGTGACATAAAGCATCCTTTCCCCAGCCTTGCAACTTATATTTCTAGTTGAGACAATGAAAGCGATAAAACTACATAAAATTATCTTACCTAATTTACAGAATGAAGAGAAACAGAAAATTGATTTACTATGTAAAAACTGATAAGCAAAATCTAAACAGGTTCAATGACTGAATTGCCATAACAACCTCTCTCTCTCTCTCCCTTTCAGCTAGAGCTCTCATCATCCTCTCCACAAGAAAACCATCTTAGCCGCTGTTTGTACCTGTCCGTGTGCATTCCTCACCGAGTTCACCACTACCATGGCTCCTACCCTTGCCACAGCATTCGCCCGCCGCTGGTGGATGGCGGTGACGGCCATCATCGAGAACCTCCTCTTCTCTGCTGTGCTGCTCGGCTGGGGCTCTCTGCTCATCATGCTGAAATCTGAGGGTTTCTACTCCTACCTCTGCGCAGAACACGGTGAGCTACCCACTGCAGCTCACGAGCAAAATGACAGGGTGCAGAGGAATATCTACCCCAAGTCCACTCATATTCCCAACCAAAACCACAACATAACTTTACCTTCCCCCCCAATCTGTTGCAGATGTGAGTCTGTGCTTGTTACATATACATATACTGTATATTACTGTATACAAATCAACACGTGCTGCATTTAAAATGTTCAGGCTATGTTGTGCAATAACAGTGCAACAGGTTTTTAGCAGGTGAAAGAGCTCTGCAAAACATTATTCTCTCACTGTGGGGAAAGAATTCCTCCATTTAGTCCAACAGCATTTTTAAAATCACCTCTTCATTAAAGACCCTGCTTTGGGAACCCCCCCTAAAAGGGGCTGGGAAGACAACATGTTGCTCCACTGGGATCCAGTGACCTAACTAAGATCAGCCATAAATTTAGGGGCCCAAGGCTGTGTAAAACATAGCCATTCGTAAGTAATAGCTTTATGGGCATTTAACTGGTGTGGTCAAGAGGTATTTTTCTCCCCATCTTTTTCTTTTTTGCAAGATGGATTCTCAGCCTTGTTGACTGTGTCATGATTGATTAATTGACTTGAGTATTGACCCAGAGTCTAAAGAGGGCATGTGTTTGTTCTCCCTGAACCTGAACACTTTGTTCTAATTCTTCCTTTTGTTCCCTGGAATTTGAATTTGAATTAGTGAGAAACTGGGACCTGATAAATCACAAAAGTCAGGTTGCCCAGCCCAGTAGAGGGGAAAAAAAAGGAGTCACTTGGGAATGGAAACAGTAGGAGGCTTATGGGCTGCGACTGATCTGGCTGTGTTCACAGCATGGTGTTTGTTAGCTGCAAAGTGTTGTGCCTTAAACACCTATTTGCCTTGCAGCAAAATGTTTTTCTCTGTCTGACTTAAGAGCTCTTACTAAAGCTATAGAGAATGATTGGATCTTAGTCCTGTACAAGATCCTGTCATTTAAAGATAAGGTGACAACATCAAGTTAAAAGTTCTAATCAGTGGAATGTATGTAAGATAATCCATAAATGCCAAAGCAAACAGATTGACAGATTCCTTCAAGGATATGAGTTTGTCTGTTCAGTGCTCTCTGTATGTTAGGAAGCATTTTTCTTGCAGCCACACATAGGAGGGGCAATGTGATTTGACAGACAAACCTGCACATATGCAAGGCTGTATGATGAAAGGTTTCCTGTAGTGGTAAAGGTCCAGTTTTGCACATAGAGGACAGCTTCCTCAGCAGAAAAATTGAAACGATGTAGGCCTTTGCCCTCCTGTGGTGTGCGTGCATGTGAGGTGGCCTCACTCAGCATCTGTTCCTATGCTTGTTATCAGATCTGGCAACTCCTGTAAACAGGCAGTACATGAAAAGGGCAGCCTCAGCGCTAACTTTCCGTTATCTAAGTTCTGCTCCCAACTGCATCAGACATATTACCTTTCTTCCCTTTCATTGAGCAGATTTGCCTTTTAAAAATGCATGTCTGAGAATTATATTCAAAGTTGATGGCGCGTATGAAGTAGAGTATATGGTAAAATGTTTATGAGAGTTCTTTAGTAATTCTGTTATTGGATGCAATGTTGGATCATACACTGAAAGAATAGTCCATGCTAGTTGTAACTTAATCTCTACCTATCACAACTGGGGTTGATCTGTATATTATCACAGACAAAAAAAATTGTGAATAATAGCGGAAATCAAAATTTATTTTTAACTTAAGTGCATTTAAAATACACATACAACAGCACCAAACAGGTCAACAGGTCAGGTATTTTTAATGTATATTTTAAACTACAGGAAATAACTGCATTGGTGTCAGATAACCACTAGTTCTTGGGGAAATAAATTCTCATGATGGGAAAAGTATTCCCATCTCTGAAAAAATGGTTTACACAAAAAATAATGAGAGTGCTGGCTCCGTTGTTTTTTAAATAACGTGTTTTCTGTGACTATACAGTGGTGTGAAAAAGTGTTTGCCCCCTTCCTGATATCTTAATTTTTTTGCATGTTTGTTACACTTAAATGTTTCAGATCATCAAACAAATTTAAATATTAGACAAAGATAACACAAGTAAACACAAAATGCAGTTTGTAAATGAAGGTTTTTATTATTAAGGGAAAAACATTTCTAACCTACATGGCCCTGTGTGAAAAAGTGATTACACCCCCTGTTAAAACATAAATTAACTGAGGCTTATCACATCTTTGGAAAGCTGAGTTCAATTTCTCTAGCCACACCCAGGCCTGATTACTGCCACACCTGTTCTCAATCAAGAAATCACTTAAATAGGACCTGCCTGACAAAGTAAAGTAGACCAAAAGATCCTCAAAAGCTAGACATCATGCTGCGATCCAAAGAAATTTAGGAACATGTGAGATACAAAGTAATTGAGATCTATCAGTCTGGAAAAGCTTATAAAACCATTTCTAAAGATTTGGGACTCCAGCGAACCACAGTGAGAGCCATTATACACAAATGGCAAAATCATGGAACAGTGGTGAACCTTCCCAGGTGTGGCCAGACAACCAATATTACCCCAAGTGCGCAGCGACGACTCATCCAAGAGGTCACAAAAGACTCAACAACAACATCCAAAGAACTGCAGGCCTCACTTGCCTCAGTTAAGGTCAGTGTTCATGACTCCACCATAAGAAAGAAACTGGGCAAAAATGGCCTGCATGGCAGAGTTCCAAGACAAAAACCACTGCTGAGAAAAAAGAACATAAAGGCTCGTCTCAGTTTTGCCAGAAAACATCTTGATGATCCCAAAGACTTTTGGGAAAATACTCTTTGGACTGACGAGACAAAAGTTGAACTTTTTGGAAGGTGTATGTCCCATTACATCTGATGTAAAAGTAACACAGCATTTCAGAAAATACCAACAGTAAAATATGGTGATGGTAGTGTGATGGTCTGGGGCTGTTTTGCTGCTTCAGGACCTGAAAGACTTGCTGTGGTAAATGGAACCATGAATTCTGCAGTCTACCAAAAAATGTCTGGCCATTTGTTTGTGACCTCAAGATGACGTGCACTTGGGTTCTGCAGCAGGACAATGATCCAAAACACACCTGCAAGTCCACCTTTGAATGGCTTAAGGAAAACAAAATGACTTTGGAGTGGCCTAGTTAAAGTCCTGACCTGAATCCGATTGAGATATTGTGGCATGATCTTAAAAAGGTGGTTCATGCTTGAAAACCCTCCAAATGTGGCCAAATTATAACAATTCTGCAAAGATGAGTGGGCCACAATTCCTCCACAATGCTGTAAAAGACTCATTGCCAGTTATCGCAAACACTTGATTGCAGTTGTTGCTGCTAAGGGTGGCCCAACCAGTTATTAGGTTTAGGGAGCAATCACTTTTTCACACAGGGCCATGTAGGTTCGGATTTTTTACCCTTAAAAATAAAAACCGGACGGCACAGAAAAAGCGAGAGGCGAACTTGAACTGATGTGCTCTTTATTTTTATAAATACATGCAACCAAGTTACCAGTGGGAATACGTCTGAAAGCCGAGTTGTAATGTTCCGAAGACTTCCAGTGGATTCCGGGACTGCTAATGCGCAGCGTTGCTCCTCGGGACCTGTGGAAGTATTAATAGGGAGACATAGCGATGAGAAGCAGGTGTCTCCACTCAGTAAACCGGTGATTGGAATCAGGGTAAACGAACGGTACGGCCGTCGTCTGATATGGGTGTTTCCCTCTCGGTGTTGGTCCAGCCAACCGTGACAGTTTTGTGTTTGCATGTGTTATCTTTGTGTAATATTTAAATTTGTTTGATGATCCGAAAAATTCAGGTATGACAAGCGTAAAAAAAAAAAAGACCTCAGGAAGGGGGCAAACACTTTTTCACACCGTTGTAGATGGTTGCAGAGGATAGAGATTAAGTTAAGAGATTAAAAGATTTTTGTCTCTTCCGGTATGCAGGTTGACTTGACCTACCACTTTCCCTTTACCACATACTACCTTCGCACCTCCATCATACCTTCCATTTTGTTCAGGATGTGTGTGTATGTTGTCTTTTGATGTGGTAGTGTTAGTGCCATCAATAGTATCATGTCTCTGCTAAGATCATTTAAATCAGCCAACCAGCCGACACCAGGTGACATTTGCTTGTCTAAGTGCAGCATAATTCTCATTCAGATTGTCTTGCTAGTATATTCCACACCACCAAAAACATACAGAAACATACAAAATTAAAAATACAACCCCCAATCCATATTAAACATAAAAATCAACTGTGGGTATTTTAAAGAGAAATTATATAATTTGTTAGACACATATAAGACACATAATTATGACACATAACTGTGACTCCGCAGAAAGTGTAATCCCATAATAATAATGTGTTATCGATCAGATTGTAGACTGCAACAGGAGACTTCAAATTTTCCAAATGAAATATTTTAAAGTAGGGAACCGAAGTGTAGGCCTGCAGAGATAAATGCGGAATGGAGCTGGTGTGAATTCAAATTTTCCAAATGAAATATTTTAAAGTAGGGAACTGAAGTGTAGGCCTGCAGAGATAAATGCAGAATGGAGCTGGTGTGTGAATTACATTTTCAATGAAACTGTTTCAGTGAAACACTGAAACTGCAACTCAAAGGACTGGTCACAGCTCCTGGTATCCTTCAGTCTGAGAATCATCTGACTACCGCTTTTTTGGTATTGGTATTGCCTTGTCCGGTTAGATGGCCATACCTGCTATTGTTTTCCAACGTAATTGTGTAGAGGGCTTTGTGTGGGTGGCAACACGGCCCTTGAGTTTATTACTTTGTTTATTTTTAGCATATTGTTTGCTAATTGTTCGTTCCCAGATTCCACTTATCTGATCCCACACAACTTGGTCCTATATGCTTTAAACTACTAAAGGGCTATAAAAGTGAAACATGAGACATATGATCTTGGTGGATTGTATTTGATCCCTCCTGTACTGATGGACATAGGCTTTGAATCTTTCACCAGTAATATACACAGATTTGTCCATGCTGTATTTCACTTATTTACAACATAATTTGCTTAGGTCCCATTACAGTATCTGTAACTACAGTAACTAATTGGTTTATGTACTGCTAATAAAACTTGGAATTCAACTTAACCCAAGTGAAGCTCAACTCTCTAGACAGTATTATGTAATGTAAATGGATAAATACTAACTAAATCGAGAAAACTGTTTAGAATGTCTAAGAACTAATTATAGTTTTATATATTCCCGACACCAGTTCCCTAAGATGCATCCGATTTCTACTAGCTTAGACCTTAATTAGGCTAGCTGAACAGACAAAGTAGGCTATTTTAGTCATAAGGACTTTTATAAATCTGATTATGCATATTCCCACATCTTGCTCTGACTATGTAATACAGCATGCTCTTATAATTTAGAGTCAGACAAATGTATTAAGTATAAACATTCATTAAACCTATGCCCAGATGTATTTCGATCCTTGGTCATAGGCTAGTGGGGTAAGGGTATATAAATACAACCCCAAAACCTCCTACAGGAGCAAGGGAGGACACTTTTATTATGAGTATGAAAATCCTCTGTATGACCTTTAATGGATTTGCATGCTGTAATCTAAACATACATTTTGAGAGCTATTACAGTAATACTACCTGAGGTATACTGACCTTTTTATTTTATTACCTGCTGAAGTCTTCATTTGATAGTTATTGTACTAGTAGAAAAACTCTGGGAACATATGCGTCCAGCAAGTCGGCATGCTGACAGAAGATCAGAGCAGCAGACCTGCTCTGGGAGTCTTGGACACTGAGGTGCTCCAGCAATGTGAGTCAGCTTCATCAGCAGTCTTCCCGCTCCCAGTTTCGGTTGTTGCTCTGAGCAAATGGAACTGTCAGGCCAACCTTGCACAATGTTGCTTGCTAATGGGAGAAAATCGAGTGTCATTGCAAATGAGTGACACAGCGGCAACCGCACCGTGTCCAACCATTTACTGGGAGCTAGCATACAACTCCCACTCGAAGCACATTAATATCCTCAAACCTTTTGTCCTCAAACCTTTAGTGACCCGAGGAGTGGCATGCTTGATAGGCCAGGGTCTCATTCATGTTAAAGTTGTATAGAACGTTAATGCTATGGCATTAGCATGAACGCTAACCACCGACACTCATTAATGCAGAGCAGTTCTGTGCTAGGAGAGAGGGCAAGGAAGTTAAAGCCAGATGGAGACTGATTATGTAACAGACCCATAGTGCGATAATAAACTTTGTTCCAGCAATGTGCAATAAAAGAACAGTAAATTGTAGCTTTTCTCCTCCCTATCACAGTCTTATCTAAAGCTTTTACTGACGTCACAAGTACTCCCCATGTCAGTCAGCAATTCCCGGCTGCGTGAAGGTCAGAACGCAGCTAAGTACTGCTGCTGTAGGAGACAGCAGAGACCAACCTTTGAGACAGCATACAGTTTACTAACCCACACATTCTTAACCCAGCATACAGTTTCCCCATCTATCCTTTCATTCCCTTTCTCATCCATGGATTCATCCCATCAGTTAAGGAGTTAATGTGCACTAGAGCGTGTTAATCAGTTCAGTTCGGTTTTGTGTGTGCTAGCATGCTTTAAATATGCTTGCACATTTGGAGGAAAGAGCCATGCAGTTTCTAATACAGCACATGAGGCAGTATGATGGAACAGCTATAAAGATATGAACCTTTTTTCCCCTCAGTCTTCAGCAGGGCCCCTGTGACCCATGTTTGTTATGTGCAGCGCTGCTAGGGGCCTGCTAGGGGCCTCGCTGATTGCACACCATTAGTGCACTCTTCTCATATCTAACCTTGGGTTCTGTTCTGTTTAGTTTAAATCCCACATTTTTCCCATTTCTTGATTTTGCTTATATCCTCTATGACATGTTCTTACCACATTTTTTAAAGGAAACATCTAAAAGGATGTCCTGTGCATTCATTTTAGAACTGGTTGAATGTAACTTGTGTGATGTGCTAAAAGCTTCATGCCTGCACTGACAATTTCTGATTAATCCCTATGCAGTTGTATTAAGAATACTTTAAAATTAAAACGTACTCTTGTTTAGGAATGTCCATAGATGCAAGTGCTAGTTATGCAAATTGTCACAACCTTTTAGCTGGATATAACTACTAATTGAATCAGATTCAGTGTGATTATTCAATAAAACATTGGACGTTGTAATCCAGTCCCTTCCATTCTCTAACCTGCTGATCCATAATCCTTATCCAGGTGCTTGGTGAACAAAGTAGGTGACGATTAAACAAGCTACCACTGACGCATAAAACTTAAGCAGACAAAACGAATTCCCTTAACTGACGCGATCATTCCTGGTCCCTATTCGCTTGTCCAGGCAACAGCTCGGCCTTTAACGTCTCCCTGCCAGCCGCGGGCCCATCGGATGGGGGCGAGGAAGACTACCAGTATGAGGACTACCAAGCCGTGTCACACGGTGACGGTGTGGAGGTGGTGCCCCTAAAGCCGGCGGAAGAGCAGATGCGGATGAACGGCTGGCTGATCTGCAAGGAGCAGGATGAGATGCTGAACCTGGCGTTCACCGTGGGCTCCTTCCTCCTCAGTGCCATCGCCTTGCCCCTTGGCATCGTCATGGACAAGTATGGTCCTCGCAAGCTGCGTCTCACCGGCAGGTCAGTCCCTGCGCCACATGCACGCATTCCACGGAACTGCAGTCAGTGACTGACTGTTAGTCAATGCTGCATTTGAGAATGCGTCCTGTGCATGCGTAGGTTTGCATTCTTTATTGACTATCAGCTTCTGACTGTGACTGGCCCTGTGATTTCAGTGCCTGCTTTGGTTTGTCATGCCTGCTTATTGCCTATGGAGCCAGCAACCCTAACGGTAGGACCGTTGCTAATTTTCAGCTTATTACTACCACGTATGGTCTGGCAAAAGTTAAAAACTTATGATAGCAGTAGACATGGAAGGCTAATCATTAGACATGACGTGAGTAGGTTAAACTGACGATGTTAATGTTAGCGTGTGTGTGCTCCCTCCAGAACTGTCTGTTCTAATCTTTATCGCCCTGATCTTTAATGGCTTTGGAGGAATGTGCATGACCTTCACATCACTTACGGTGAGTTTGTCTGTGTGTATGTGCGTGTTTGTGTGCGTGTATATGCATAAATGTCATGGTCTTTTTTGGAGTGCTGTATTACTGGGGCCTACCATTTGCTTTTATTTTTATATGACATCTTCAGTCCCCCCCCCCCCGGAAAGCACCAGACACAAAATCTCTCTCTCTTTTCTCTTTCTCTTTTCCTCTCTCTCCCTCTCTATCTTGCTCTCTCGCTGTGCAGCAGGTTAATGATTAGGTCCATCATGGGCTCTTGATTCTGTCTCTCGTTCCTGTTGAGTGGTTTTTGCTGAGGCGTGAGCTCTCCGTGTTAACTGATGTGGTGTGGCGTTTAGCCACTGACCCAGTAACAGCCAGCTTCAAGATGACTCCAGGGGTTGTGTAACGTGGATGGAAATGCGAGCACCATGAATTCTTTTTTTCCCTTACCATGCAACCCTGCCAGAGCTAGGTCCACGACTTTATTATGGAAATTCTTGACGCTTTTGTTCAATTTCTTTCTTTTCTTCTTTTTTAAATATCTTCCACAGAAGAGCCTTTAAGTATCTGTAGCTAGGTGGCTAAGGTTTTGAACACAAGCCTCATATTGTACCCACTAAACCAGCCCCCTCTTCTCTTCTACACACTCACTTTGTCTCGCACTTGGTCAGAGAAATGAGTGGCGATAGTAGGCTGATCTAATTAAATACAGAAATATAGAGAGACCGAGATGTAAATGTAAACTGAGAAAAGGGGGGTGACAGAGTGAGGAAGAGTGGGAAACATAGATTTATCTGGTGTGACGGCTTCAATCTTTTTCAGAGAACAGTGTACGTGTGTGTGTGCGTGTGTGTGTGTGCGCGTGTGTGTGTGTGTGCGTGTGTGTGTGATTTCTTTCAATTCTCACTGTCTTTCATGGCATGCGCTTCTGGGCCCCAGAAAAGCACTCTGCCTGTTATATAGCTAACATTACTGCACCAAAAATGCTCCTCTGTTATGCCCTCCTAATTGCACACTGTTCTTTCTGCTCCACTGAGCACTACTGTCTGTCCAGGCTGAGTCCCCCCCCCCCCCCCACGGCCATGTCCATTACCCACCCTGCAGGCTACTGATCACTGCACAGCACCAGAGCCAAGGTGATATGTAACAGCTGGGTGAGCTATGTCTGCCACATCACATGTTAATGGGTTTCTTCTGCCGTCTTCAGCTGCCAAACATGTTCGGAGACCTGCGCGCAACTTTCATTTCCCTCATGATCGGCTCCTACGCGTCCTCCGCTGTCACGTTCCCTGGAGTCAAGGTGCGTTGGATTTACGAGGCACAGTACAACGTTTGACGGCACTTAATCCAGTATAATCCTGTTTGTGGCGATTACGGATTTGTGCATTTTGTGTTACGGTATATTACAGTTTCACTGGAGGTAGATAAGATTAGATATGCTTATAGTTCCATTGTCTTTATTAAGATAACAAAGAACAAACATATGAGAAATGATGTTATGTTAATGATAATGGTAATGGTAATGTTAGGAGCAACATTTGAGTTTATTTTCATTCTGTCTTTGTAGGTGATTTATGACCTGGGAATGACCTTCATCACTATCCTCGTGATTTGGGCAGCATGTGCTGGCCTTGTTTTCCTCAACTGCTTCCTCAACTGGCCCCTGGAGGCCTTCCCTGGCCCTGAGGACATGGACTATACGTAAGGAACACACTGTAACTAGGATACACATACACACACACAAATATGCATGCCAGCACATACACACTATCAATCTACAACACTTGAAATCTTTCATAAAGATTTCATAGAGATTCCTCAATATCTTGGCCTGGATCCTCAGAGTGAAGATCAAGTTCAGCTGGTTGGGCTTCGATCACAAGATCACAGGGAAGCAGTTCTACAAACAGGTGACGATGGTAGGCAAGCGGCTAAGCGTGGATAACTCCATCAAGCAGAAGGACCTGACCATCAGCGAGCGTAACAACATCTGCCTGTCCACCACGGACCTGGAGGTGCAGTGCGAACCGAAAGAAGAATGTAAGACCACATCTTATACACCTGTCCCACAAACATCTCACAAAGCTGTTTGCTTTTGCAAAAATATCTACTTAGTCCCACGCCCACAGCTTTGGAAGTTACACGATAATCCTCATTAATGCACTGGTGTCCAAAGACACAGCTACACAACCACATTAAAGCCTATTAAAGACTGCAATCAGTGTAGAAGAAGTGAACTCGGAACCTCACTGCGTGATGATGTATCGCATGTCAGAACCCAGAGTGGTTTGTGGTAGTGTGGTAAGGAGTGAAGCGTGTGGAGGGCATGGGCAGTAAAGTGGACGCTGGTGCTGTTCTGGTGCTGTTCTGGTCCGCAGCTCAGTCCTTCCTGAAGAGCATCTCCAGCCCTCTCTTCCTGCTCAGCCTTGTCACCATGTGCGTCACGCAGCTCCGCCTCATCTTCTACATGGGAGCCATGAACAGCATCCTGGAGTCCATGAGCGGCGGCGACCTTAACACAGGTGTGCATGTGTGTGCGTTTGTGTGTGCGTTTGTGTGCGTTTGTGTGTGTGTGTGTGTGTGTGTGTGTGTGTGTGTGTGTGTGTGTGTGTGTGTGTGTGTGTGTGTGTGTGTGTGCGTGTGTGTGTGCGTGTGTGTGTGCGTGTGTGTGTGCGTGTGTGTGTGCGTGCGTGTGTGCGTGCGTGTGTGTGTGCGTGTGTGTGTGCGTGTGTGTGTGCGCGTGTGTGTGCGCGTGTGTGTGCGCGTGTGCGTGCGCGTGTGCGTGTGTGTGTGTGTGTATGTTAGAGAGAGAGACAGATAGAGAAAGAGAGAAATGGACATTGTGTGCTTTGTTTGCTTTCATTTTGATCAACTATTTAGTGTTGGTAAAGTGTAAAATCATTTGTAATTTGTTCCCATGGCAGTGTGAAATTTTTTCCCTGTACCTTCTTTCCACCCTTCTGTGCCCTTGAGACTGTCCCTACAGTCGAGAGAATAGAGTTGGGTAAGGCAGCAGATATTCTACTAGGGCTAGATATTCTAGGTAGCAGTATGTGTGTGTGTTAAGCTCCTAGCAGGCCTGTGTTTAACCTTGCTCTACGCAGGTTGCAGTTAGAAAAAAGCATTCTTACCCTTCTCCATGACTCCACAATAGTCTTTAGAACTCACAATCATTACATTAGATTGCGTTATTAACCACAGTAGTTACTGACTAACCTCAGGTTATTCACTGTAGTGCACACTGATGAATACCTCTCTCTCTCTCTCTCTCTCTCTCTCTCTCTCTCTCTCTCTCTCTCTCTCTCTCTCTCTCTCTCTCTCTCTCTCTCCTTCTCTCAGTGAGTCTGTACTCCTCTATTTTTGGAGTCATGCAGCTGCTGTGTCTGCTCACCACTCCGGTGATTGGCCAAATCATGGACTGGAAACTGAAGGACTGTGATGATGGCGAGCTTGATATTAAAAATGACACCAAGTGAGTGGGTGCCCACACCTCATAGTGCTGGGCCATGACATCACTGTGCAGCTTATTAACACATCCCCAAACCAATAACACATGGTCATCATCATTGATAAAGAACGTATTAGATTATACTACGTGCTACATCAACACAGAGTCATACTGTATATAGGAAAATACTGCTGAAACATGCCAGCGCCATATCTGTGGGAGTGTGTGGGAGATAATCGTTTGTCTACCGTGTGCTGACAAACTGCATGTGTGCGGTGAGTGATCTGACTGGCCGTTCTCTCCGGGCAGTAACTGCTCTGGGGGAAATGCTGCATCACACGCTTCCCACGGTTGGCCTCAGTAAGCCCCTACCACTGCACAACTGTGTGCTGTGTAAAGAATGCGTCAGTCCTCACGAGCACATTAGTCGTCATAGTCAAGCTGTGATTTCAGCCAGAGGTGTTGCTGTGAATGCCAGGGGTTTTTGCTCTGGTTAGAGCACTATTCTGGCTTCACTTTATTTAGGTTTATATATATATACTGAGCTGGCTCTCTGCTCCTCACAGGGACCAGCCCCAGCGAAGAGACAGACAAATCCAAAAGATAACCAACGCCACAAGAGCCTTCTTCCTCACCAATCTCATGCTTGTTGGCTTCGGTGTTACCTGCCTCGTTCCTGTCCTCCAGCTACAGGTGAGAGAACGAGGAACTGTTCTCAAATCAGTTTACCCAAGTGCATACACACACCATTATGTTTTAGCGTGTGCACACACACACACACACACACATATCCACCCACACACACACACACACACACACACACACACACACACACATACACACACACCCACACACACACACACACACACACACATACACACACATCCACACACACACCCACACACACACACACACACACACACACACACACACACACACACATACATATCCACCCACCCACCCACACACACACACACACACACACACACACACACACACACACACACACACACACACACACACACACACACACACATACATATCCACCCACACACACACACACACACACACACACACACACACACACACACACACACACAGTATACAGCATACAGCAACATGTTGAGGCAGCATTGGCAGTGCTACTTAGTCTCTATTAGCTGTACACTGTTGCCCCCTAGAGGACAAATTGTTAAGCTCTCTTAAACCTAAACAGTAAACTTACTGTGAGTTAATAATGAAGTGTGAACAGGCTTGGCAAGCATTGGGCTATATAGATAAAAATACATATATTTAAAAATCATTTAAGATCTGCCTCTAAATCCGTTCTCTCTTCTAGCTACTCTCCTTCGTCCTGCATACCATAGTCAGAGGGTTCATCCACTCAGCTGTTGGAGGACTTTATGCTGCTGTGTAAGTTTGTGACTGAGACACACTGTTGAGTGTGACCCAAAGCTGGACACACTCTACCAGCCTCGGTGGCAGACCTGCCTGTAATGTAGGAAGGAAGAGGCACCCTTATGGACAGGATGCTATTAAAGGATCATGTGTGTGTTTGTCTACAGTTACCCATCGTGCCAGTTCGGGAGCCTGACGGGGATGCAGTCACTGATTAGTGCCATCTTTGCCCTGTTCCAGCAGCCTCTCTTTATGGCCATGATGGGGCCTCTTGAGGGAGATCCGCTCTGGGTAGGAAAACACACAAAAATGCACACGCCACACAAACATAAACACACACAACCAAATTGTCAAACGGAGCAGCCTGAGTAAGAAAATGTAACAGTCTGTACTGTAAGGTGTTCCCTTTCTGTTGCTTTTGCTAAGGTGTCTCTCCTGATTTCTCTCTCTCTCTGGCTCTCTCTCTCAGGTGGATGTGGGTCTCCTGGCTGTCAGCATGCTGGGGTTCCTGCTGCCTCTCTACCTGATTTGCTTCCGCAGAACTCTCCATAGCAGGAGAAAGGCGAAGGAAAACGATGCTAAGATCTACCTCAGAATCAATGGCACCGACAAACATGAGGCTTTCGTCTAAAGCCAGGCCTGGTGTACACAGGGAAAGACAGAAAACTGAGATTTTATAATCACATACACAATATATACACACACAACACATACACACACAACAAATTCACACACACACACACACACACACACACACGCACGCACTCTCACGCACACATGCACAGACACACACGCACGTTCTGACACACACAGACATGCACGCACACACAAACACCCAACACAAATAGGCGTTTTTTCTGCTTGAAAATAATTAATAATGTTGTCATGGAAACTGACAACTGTTATACCGTCTTTATGGACTGAAGCGAAGGATGATAGCAGAGAGGTGGAAAGAGATAAACGCCCATCAATACAAATAAGTCAAATTAACTAGTTTTGATTGGGGCTATTTCCCATGAGCTTTTTCACTGTCTGCACTATCCTGTATGTGCCTGTGAAGGAGACCTATAGCTGTCAGGAAACGGCCCACTCAGCTATATGGTTATTGGCACTGTGAGGACATGCTGTCCAGGTCTGGTCAAGGAGTTAAAAGAAAAGGAAAGACAGCAAACAGCAAAGACAGGGAATGATTTCAGCCAGTCCGGTGCCTCTTGTAGTGCCTCAGCTCTATGTAATGTGCCTCGGAGTGTGTTGTATTTTAATTTATTAAAAATAATTTTTATAGGTGTTTAGGTTTTTTGAAGGTACATTTACCAAGCTAGCAAAGAGTGCTGGTGTATGTGAGACTCACTGAATTAATCATGAAGGCTATTTATATTTCAGTGTCATGGTGCTAGCCTCCTTCAGATATCATACAATAGCAAAATCAATCAAAAAGAAACATTCCAACCTTGTTATGTGGGTTCCTTCCAGCCATGCAGTGGTTGAGCATAACGTGTTTATTCTGTGTCACCCCCTGGGGGCACAAAAAGGTAATACTGAACTGCAAGTGCAGCATCAGCCAGCACCATGACCTTCAACAAATCTCTCTAGGGTGGGATACTATATTTATTAATATACATTTATAGTTGCAATGCATGTAGCTTTAATTTTACATTCCTAGCGCAAACAAATATTTTATCTTATATAGGCTGCACACATAAAAGTGACTTTAATATTATAGTCATGTAGTTTGTGGCGAGTGAAATTGTTGGGGGGTTGGCCCATATACTCCATGGGACTTACAGCACTTTTAACATTCAGGATTTCTTGTGAATCTCCAATAACCACATCTCCATTTTGCCTGCCTTCCTTTGTGCTTTAATATCATTCTCTTGCTGTCCTTTAGAGTGTTAATTGTCAGGATCAAAGCTTCTTTGTCCCTTTAACATTAGTGCATTTTATGTCAGAAGAGAACTCATAAATGCACTTTGTGCTATTTACAGTAATGATGTTAAAAGATATAAGTGTGATAGTATGAGGAGAGTACGTATGTTTTGTTTAATATTGAGATGTTCTATATTGTGTATTTATTTCTTCTTTTAAACCCAGTCTCATCGTCCTGGTTCTTTTGGTAACCTCATGTTATTTTTTTCCTCTTGGAGGTATTACTTAGGAGCAGCATTAAATAAACTGTGACTTTACACATTTTTTTTGCTTAGTTTGCATTTACTAATTATCAGGACATTTTAATGTCCAAGATGGCTGTAAATAGGATTTCTTAAAGGGAAATATTCTGACCATAATTCATTCAAACATATTCAAACCCATGCTATTTAAAAAAAATAAATTGCACATAAAGTATAAAACAGATGTTGAGTTGTTTAGATTATCGCAGTATGACATGTTTTATGTGCAACATAAGTCTAAGAGATTAGGGTTTGATACAGAAAATATGTGCATAAAATGTCAAAACAGAGTTTTCAAACTTCTTCCTAAAATAAGTATTCTTGATAGCTCTCTGAATGGTGATTGTCTTAGAAAAAAATGTGAAGCTTCGATCACAGATAGACACTGGACTTTAAGGTCTTATGGCAAAGGCAGCTGTTTTTCTGTGCTTATTGGTTGAGAGAGAGAGAGAGAGAGAGAGAGAGAGAGAGAGAGAGAGAGAGAGAGAGAGAGAGAGAGAGAGAGAGAGAGAGAGAGAGAGAGAGAGAGAGAGAGAGAGAGAGAGAGAGAGAGAGAGAGAGAGAGAGAGAGAGAGAAGCAGAATAGCCTAATTAGAAAAGAATAAGTCAATGCTGGAATACTGTGCGCTGGCTACAGATGTATTATAAATAGCATCTTTGTTTACTTTTTACATGATTTCTATAAGATTGGTAGAGAACATTCCTCAGTCCTCAAATACCCAGAACCTTGAAGGGCAGCTGAAGCTGTCCATGAGACCGATTAGTGAAGAAGCCGCTGGCATGGTGATGACGTCACATTGACCACCGTTCGGGACCACAAATCTTTTTTTTCCCATTTTACCATGACGTAGTTTGACGTCACGCTGCCTATGTCACGACTCCAGGGTTGTGGTTTCGACGCGCCCCCCCTCGGCCTTGACCGGGAACTGAATCTGTGGAAAAGGAAAAACGCTGGCTAGAATGACACAGGAGCGGGAGAGGTAGGAGAGACTGCGACTTGCGGAGGACTCGCCGCCGATTTGGATCGTTCCGGGGCAACAGCACTGTTTTGCGACTAGAGACGTCGACGAAAAATGCTGATTAAAGAATTGTAAGTGGATGGGTCCTTTTTTGCGCGAATAATGCTACGGGAGCATCTTGATTCTCCGCAGCGCAGGTGGTCGAATTTCACTGGCGCTAGGCCATAGCGACATTGGCAAACTTGACTTTGATGTACATTCTCGTTTTTTAAGCTTCTTCGTTGACCTAAATGTATCTTTTGTTCATGTATGTTATCTATATTTATCTTTTGCTTGTGCATATTCTACACCATGTTTACACCGCGTTTATGCGTATGCTGCGTGTAATGTATTTTGTGAAATTGAGATAGCATTAATGTAGGAGGTTTTAATCCGCCGTATTCGTCCATGTCTGAGGCAGCAGGGCTGGCATTTGGCGCTGGCGGCAGTAGCAAATGTTATTGGTAGTAGTGAAGGTGAACCCATCCGAAAGTAGCCTAGTATGGGGACGACAAACTGTTTAGAATATACTGGGAATAAATACTTTCACTGCGCTGATATCATGGCCATTTTATAGTGTATGTTAAGATGGAGAGAAGGCTACAGTTGAACCTGTTCTTTGAGCGTGTGTAATTTGAGAGGCTGTTTTATCTGTTACCTTGAAGCGAAGCGCTGCGGGGCTTGCATAGCTGCATAACCGAACGTGGACACACATCTACCGGCATCTCCGTACAAATAAATGCTCTCCTTTGCCAGTGGAGGCATTCGCTCATCAAGGTCATTACTCAGGCAAAATTAAGTTGTCTAGTTGCCAACATTTAATCAATAAATAAACCACCATAAATAAAGCGCAAATTAATGTAGAATAAATCTTCGAGACCTCGAGTGGGATATTCGCTCGAGTTTTCTGCAGGGCCACGCCGGTCACAGGTTCAGCCACCTATGAGCCTTTTATTTGTGCGTTTCTACTGGAACGCTGTCAAAGGCTCATTCCGGCCAATGCACCTTGGAGGATGGGCTATGAGTCAGAAGAAGCACGCTCAGCTAGGCCCATCATTCAACCGACGACACGTTCACAACACAGCGACATGATTCTGCCGTGTTACCGCCGTCACCGGCGCCCCACCTCATAGTTTTTTTCATTTTGCCGGTTTTCTTCCGATCATAAGTTTGGTATTGTAGCCTTAAACAGAATGTTGCCAAAAACAAATCTTCTTCAACAACAGCAGCAGTAACAACAAACAAACAAACAACAACAACAATAATATTGATGATGATGATGATGATGATGATGATGATGATGAATTGTATTTTAATTGCCACCTTCAAGTTTTCAGCAACAAAATTCATAGATATTCAAATGGTCCAGATACCTCTTATTTGCACCGAAGTTGATATACAAACAAAAAAGATATTATACTGGACTCAACAAGGAAGTATGCAAAATATTTAATACTTATATTCTAGTTTTGTCCACATAGTTCATACTTAAGTGTACTGGTGAAGAGAATCTGGCTTTCCCTCAAAGGCCTATAGAGTGCGCTGTCCATGGTACCTGATTATGCACCGCTAGTAACACACTTCAAAATGCTGTTCACGGAGAGCTCTCATATCTAAAATTGCGATTAGAAACTTGACTCATACCTCTTTGATTAACTGACTAACTTATGCAAATGATCAACAGTTCAAGGTCACAAAAGGAGCTATGATTACCTATACCTATGAGTTTTGTCTTCTGGCAATGCAACATGTTTTTGGTTGGTTCTGTGCGTTGAAGTGAAACAGTGATTTCTGACTTTGCCTTGCCCTGCTCAGGTCTCAGGTAGAGGGTCACTATGACTTATTTCACCTTCAGAATCCAGCCATGTTGTTTGCTAGACTACGCCATCAAAACCTACCCCTCTTTTGTTTAGGATGCATTATCAACCAGTGTGTCAGAAGCTGGCCCCCAGAACTTGTTTAATTGTACATGCAGCACCTTTAATTTCACACTTTCCTCTTCACTGTCTAACAGAACATCATGTGGAAGTGAAGGAGCCATTTGCACACTGCGTTGCCCCATCATCAGCACAATGAGCAAACCCTGCTTTAGGCAGGCAGGCAGTCGCTGCGATTCAGAGAGGCATTTATAATGCAGGAGGAGATGGTGTCATGGAGGCAAAGTGGAGCAGAGAGACACCGGATCTCCCGTAGTGACCGCCAGCTCGTGTGCAGGGCATGCAGGCACTTGGACGGACAAGGTGACTCCTGCTGCACACTGCTTCCAGCAAATAACACATCACACCACCCGGAGCCATGGCCTCTCTGCTGAATCCTTCTCTCACTGTGTGAGCGCCGAGGCTGGGCCCAGCTTGCCAAACCACTTCGCCTCACAACTTCGGCCTTATGTGGCGGCACGGGCCTAATGCAAGTGAAGCGGCGTTCATGGCTGGGGGCGGAGCTAGAGGATTTGAAACTAGCGAGCTGCCGGTGTCGTCTTACTCCTGAAGTAAATCCATGGAAAAAGCAAGCCATGCAGAGAGCCGTGCCGCCAGTTGTGGCCCTGAGGCAACATACAGGCTTCCAAGCCACTTTAAAAGGCTTCTTCACACGCCTGGGTGTTTTTAAAAGCTCTAGTTTCTGATCTACAGTGGTGAGGACAGCGAGCAAATTTTTTATTTTTTTTTAAAAACTTTTTCTCAGAAGGGATAAGCTCCAGAACTTGGAACTTGGAGGTTCTGGGCCAAAGGTTTATACTAAAGTTGAGCTGATTGCTCAAGGTCAGAACATCTGCGATCTGTGAAACGATGGTAAACTAGATTGGCCAGATATCTTGTTTTCCACTTGAAAGGAGCTTGCTCATTATTGGACTTCAAAACAATGCAAAGAGTAATGGAATGGGACTGTAATGTTATGTGGCTAGCACTATGTGATTACACACTATCACCAAGTTTTGCTGCACACGTTCCTCCTTAGGTAGCCATTTGTGCTTGGAAGGTATGCAAAAGTATGAGCTGATCCTCATACAACAATGATCTAAATGAGTGGGCTAACTTCACTATATGTTGCTACCTACCACCTACACTTAATTTCTGGAATGTTTGTTCATTTTATCTTATTTAAATAAATGTCACATACTCAGGCTTTTTTTATGGATGCCATGAGACTCCACATTTATTCTGTACAATTATAATACTGCAACTATAACTGATGGTGTTTATCTGTTGGTGAGGGTGTTGGTTATGGTGCATTGGTTATGATGTGATATTGAGGATAGTGCAGTTGCTAATGATTATGAGGGCATTGACAATGTTATTAATGGAAATATTAGTGATAATAGTGTGGATTTTGAGGACTTTTTGTGGCAGATTGTTTGTCATGTGTATTTTTTTTCTCTTTTTCTTTTTTTCAGCCGAGTGATCCTACCCATTTCTGTGGAGGAGGTAAGTGCTAACTGCGCACTGTTTTTTTCCCCTTTCCTCACTGTGTGTGTTTGTGTGCATGTGTGGTGTGAAGCAGAATTTTGTGCAATAAATTAATCAGGACTGAAAAAACACCAGCATTAGGACTCTCTTCTTGCACAGTGGCTTGGCTCTGCAGTTTAAAATCACATCCTTGCACTGGCTGCTGTGAGTCATGAACCTCTATAGGGAATGAGTTCTCTTCTTCTTCCATGCTCCCTGTACAGTCTGAGGGGAAACTTATCAGTGACTAACCTGCTGACTATCTTTGTGCCGAGCAATATTAAAAGTCATGGCAGGGGGTCTAGCCTTATCGCTTATTCTAATGTTTAATCTGAAAGCCTGGAGGAATTTTCTAATCAGAATTTTTACCTCTGTCCTCAGTGAATATTTTATAAATATTGATCATTGAACTCTCTCTTTCCTCTCTCTGCACCCTGAGTGCACCCTGCCCTTTTTTCTGATGGTGCCCTTCGCTGCCTCTTTATATCCCATGATTCTTGAGCATGTCATTCAATTCATGTGTTGCCAAGTGCTGAATACCCAATGAGTTACTTGATATCACCTCTTTCTCTCTTTTTCTCTCCCCTCTCTCCATTTCTCTCTTCCTCTTTCTCCCTCCCTCCAGTGTCACACACATTTTTCTCTGTGTTCTTCTCCTGCTCCACCAGTCATTATGTGTGCGTGTGAGTTCCAGTGTGTCTATTTTCCTTACGGCTTGGTTCCCTGTGCTGGCATTCCCAGGGTAATGAGGTCAGGAGAATGTCTCCCTCCTCAGGCTGGATTAAACAGTTTACTCTAGGGGTAACACTTGGTTGGGAGAGCATCTCCTGTTCTCTGACTGGCTTAGGAATTCCTTCAAGTAGAATTTGCCATGTCTTCATATACAGCTGTGGAAAGAGACCACTGCAAAATTATAATTTTTGCTGGATTTACTATATGTAGGTATGTTTTGTTTGTAAAACGAACATTTTTTGCTTCACTAAACTGTTAAAGACATTTAAAATAAAATAAACATATTGTCATTTAGCATGTTTATTTGAAGAAAATGACAACTGGTTAAAATAGCAACAAAAAGATGCAGTGTTTTCAGACCTTGACTACTGCAAAGAAAACAAGTTACGATTCATTTAATAGCAAAATACAACACTGTTCTAACTTAGGAAGAGCTCAGAAATCAAAATTTGGTAGAATAACCTTAATTTTCAATCACAAAGTTTCATGTGCCTTGGCCTGTCTCCACGAGTCTTTCACATTGCTTGTTAAATAAGACTTGGTTTAGGTGATGGCTGAATAAGTACAGCACCTCGTTAATTAGAATGAGGTGTGCCTGTGTGTGAGGTGGACACAAGGGAATCCATTTTGTTTTAACTAAAAAAGGGGTAGAAAAACAAAGGGTAAAAATTCAGAGGCACAAGCAAAAGTCCAAACCTTAGCAAAGAAATAACAGTACCAAGATATGACGAGCAGGAATCAAAAATAAAGGTAAATGGCTCATAAATGCACACTACTACGATGGCAAGTCTTGGCCAGAGGAGGATGGGCCCCTCTGTTGAGTCTTGGTTCCTCTCAAGGTTTCTTCCTCATGCTCTAGGGAGCTTTTCTTTGCCACTGTCACCCTTGGCTTGCTCACTGGGGGCTTGGACTTGGACATTTTAAAGCTGCTTTGTGACAACATCTGTTGTAGAAAGTGCTATATAAATACATTTTGACTTGATTTGATTTGACTTTGAAAAGGTATGGGGTTAAATAGTTCAAGTTCAAGTTCAAGTTTGGTTTATTCGTCACATACATAGTCATACACAGTATAACTCGCAGTGAAATGGTGGAGAGTGTTCTGTCCAAACTGAGGAAAAGAAAACAGGGGTGTGTAGAGAAATATAGATATTCTCTATATGTGAAATATATATATGCAAAGATAAATATATATATTTATATATATACTCACCAATGAGTATACTCACCAATGAAACAAGGATATCTTGTCTTTGGTCTTCCAGTTGTTTTATAGTCGAGGGTAATGTTAGGTTAGTTGTAAAAATATTCTGCTGTAGAAAATGTTTTGAATGTTCCCACATTTATGCCATTTCGGCATTGTTTTCTAATAGTGCTTAGCATAAGCAGGAAGTTAAAAGACATACCATACCACTTGACCAGGTTGTAGGGTTGGGTCCTGTCTACAGTGATGGTCGGCGGAATCATTCTGACATGAGCAGCCTCCCAAATTTGGGAACTTTGATGCATCTAGGTATCCACGGCTGGAATATCTGAGGGCTCCTCTGGAAGCACTGACCAGTGACTTTTGTGCATATCCCACCCAGACCAAAGCCCACTCCACTCATGCTGTTTATAACTGCATTGTGACCAAATATCTGATCTGCTGATTGAGCCTCTCCAACTAGCCATTAGGTTGAGGGTTGTAGCCTGTCAGACCTGGGATGTGAACTGGCTCCCTTCTGAGATTATGTCTTTGGCGAGCCCATAGATCTGCACCATGTTCTGGAAGTCTTCTGCAGTAGCACCAACCTTCAGACTTTTGAAAAATGGTCAGTCACAAAAATATTACAGTATGTACATCAGACAGAGGGAGGTCTGTAACAAAATCCACAGAAAGGTGAGACCAGGGTCTTTCAGGAATAGGAAGGGACTTGAGAAAACCAACCATGGTTAACATGTTAACATGGGCCATTACATCCTTTCTTCAGCCATGCCACCAGAACCTTTTGGAAACAAGCTGCACCATTCTCCTGATCTCTGGAAGTTCGGAACTCAGCAGTGATGAGGGAACATTCACTTTCCCTTGTGGGCATTCAGTGCGGGAGGGATCCTGAACTTGAATCTGTATGATCTCCTCCATTATGTCCCATGTATTGGGGGCTGCAAAACATGAAAAAGGAAGGATGGACTTGTTGGAACTAGGTTGCTTTGCATCACCATCATGGACTCTGGCTAGGATTTCTGCTTTGGCGTGTTTGACCCAGGATGATAAGACAGTGTGAACCTTTTCACACTGTGCAAACCTTTTGGCTGATTTCACATACTCAAGGTTGCAATGATCCATCAGGAACAAAAAAATGGGTGGATTGCACTCTCCAACCCGTGCATCTATTCAACTTATGGACAGCAGTTCATGGTTCCTCATGTCGCAGATATATTCTGTGTCTCTGAGTTTCTTTGAAAATAAATGCACAAGTCTTTGGGACAGTACTAATTGTACTCATGTCTCAGACACATACATGTCTACAACAGAAGGTTTAGAGCGATCAAGATATACTAAGATAGGTATGGAATTGAAAAGGTCTGCTGCCTCATTCCATCTCAGGATTTTTGCTTTCTCTTTAAGAAGGGAAGTCAAATCTGAATGCACTGAGCCAAAATTCCTGATAAATTACCGGTAAAAATGTGCAACACCCTAAGAATCTCTGCAGGGCTTTTAGAGACCTGGGTTCTGGCACCTGAGACATGGCTGACACCTTGGCTTTGTACATTCTCACACTTGTATTATTTATACATTTTACATTATTTATTATTTAAGGTGTCAAATTGATGCAAGCACTAGTTGTCTGTTAACATATAGAAAATGCTCTTGACATGACCAGCATGCTTCCCAAGGGTTTTGGAATAGTTGAGAATGTCATCTATGTGCGCTACAACACAATGGTTTAGTAACTTGCAAAATGGTTTGTTCAGAAATGTTTGAACCAGGCATTTGGCATAACTAAATAGTCATAATGGCAAGTGTCTGTAAAAAAAAGCTCATCATCCACTTGGTGAAGACAGCAGGCTCATACAGTTGCTGGGTGAGTGAGAAGTGGTACTTTACCATGCTGGCATTGAGCCATTGATGATCAGTTCATGGTCTGAGTCAACCATCCCTTTTTCCACAAAAAGTAAGCCAGTGGCTGCTGGAAATGAGGAAGGGTGGCTGTAACCTTGTGCTAGGGTCTCTTTGATATACTTTTCCATAGCCTTGCACGCAGGTAAGGAGAGGTTGTAAAGACGGCTATGTGGAGCTGTGGTTCCTGGTAGAATGTAAAGGGCACAATCTCATCTATGATGAGGTGGCAATTGTGTGGACCTTTGTTTACTGAACATTTCTCAGAACCACTTATATTCTGGGGGTACAGAGATATTAACCTCAACATTAGTATTCTCAGTAAGAGTGGCATGGATACAGATTTACATACAAATTCTTGGGCAAGTGTCAGGGGCAGACCTGATACTGTGTTGGAATTCAGCAGACACTGGAATGGAATGGCTGGCATACATGTAGGGATGTTGATTTGCAGTGGTTTTTCCAGAGCTGTACATCTATGGCTTATATCAAGGTGTCAGTAGAGTTCAATTGATGCAATGGATCTTGCCCATCCCTGATTCAGAGACCTGCTTACTATGTGATGGTGGGTCTCTTTGGTGCTAGCTGATTACTTTTAGATGTGTTTCAGAGTGAATAAATTAAGCTGGTTAAGAGTGATCAGGTTTGAAACCAAAAAACCTTTTTTTGTGTACCCGAAGGCTTAATGGGAAACTATATGCATGTCTGTTTACAATAAGGAAAATTCAAATTATTAGTATACAACGATGAGCTGCCTCTCATGCAGACCAAGCAATCTTACACAGTAGAATCTGCTGTGAGAAATTAACCCACCTGTGAAGATCTGAGCTGGGGTAGGATACTTGTTTGTAGTGTTCTTTTAGAGGTGTTAATTGAAGATATTGCTGCACAGAAGCTGGTTTTATGTTGTGTTTCTTTTTAAAGATGCAGCTAGAATATAATTCCTGGAATCCATTTATACACCATGGGGAGATGGGTAAGAAAGCCTTTTGCTCCCCATGGGGCGAGACATTTTTTTGGCCTCAGCCACTTACTCTTTTCTAGCCCATAAACAGCTTTAAGTGCAATCCCCCAACACTCCTTTAACAGCACAAAAGCAAAATGTTTTCACTTGGTACAAGCTGATTTGTTCACAAATGTGTCTATTAAAATTTAAGCGCTGACAGGCATATGGCCCCTTTTCCCTGCATCTTTCTGTTTTCCCTCCTCGAACACCCCACTGTTATTCTCTCTGTCATTTTCTCCATCATTCTCAGTCTTCCTTTTCTTTCTCCTTCCTGTTCTTATTCACCCTCTTTCCCTGCCTGCACTGCATATGAATTGGAAAGGCAGCCACTGTGCCTGGTCCTCGAGGTATTATTAAGAGAGTGAGTGTGTGTGTGTGTGTGTGTGTGTGTGTGTGTGTGTGTGTGAGTGTGTGTGTGTGTGCGTGCGCGTGTGTGCACGCATGGTGAGTTGGATCCTTGCATCCTTGTCCTGTGATTGGTTGGGAAAAGTAGCTTTTGGTTGGAGGAAGGATGATGCAGCTGTGTATGAAATGTTAGGAAGTGTATGTTATATATGTCTCTCCCTCTTACACACACACACACACACAATACCCAGCTTTATGTATTTTTGCCGTTTTGACTAATTTTGCTCTCTGCTATATTGTTCTGGTTGCTTTACCTCCTCACCACCTTCTTTCTCCTTCCTTTGTCATCTTCCAGTCATGGAGTCCTTGGCACAGCACTAAAAATAAAGGGGATAGAAGATGCTTCCTTTTACTCTCACAGCCTCTGTCTCTTTTTGCTTCTCCTTGGCCGCTGCTGTGCGGATGATACTGCTAAAAATAGCCTAGTCTGCATCACATTCTCTGTACCGTAAAATGCAGACTTGCACATAAGGTTCTCACTCTCTCTTTCTCATCCTCTATCTCTATACTAATTTTAGTCAAGTCACTGGTATTTTGAATGAATCTGAATATGTTTATCCTTTACTGAAATTACTGAAATACTGAAAAATTCTGAAATGTAATGGTATTCTATTCTACAATTAATTGTAAATCGCTCTGATAATAGAATCTTGAGTCACTCACAGAGCTAATTTCCCATTGTTCGGATATAAAATTAATCCTGATTTTGTTGTTCACAGTTATGGTAGATATATGTGTCAGCAACTCTGGCAGCAGAGGGGTGTGTTTGTTACATCTGGTTTGTTAAGCACTAGAATCTAAACTTTATAGTCTTTTCTGCTTAACATGAGCCTGTATTGTTATAGCCTTTTTTGAATATTAAAATTCTTTCCCATGACTAAAATACAATTGTCACAATGCCTTTATGGAAGGGTCCCCCTTCCTCAAACATGTTCGAGCCAATTTACCTAGATGCCTTTCTGTTCCTAATCATGCTGATTTATTTGCACTGGTTTTGAAATTGCCTTGGCTGCTTAGTGTCATGGATGTGTCCTTAGGACATGGTACATGGTGTTAGAGGTGATTAGGCAGAGAAAGAGGCTATTGTTCTTCATGCATGGTGTGTGTGCATAATAAAACAGGCAAAAAGGAGAAAAGACAGAGAGAGAGAGGGAGAGAGCGAGAGAGAGAAAAAGACTATTCTTTTCATGGTAATAATAATAATAATAATAATAATAATAATAATAATATTAACATACCGGAGAGGTCTTAATATTGTAAAAGTTCATTCTTGTTGTTTTGATGCTGCTTTGGCAATGCTGTAACTGAATATGTTCAAGTCAATAAGCCTTACTAAAGTGCATTGAACTGAATTGAAAGCCAGAGAGAGAGGGAGAGATTCCAGAATGCCGGAATGAAATTATGTAGATTTAAATGTAGAGAAAACCATCCTTGAATAAATTGATTTTCTATTATGCAAATTCTTACCTATGAGAACACTATAAAAATTGTCATGTAATATTATGGTAACTTGCAGGCAATTAGGTGGCTGCTGTCATATCTGCAGCCTCCAGCCTGCCTCCATAAAACTACAATCCCCATAATCCTCCTGTCTGTCCCAATCCCAATTATGAGTTATTCCCCAAGTCTCTGTCTAAAAATACCTATCTGTTCCTGTTTATCTTTGCAAAGTCTTCCTTAGTAATTGTCTAGCATTTCCAAGCTGGTGTTCCCTTGCACTTACCTCTCATGTGTTTTTGGACCAATGCCTGTTTTCTCTGTTTTTACCCTTTTGCCTGTCCCTAGTCTGTTTTCTTTGCATGGTTTATTGCCCTTCCTGAATGTAGCCTGGTTTTGAATTGTGATCTACTACATTAAACTCCATCATTTTAACCTGCATGCCACCCCAATTCTGCATGCAAAACCTGACAGAAGACTTTGCTAACTTTTGGAGGTAGCAGGATCTGTTTCTGTACCAGACATCCTAGCAACCCATGGCCAGCTATTGGGGCGGCACCAACTGAGCCTAGAGTGCTTAGACAAAATGGTGGAAGAGTTGTCGAAGCAAACCCAATAGCTGATGCACTGGTTCCCTTGGTAACAGAACTACGACATCGCCTCTTGTCTATGACATCTGGTGAGGACAGAACTTCGGGTGCTGCTGTTTTCTCCCAACCAGCTCTGAGCTTCTCTATGTTTCGTATAGCACTGCCTGACAAATATTACGGCAGTCCAGCTGGCTGTGAGGGGTTTTTGCTGCAACGTTCTTTGTATTTTGCTCACCAACCTCCATAGCCAGATGCTCTATGCATATCCCTTATCTTGCTGCTATATAATATTAGTGGGCTACCGCCATTTGGAAACAAGGAGAAAGGATTGTTGGAGACTATAAACATTTTCCTGCCTAGTTCTGTTCTTTTTTGGACCACTAGTTTAGAGGGCAAACTAGTGGCAAACATTTTTTCTCTGAAACATGGCTCATGCTCTACTTTGGACTATGCCCTTGAATTCTGCACCTTAACTGCTAGTAGTGGATGAAACAAGACCACCTTGCTAATTGGTTATTGGCCTAAGTTCTGATTTGGTTATAGAACTTGCCTCTTGTGATGACGAGTCATCTCCCGCTCTATTCGCTTGGACCACCTCCTTCATGAGAGAAGGGGGTCTCACAAATACCTAAGTCTTGACACCTAAGCCTGGGAGTGACTGAGGAGATGCAGGTAGACAACCTGCATCTCACAAAGGCTGAGAGGTAAGTCAGATGTCTTCTCCTGTATTCAGGATCCAGACCAATCAGATCATGATTCTGATTCCTTAATCATGGCTTCTTGTTCAGACTGTGCCCAGTCTAAGACTTCTCATACTCTGGTAAATTGATTCCCCTGCCAATACCTGAACGTCTTTGGTCTCATATTGCTATTGATTTCGTTATGTGCTTGTTCCAGTCGAATGGCAACACCACAATTCTCACTATAGTGGACTGATTCTCAAAGTTTGTGAGGTTTGTCCTGCTATCTGCTCTCTCAGCTTTTGAAACCACCTAGGTTTTATTTCAACAGGTGTATAGATGTTATGGCATACCTGTGGACATCTTATCTGACCAAGGACCTCAGTTTACCTCTCATGTGGCAGTAATTCATGGAGAGATGGGGGTAAATATTAGTCTAACGTTTTGTTATCATCCTCAGAGTAACGGTCAGGTTGAAAGGGTAAAACAAGAACCGGGGAAATTTTTCATATTATACTTAAGGGATCAACAGAACGAGGGGTCTTATTACCTCTTGTAGGCAGAGATGGCACAAAATTCTCTCTGTCATGGGGCTCACTCACTTCCAGTGTGTGTTAGGTTTTTAGCCTCCCTCTGTGCCTTGGGATCCTGAGCCCACCACCTCTCTGGCTGTTGATGCTTGGATGAAGAATAGTGAGCAAATTTGCATCTAGGTTAGGCTATCAGACAAATCAAGCAACATTTTGACCACAGATGTGCTCCTGCTCCAACATACCATTTAGAAGGTTGGGTCTGGTTGTCCACTTGGGTCCTACACCTCAAGAGCACTGGTAAGCTAAGACCCCTATACTGTGGTCCCTTCCTGAATGAGAAACAGATCAACAGCATCGCTTACAGGCTGAAAGACCCAAGAAACCTCAGTGTCTCCCATTCCTTCCATGTGTCACTGCTTAAGCCTTATGTTGCACGTCTACTATGAAGTCAAGGTGCTGAGGAGGCTCCCCCTCCCTTGGACATCAGATCTCCAACTTACACAGTATGTGAGATACTGGACTTTAGACTTCAAGGAAACAAAATTCAGTAACTCATCAATTGGACTATCAATCATAGTCCAGAGGAGCATTCTGGGTGTTTTGAATCAGTCTCTCTTGCAGCTCCACAGAGCTCATCCAGACCAACTGCTTCTTGTCCTATTGGCCTTCTTTTGCCAAACATCGGTCTTCTTGGGCTCCTTGTGGTGGGGGTGTTACTGTCATATCTGCAGCCTCTAGCCTGCCTCCATCAAACTGCATTCCCCATAATCCTCCTGTCCATTCCAAGTCCCCTGATTATTAGGTTCACCTGTGATTAGTGTCTCTTTCTAAGAATACCTACCTGTTCCTCTTTGTATTTTTGTGAAGGTTAGTTTTTCCCAGATATTGTCCTCACATGTGTTTTTGGACCTATGCCTGTCCCTAGTCTGTTTCATTTGCATGGTTATTGCGCTTCCTGTTACTGAACTTGCCAGGTTTTGGCACTGATTTTGGATTACCATGTAGGCTACTAGATTAAACCAGGTACTTTTAACCTGCATGTGACTCTGCTTCTGCATGCAAAACCTGACAGCTATAAATGACTGTTACTCATAATTCAGCTCATATGTTTTGATAGAATTCAGTATGACATTATAATTCATTTCAGAGTACTTTTCCTTTATTTAGTTTTAAATTACTGCTGTGGTATTTACAGCAAAATAACTGTCACATTAGTTACTGTTTTGAATTACAGGCAGCCAGTTGGTTGCAAATTACAGTGATTTTGTATACTGTGAAATGATACAAAATTAATGTCAAATGTCAAAATAGTTCGTTACCGTAAATTTAGGCCACAAGAAAAAAGAAACACATTAGTATTAAACCTGTAGCCAAAGCACAACATTCAGCGTGACTTGTGCATGTGCTCATTTATTTTTGGAAACCTGGGTCTGTGGATCCTTGACAGTGTGCAGCTACAACATTTACTGTGAAATTTGGAGCCATCAATGTCATTGTCTCAATCAACCGAATGCCCACAAGCTTCCGTATTTTATCTCTATTCAAGAGCCCTTTACAGCCCTAATATACCTCCATATCTTATTATTTCTTCCATATAACACTTAAGTTATGAATTAAAATGATTAAATTGGACTGACCAAATTTTATGAATTGTTCTTCCATAAAAATTCATACGGTCTATAATGAATGATAGAACCCGACAGAATGATAGCACCTGACAGAGATCTCTTCTTCATCACCTTCTTTCTGGTTCTGCCACTTAGGAAGGTAGAGCCAGGGAGCTGGCTCTTTGGTGTAGTGGTCATGGCACATGTTTAACACCTGTTGGACCTGGTTTTGATACTTGGGTATGGTCAGTGCCTTCAGCCTTCGTTACACATAGTGTCAGCAATGGGACGGTGGTGAGGTCATTGGGAGCGTATCAACTGTTCCCTGTTGATGAAATCACCCCTGCAGAAGAGGGGATGGTGAAGCCCAGCGTGAGGACCTTTGATGGGGTGCATAGGCATGGCCCTGATGGAAAGGGCAGTTGTGTGCAGAGGGACATGTGGTCAGTATCAAATGCAGGTATGCTCCTTGGAGGTGAAGGTATCCCACTTGTGAACCTCTGGGTCTCAAACCCAGGTCCAACAGGTTGCCAACATGTGCCCTGACAACTGCACCAAAGAGCAGCCAGAGCACTCATTTAACCTTCCTAACTGACGGTCTCCGTCACACACTGCTATTTCTGACATGCATTTGCGGCCACTTTCAGATGTATTCTAACAATGGATCTGTAAAGGAACATGAATAATATAGATCATCATTCGTGGCAGCTTTTATCCAACAAAATACCATTACTAAAAAAGTAATGGGTATTCTGAGAAGGTTCAAATGTGTGAACACAATTACAGTTTAAGTTCAACATCTATTCTTCTTTCTATCATTGCTAAGTCACTGAAATATTTACTTTTGAAAAATGTCAAGAGCCTTCTCTTGGTATTCTATGTTGAATACATAAAAACATACAAAAAGGTTGCAAGAGCTGCTAAAGTGTCTGTGCAGGACCATTTTTCAGATACCATGATATATTTGCTTGAAATTCAGAATGTTATGACCAGTAAACAATTTTATTTTCACACTATTATATAGACAAGGAATATTACCAAACAAAATGATACTTGGATACCTCAATATCAGAGTTTCAGTGATCTAAAAAGTTCAACCAAATAAATTATACAAAAACTATAAAAAGGTAATGTATCAGCTTCAGTGCAGAGTGAACCTTGTGCCATGAGGAGAGACTAGACCATTATTTTCTGTAGTGATGGCTCCTAATCCATATTTGATTTACAGAAGAACATTGTACATCCAAGTTCTTGTACCTTCAGTTGCTTCAAATTGTCTTTGGGTTGAATAAAGCTGTTGCTGTTATTTATTTACATGCTCCGTTCTAGTTTTAATTTGGCACAAAGTGATGTAGTAGCCACATCCTAGAAATTCAACCTCTTCATGTATTTCTGTGTTATATACGTAGCTATTTCTATATATTTCTCTTTTGTGCTATTGGGACACTTTTCTGGGATGGAATCGATCAAGGCCCTTATCATTTGATTAGGTGGTATTTGTCTGATGGAACTAGTCTCATAACCTTTTCTGCAGCTTGCTTGAGTTGGTTTGACATTTCCTCCCATGGAATGTCAAATCTGTCCACCTATAACACAGTGGCTTGACGTTTAGATCTTGGTTAGGATTGTGTGGATGGACTAAGTCTTGGGGACTTTGATGCAGCTGCGAGAATGTTTGCATTGCAGTAGTCATTAGGCGGTTGATGTAGGTGTGATGACATACTGGGCTGCAGTTATACAAGGTAAAAACAGATCTGCCTCTAGATTAAAAAGTAACGCAAAATCTGTTCATATAAACTATAGAATGGATCACTTTTGTGTGATTTGTGTGTCTGGATGAAATCCCAACTCGGGTATAGCACTGTATATTTCATATAATCATATAATTATTCAAGACATCAATCTACAGTAACAATGCTAGCAGTTTTATGTTATTCATATAAACAATAATATTTCATAAAATGCTAATAAACTAAAGGGACAGAAAAAAACAAATGCTTACACACATCAATGTGATTATAAACACTTTTAAACAACATTAAACATGAATTCTTAAGTAATTTATAGTCTCTGAGGAGTTGTACAGCATCCTGGGAGTGCTCACTGTACCCTCCACACTCACTCTCTGCAGTGGCAGCTGCTGCAGTATAAGAATTCAAATTAAACGACAAGCATCAAGATTTCTTAAAAGACACGATCCACAATTCTTTTCTGGGATGTGTGAGAAACAAAATCCTTTTATTTATTTATTTTTTAATTTATATAATGCAGTGATATTAATAAGGTAAATGTAAAAAGAAAATATACTTTTTTTGAAGCTTTATGTTTGGACGCATGCTAAAATGTACAACACTGAAT